>NC_035442.2:112677984-112992191 GCF_002127325.2 Helianthus annuus | reverse complement strand
TCCTTGGAAATGATGGAGAGTAGACAAGAACCATGGTATGCCGACTACGCTAATTTCTTAGCTAGCGGTGTAGTCACCAAAGGATGGCCACATCATCAAAGAAAAAAATTCTTTGCTGATGTAAAGCATTACTTTTGGGAAGACCCCTATCTTTTCAAAATGTGTGCTGATCAGCTCATCCGAAGGTGTGTCTATGGTAATGAAGCACGAAGAATTCTCCATCATTGTCATGAAGGTCCATACGGAGGACATCATGGTGCCGCAAGTACCGCACGAAAGGTATTTGATTCAGGATTTTACTGGCCGACCATTTACAAGGATGCACAAAACCTTGTAAAGACATGTGATGCATGCCAAAGATCAGGTAATATTTCTTCCAAAAACGAAATGCCTCAAAATGGCATTCTCGTCTGTGAAATCTTTGATGTGTGGGGACTCGATTTCATGGGACCTTTCCCACCTTCAAAGGGAAACAAATATATACTTGTGGCAGTCGATTACTTGTCTAAATGGGCTGAGGCCGAGGCTCTTCCAACAAATGATGGAAGAGTAGTGGTAAAATTCCTGAAAAAGCTGTTCTCTCGTTTCGGGACACCAAAGGCTTTGATAAGTGATAGAGGTACCTATTTTTGCAATCATCAACTCGAAAAAATATTAACAAGGTATGGGGTCTATCACCGGGTCTCAACGGCATATCATCCTCAAACAAATGGGCAAGCCGAAGTGACTAATCGAGGTTTAAAACAAATACTTGAAAAAACCGTAGGAATAAATAAAAAAGAATGGGCCGACAAATTAGACGACGCTTTATGGGCTTTTCGAACTGCTTATAAAACCACTATAGGCACGACCCCATATAAACTCGTCTATGGAAAAAGTTGTCACTTGCCAGTAGAAATAGCTCACAAAGCCTACTGGGCAATAAAAAACGTAAACTTAGATTTGGAAAATGCCGGTAAAAATCGATTTTGTCAATTAAACGAATTAGACGAACTTAGGAATTATGCATATTCTAACTCCGAAATTTATAAAGAAAGAATGAAAAATTTGCATGATAAATATATTAAATCTAATGAATTTCGGGTTGGAGACCAAGTTCTATTGTTTAATTCACGACTTCGATTATTTCCTGGTAAGTTAAAATCTAGGTGGTCAGGACCTTTTTCCGTCACCCATGTTTTTCCACACGGTGCAGTAGAAATTAAAACTCGAAATGGGACACCATTTAAAGTCAATGGCCAACGGCTGAAACTCTACCGAGGATCCATTGAGGATGAGGAAGAGGAGATCTCACTTCAAACGGTTAACGAATAAACTCATACCCGACATGTTACAGGTAAGTGTACGTTTAAAAAAAACCGGTAAATCTTCTAACCATTTTTCGGAAATAACGGGCATGCACACGAGCACAAAAAAAAAAAAAAAATTTCAAAAACTTGGCCCGGCACGGGGCCGTGTCCGCTGGACACGGGGCCGTGTCGAGGCGACTGTCGGGATAAAACCCTCTTTTCTTATCAGTTACACCATTCCACACGCCCCGTTTAGCCGAAAACTCTCTGGTTCGAGGCGATTTTCTGCAGTTTTTCTACGTCACCACCAAATCTAACAACGTCAAGGTATGATTCTATCCTCATTAGTAGTTAGATTAGTTACTTGCATGTAGTTAAAACATCAAAAATTGGGGAAAAATCTAGGGTTCTTCATGTTCATCCGGATCGAACTCAAAATTTTTGATGAAATTTGTTAGTAGTAGTTTAGATTAGAGTAGTAGAAAGTAAATAAGCATGTATTGTTGATAGATTTGTCCGATTTCCATATGAAACCCCAAACCCTTGTTCTTGAACCGAAAAACACAAAATTGAAAGGGTAAACGGTTTGTTTTGGAAAAAAATGACACTTAGGGTTTCATTTTCGGGGGAAACCACTGCTATTGGGCTAAAAATTTTCAGGTTTTCGAAACCGGGACGAAAAATGGAATTTTTGGGTTACAGACACCTGGACACGGGGCCGTGTCCGCTGAACACGGGGCCGTGTCCAGCCCACTGTTTGCAGTTTCACTTTAATTTTCCTGGTTTCGTACTAACTTTTTATGTATTCTTTTCAGATGTCGAAATTCACAAGGTTTGGCGCAAATGAACTGGACGCTAGGGCACGGTACGAGGTTCTACAAACAAGACCGGAAGAGTACCCAAGGCGGGCGTGTACTGATTTGCTAACCATGGTAAACCAACTTGACCGCTTCAACAACATTGTGAGGGGTCCACTGCATGCCGCATTGACCACCCGACTACGGTCGGTACATCAATGCACGATGGAGTTCTATAGCACCTTCATTTTCAACTCGAGACGCGAACCGTTTGATCATGACGCGGTTGAATTTCGATGTGGAGGGACCACGTTTAGAACCTCCATGGCACAGTTTGGAGCCATCATTGGGCTATATAGTGAAGAAGAAGCGGGGAATGAAGAGAATACAGGGGGGTTACGAGACTTGGATGCAACCGAACGCCAAGCCGCATGGGCTCAAATAGGTGAAGGAATCTACAACCCAAGCAGCACCAAAAGCACCAAACTGAGGGACCCGTTATACCGCTACATCCACAGGCTCCTCACGTACTCGCTGAACCAACGCCATGACAGTAGTGGCGTTGTTGGGTTGAAAGATTTGGTTGTCCTTCACTGCATCCACAACCAGAAGCCTCTAGATGTTCCTTACCTCCTACTGCGAAACATGCACTTAAACCGCCTTGCTCATGCTCCTACACCGATCTTCTTCGGAGGATGGGTGTACCGTCTTTTCAAGCACTTCACGAATATCCCAAGGTCCTTCGAAAGGAGTCCATGGTCGGGCCGGGTCGATTATCACATTTGCCGAGCCATGAACTTGCTTTATGAAGCGGAGGACGGGACGGTGAGCTTTCAAAGGACGCAAGGCTATGCATGGAACCCGCAGGAGGCTCTAGTTCTTCATGCACCACATCCCCATTTTCAATACCCACCCCAAGGCGATGCGGGCCAATCCTCCTCTCAAGGAGGTGGTTTTCCTAACTTTCAAAGTTTGCATGATCTTTTGCAGGAAAACCTCATGTGCTCAAGGAACACCTACAACCTCGCCAACAACACACACCACCGGGTTGGAGCTATCGAACGCAACATTAACGATATACAAGATGATATCGGTAGCATCCGGGAGTACATGGCGAGGCAAGGGGGTGGAGGTGATGGTAGTGATGAAGACATGGAGTAGGAGGCTTGGAGGAACAACGGGCTAGTTGGTGATGAGCCCACAGGTTTAAGTGCCCTTCTATCTATCAAACAATTCATGGCCTGCATGCCATTTGTCGAACAATTTACTTTCCCTAACTATTTTTATCTTTATTTTGTTTTTACTTTATGTTTGGATAATGTTTAACAATGGTAATTTAGGATGGTTTGTGCTTGGTTGGTTGGTATTAAGTGATTAAACAGGTGCAATGCAAGGGTTAGAGTGCTAAACATTAGCACTTGCAGCCCCAGGATGGAGAAACCGGGAGAAAAACCTATTTTTCGGGCTAACAGACTGTCCACACGGGGACGTGTCCAGCCGACACGCCCCCGTGTCCATCTCCCAGATCTGCTGTTTGGCTACTGACCTGCAATTTTTTGCCCGACACGTGGCCGTGTTCACCCGACACGCCCCCGTGTTCACCTTCTGTAAGTTTTCGTTACTGGCAGTTCACCACGGGGCCGTGTCCGCTGAACACGGGGCCGTGTCCAGACTGCCAGTAACATAAATCTTTGCTTTTTTTAAACACACTTTTATACATTCTAATCAACCAAAAACTTTATTTTTGGACACATTGAGGACAATGTGTAATTTAAGTGTGGGGGGGATGCTAAAACCTTGAAATTTTGCAAAATCCTAAACACAAGCCTTACACAAAACTCTATTGGAACCGCTAAACACCCCAAATTTTTTCAAAAACTTTTTTTCATTTTTTTATTTACTTGTCTTAGTTTAAGTTGGGAATAACAAGTTCTAAAAAGGTTATATTTTTACAAGTTTACAACCGATAGCGTCGTGATAAAAAAGGAACCAACATAAGAAAATTATGAAACGGCATAACAAGTCTAGTTTAAAAGTCGATTATATATGCTTGGTCACATTAAAAACCCATTCCCACAAAAGTGAGTTTTGAGCCTTTATTGAGCATAAAAATACACATATTTAGATCAAATGCTCATTTTTTGTTTCTTGTGTGAATAGCCGCTCGGTCCTTACGAATCTAGAACTTTCCACGACGATACATTCCCGGTCCTTACCAACTTAAACCCAAGTAAGTAAATGATGGAGGCATTAGGACTAACCATTTTTCTTTCAAAACCATTATTTTTCATTTTTTTTACCTACCCAAAATCCCCCTAGATAGCCCCTTTGAGCCTAAACCTTTCATTTCATTACCCCAAAACCCTTTTTACCCACCAAAAACCTTTTTATTTATTTTTTTTAGTAACAAGTACGCTTTTTCGTAAACTCACCTTTTTATGTGACGATCAAAAAAAAAATATATATATATATGATGAAGTCAAAAACAAACAAAAGCTATAAAAGCTTGTTTGGAGAAATACTTCAAAATAAAAAGTCACTAAAAAAAAGGTACTTCACGAAAACCGACGCTTGTTACGATTTTCGCCCTTTTTACTAACCAACCACCCACCTTTAAACCCAAGCCTTCACCCAAAAAGTCCTCTTGATATTTACAAAGGTAAGAAGTTAAAAAGGAGGAGGATTGGTTGCTTGGCAAGCCTATGGAAGACATAAGTTCCGTGCCGCTCTCGAGTGATTCACTAAAATATACACCTTCGGCCGAGTGTTGAGTGATCTCCCGTGAGGTATGTGAACTTGTATATAAATGGAATTTTAATAAGGCATGCTATGCCCAAATAAGTAATTCATCTTATGAAAAGTTCAAAATAAATCATAACGAATAGGATTGTAAATAAATAAAAATAAAACCTATAAAAACCTTGGATTCCCGACACTCTAGGACAAGCTAAAAAAACTTCTCTTCTACCTATTCCATTTGGGAGTGTAAGCCACATTTAAAGAGTTTTGCTTGAGGACAAGCAAAAGTTCAAGTGTGGGGGTATTTGATGTGTGTAAAATGCAACATATAAAACACATCAATTAAGGCATAAAACTAACCCTTTTTAAGTACTAATGTTGGAAAAAGAGTGTTTTTGTCTTCCTTTTGTATTTTCAGGATGAAATGAGCTCAAAATCACAAAAGAAGCAAAAAGACCACTAATTCTACCATAAATACAAGAAAAGGAACAAAAGTAGACTGCCCGGACCCTCAACGGCACCTCCCAAAGCAAAAAGAAAGAAACAGAGTCTGAACACGCCCCGTGTCCAGCGAACACGGGGGCGTGCCCAGGAAGCAGCAGAAAAGACAAACCAGTAGAAGCTTCCATTGCCCACCACGGGGCCGTGTCCAGCGAGCACGGGGGCGTGGTGAAAGTACAGCAGGCGCATTAATTGTAATTCGCAATTACAATTAATGAGGAGAGAGAGTGTCAGGCGGGCACGGGGCCGTGTCCAGCGGACACGGGGCCGTGCCCAGCCTTCTGTTCAGCCTATAAATAGGGGTGCTTGGTTTCATTCCATCTCATCCCTTGGCACACCACCTCTCTCACACCTCATCCACCACCCACCACCACCATAACACCATCATCCACCACCATCATCCATTGTCCATCGTAGAGTGTGTGAGTCGTCTCGGGATCCAAGATTGATCGTAAGAGTTCTTGACAATCAAGGCCATGTTTGCCTAAGTCTCTTACATCACTTGGTGAAGACAAGTGTTTAGTATAATACTTTTTATTTTTAATCTTTTGCACTTTTTATTTGGTTTTGTATTAATGACTTTAATAACTAGTTACTTATGTTGAAAGTGATCTTTCCTTATCGTTTGTCCGTGGTGTCTTGGCGTTATTTTACTGTCTATATAAAATAAAAGATTTTCACCATTCATATCTCCACGGTCTATATGGAGGTATGTTGGCTACCTGGTCGGGGGTTAAGGGAACGGTTTGGTAAGGGTCTTGCCCTTGTTCAGCGTTTAGAGGTCCTGCTTGGGACCTGGGTCAAATTTAGTAGGATCTCCTTCAATGCCCATAGGTATTGGATGGCGGGGATCCAAACTCTTTGACCCCCTCATAAGTTAACTACTATTAATACTATAACCCGGCTATTTAGGACTGTATCCCTGCTGACTCAGACTACTTAGCCGAGGGTAACGTCACCGCCAGAAGCGGGGCCTACCACAATTTGCATTAATAACTTAATTCATTATCTTTCAATAATCCGACCCTTTAGGATTGTATCCTTGCTGACTCAAACTACTGGATTGAGGGTAACGTCGCCTTCAAAAGAGGGGCCTACTACAATAACTAAGATAATCTCTTAAACAAGTGCAAAAGTGCGAAAATAATCAAAGGTTATACTAATACACGTGTCGGATCCAAGTGATTCATCTTGTCTATCTGTTTTTATTTTTTTTTTATTTTTCAGCATTTAGTTAGTTTTTATTTTTCTTAGTTTAAAATCATTTTTCTAACTTTTTGATTTGATTAGACGTTGAGGATAAACCGGTATTAAAAGCTCTTGT
Organism: Helianthus annuus; assembly: GCF_002127325.2. Taxonomy (NCBI): domain Eukaryota; kingdom Viridiplantae; phylum Streptophyta; class Magnoliopsida; order Asterales; family Asteraceae; genus Helianthus; species Helianthus annuus. Next base: position 112,985,541 of record NC_035442.2, on the reverse strand, counting down.
GTCCTTGGACGACCTCGGTATCTTACCAACACTATACTACGTCCACGATGGGTGCACTTGCCCATATGTGTGTTTAGTGTTAGTAAATATCGTGTTTTATAAATTTAAAACTTGGCTAAAAGTGTAAAAAGGGCTTAAATATATATCTAAAAACATATACACACTCACGCACATCATAGGACTTGCAAGATTCAAAGTTTTAGCATCCCCCCCCCACACTTAAATTACACATTGTCCTCAATGTGTACCAAAAATAAGTTTTTAGGTTGATTGAATGTGTAAAAAGGTGTGAAAAAGCAATAATTTATGTTACTGGGCATCTGGACACGGCCCCGGGGTGTCCAGGCTTGGCCCCGTGTTCAGATCGCCAGTAACAGAATTTAGTATAAAGAAACAGAAGCCTGGGCACGGGGGGGGGGGGGGGGGTGTTCAGTTAGCACGCCTCGTGTCCAGTTACCTGAACTGGGCATTTCTTGCAGATTGTGCAGCACGGGGCCGTGTTGGCTGAGCACGACCTGTGCTGAACTTGCTGTAACGAAGAAAATTTTGTCGGATGGCCCTGTTTTTGTGCATGGGGTGCTGGTTCAAGTTTCCCTTGGTATCCTTCACCATCCTGAGTGTGTTTTATTCATTACAACATCATCCAAACACCAATTTATTTAAAACCATCACTCCATTTAAGTAGAGAGAATTACATAATATTCCTAATAAGTTAAAATTGTAGATAAATAGGTCAAACGAAACACAAGAAATCTAAACCAAGAAGTTCTAGCCTAATATTTATTCTATTAGCAAAAAATGTGAAAAGATAATTCTCTCGGTTGGATGCGGCTTGAAAAACTTCTTTCTCCGGGCATGGGTCCCTCACACGTCAGCGAGACACTCCTTTATCTCCCTTGGGAGAAGAAAGGCGGGCTCATTGGCATCGGTTTGAGTGGGTACCACCTCCACCGGGACGACTTGTAGATCTTCAAGAGGAGGCTCTGCTGGAATGTCATCCCACCCGGTAAGATTGTTGATTCCAAGTGCTAGGTTCCAATCCTCTTGAGGGAGGATTGGTTCCATGGGAGGTGTTACAAGAATGTTTAACCTCTGGTGCAAGAGGTTAATTTCTTGAAAACTGTTTTCCAGGCCCACCGTAAGATAATTTATACGGTCTATAAGGACCTCCTCTAACCGAAGTCATCTCATCAAGCGCCTCACGTAATGCCATCACGTAGCGTACGAGAGTTGCTTCAATTGAAGACCTTCTTTCCCTTTGACTTTTTCTAGAGTGCGCAGAAGAAGTTCCACTGTTTTGGCTTGACATTCTATGAAAATAAACGAAAAAGAGTTTATTTTAATGAAACAGTACCCTCGGACACGGCCCCGTGCTCAATGAGCATGGCCCCGTGTTCACCTTTCTGCAGATTTTTGGAACAAGGAATCTTGGAGTTTTAAATTATTTTTCCAACTTTTAATGTATTTTTGAGCAGAAATAACTTAAAACAATGTTGAAAAACTTATTTTAAACAAGATTCCTTGAACAAAAACCTAACAATCATCACAATAAAGCTGGGAATCATGGTGATCTCAAGCTTCAATGGAGTTGTTGAGGTAAGAAAGATGAAGAAGAAGGTAATGGATAAAAGAGGAAAGGACAAGATGGTTGTTAGAAACTTCTTTTAGAAAATACCTAGGATGGTATGTGAGAAGATCCTCTCAAATCTCTGTCCCTGGATGGTCCAAATGTGCAGGATTCTTGGCTGCATTTATAGAAAACGACAGCACGCTGCACATGGCCCCGTGTCGGCTGGACACGGCCCCATGTGCAGACAGGATCCTGACACATTTTGTCCGTATTCTGACAAAAAGTCAGAAAGGAATCTTTTGGTGGACACGGGCGCGTGTTGACCTGGGCACGACCCCGTGTCGAAAGGCTGTTTATGAAGTTTGTCTATTTCTAAGGAACTTATCCGTATCGGGCGGTTCCTTACTAGTTGGAACAACCCCAAAATGCCTAAGATACCTTAATTGCTCTAGATTAAGACGAGAACGCAAGAGGTTGTCGGTGAGGGTGATTCCTATGCTAAATGTAGGTGGACAAGTCCAACCCTTTCTCGGGCCCCCGTTAAAGAAGGTGTATGCCGAATCGCTCAGGTCTATGTATGCACCGAACGAAGTCGATGGAGAGTCCTTCACGGCAAAATCGACACAGGGACGACTATCGCCCAAGTCTTCGCTAGAGTTAAAGGTAATATCGAAAACAACGAAGTTGTTTTTATTTGTCACACCCGATATTTCCACGTATTACCGGTGGGCCCGGTGGGGAGTACCGTGATGTAGTTGATATCATCATAGTCAAATAATCACAGTTCAATGCACAACGGAAGTCTAAAGTAAATATATTACAAACTGATTCAGATGTAACATCAGATATTACAAACGGATTGTAAGATGGATCCACAGGCGGATCTTAAACAAAAACATAAACACAGTTCAACGGACTTTAGACGTCTAGGACTTGCAAGATTCCCTATTAACGCTCTGAGCTCCCAGCCAATTACGTAAAGTACCTGTCACTTAATCTTTTTGGAAAATACATCAGTTTGCACTAGTAAATACAATTAACTGACTCTTTTGAAAACATTTATGAAAATTGGTTTAAATGCACAAGGCACAAATATTCTTTTATAACTTGGGACAATTATATAAAAATAATCTTGTATACAGATTTACATGTTCGTTATACATTCAGGGCCCGATGTTAGAAACCGAGTTAAGATTAACAGACACACCACAAGTATAGGCCCACAAGAGAGTGAGATATCGTTTCCCTTACGCAACTGTCAGGTGTATGCCTACACCCCGTGCTTAATACGTAGCCATTTCTTAATAATGATGCCAATGATATCCGGGACATGGTCATTAACCCCCAAAGGCTTTTTTTTTCAAACAAGACAAATTAAAATGGGTTACCTCAATAATTTAACCACTAATCGATTAAACATTCAATACCCAACCAAGTGGTATTATTATAATACCGTATCCCAAGCCCGTATAGGGAAAATAAGTTAAAAGTATTTACCTGAGCTTAAAATGCAATTTATACTCAGCCGTATATTCTAATCAGCAAGCACAAGTACCTCTATTGGGGCTCTCAATCTGGAACAAAGGTTTTATTAACCTATTAGATTCCTAACAGGTCTTATTTAAGTTGTAACTTAGACCGGATAGTTTTAAGGAAAGGTTTACGGTTCAAAACGCAAGATTAAGCGAAGGCCGGATTAGAATGTGATTTAGACCCGACAAGTATGGAGACTTGTATAATATGGGTAAACTAAACACCTTCTGGATTTTGAAATGAAAATGATAAGGTTTGTCCCGTTTCGGTTAATTTATGCAAACTAGTTACATAAATCGAACCGAATGCAAAAAATGCATGACGGGTAACCAAGAGAGTCATGAACATGTTTCAAAAGTTAATATGCCTTAAATATGTTGTGATATCAGTGGGATACCTTCCATTATGCCCAAAACGAATTTAAAACCAATTTAAGCCCCGTAGGGGTATTTGGTCATTTTAAAGGTTATAAAAGAGGTTAAATAGTAATTTGAGGTTCTGGTCTAAAATAATCAGTAAAAATATTTATTTTGTCAAGTTATATCAGTAAGATATCTCACACATGTGAAATTTATCATTTATGGCCAAACTATGCACCGTAGGGGCATTTTGGTCATTTCACATATGCTTTAAGGGTTAATTTTGGAAATCTGAGTTCAAAACTTTTATTTACTGTTAAAGTATAAAAATTTATTCATAACATCAGTAGGTATCAAGCTTTAGGTGCCTAATATGGTTTTAAGCCATACTATGCGTCTAAATCGCATAAAAGTCGGTATTTGACGGTATTCGGGTTAAGTAAATTAGAGATTTTGAACAACCTTTACTGTTTAAAATAATTTATTTAATATATAAAATCAGTAGAAAAAGGTTTGATATGTAAAGGATGTGTGAAACTCATTTTATTAGCCAAAAAGGGCATAACCGTCAATTACTGAATCAATGCAAGAACCCTATGTTATGATCAGTTTAAAATTTAATAAAAATTTCCAAAAATCCCTAAGTATTATATATCAGTGGGTAGAAAGTTTGGTGTCAAAATTTGGGTTTAAATAGGCTTTATGCCGAAAATGCCGTTTAATTAATAAAAAGCTTTCAATTTATGCTATCGCGCATAATTCTTATTTTAGACCTCAAACTGATGTCAAATTTTTAGGACATGTTTATAAATCAGTAATAAAGGTTTTTATCCTCTCACATTTTCAGAAATCTTGTTTTTACATCAAAAGGGCATAATGGTCAACTTTTAGGCAATTAACGGAAACATGCAATAAACTAGGATTTCTAAGGAACCAAGTTGTATAACCTCAGAGAGTTATACTAACCTATAACATGGTCCTAAAGGAATCCTAAGGCATATCTAAACTAAGCTAAATCGGGTCAGAACTGAAAGTTAAAGCAAAAGTCTACTTTTGCGACTTTCGGTTCCGAACCGAGCCTAAACTCAGAATTGTCAGGTTGAACATGCCTAGACATGTTCAATTAATATTTACCAAGTTATTAAAGTGACAAAACTGATTTTATTGCCTTTACATCATTAGTTATGAATTTTGTTTAAAAACCGACTCGCTTGACTTTTATTTTAATTACTTTGACCCGACAATTAACTAAGCAAACGTGGTAATTAGGAGGTGCTCTTTTGTGGGTTTAATACCTACTTAATTACAATCACGTAGCCATGTGCGTTGCGAATAATGGCTCGACCGTTTAAAAGTCAAAGCGTTTATCACGAACGCTTGACTTTTTGGCTTTAAGAGCCAAACAATTAAGCTAAGCACGAAAGGACACTTACAAAGGGTCCAAGCAAGGATGGAATTGATCTAGAATGCTCAGGTATGAAGCATAGAAGCTCCAACTTAGAACAATTCAGATCAAGTGTGAAATGAGAGTAAGAACAAGTGGGTTTATATAGGATTTCAAGAACCGTTGATCGTTTCTCGTAACCCGTGCTTCAATCTTGGCCCTCCATGTGTGCCCATGGTTTCTAAATACAATGGGGGTTGAAAACCAGCTAATGGTATTGAGAACTTTACATAAAAGCCCTTGAAAAATGACCAGAATGCTGAAAATAAGAATCTGCCCAGACCTGGGCGCAGGCTACGCTGCAGGGGGCGTAGGCTACGGCCTGCACAGGTCAAACAAACTTTCAAAAGTTGCAGTTTTGGTTCCTATATGTGTTTAAGCTCATATTTGACCCGTTTAAAGCCCGTTAAGCCATTCTCAAGGCTCTACAATGATGTCTAAACATAGGGAACATAAAACATGCTCAAAAATATGTCGGATGTCGGTTCGTTTGGTCGTACGGTTGCGTTGATCGGCTAATTACGACGAAACACGAACGGACGCGAAAAACGATCCAAATTACACGATAAATGGAATTTTATCATGCCAATCACTAAAATAAAATATTTTAATGATTACATAAATTTTTGAATGTCCGGATATATTCAGAACGTAAGATATGCGCGAAAATGCAAACTTATGCACTCTTTGACGCTTTTAGTCCCTGTTGATCAAATAAGTTTATTTTTGCGAACCAAACACCTCTAAGCCTATTTCTAAGCTATGTACAGGATATTTAGGGCATGTTTAACTTATGATCATATTCCGGAAGGTTCGATACCATACGAATCGACAGACTTTTGCAGTTTGACGCAAATAGTCCCTCTAATGCGCAAACTTGCGCATATCATCGTTTAATAGCATCGAAGCCTTATCTAATCCATATTAGGCATTCTTGAGAGTATTATTAAACATCACGATGCTTCGGGTTCATAAAAAGGTCATTCAGAGGTATGATTAAACATATTGACGCTTTTAACCCCTTAAACTTGCAAAGTTGCGCGTAACATCACTTAAAGGCGTAAAAGCCTTAGACGGCCAATAATTGGCATTCCCGAGAGTATAATCAAATATCATGAAGCTCCCGGTTTGTTAAAAGGTCACTCAGAGGTAAGAATTAACATGTTGACGCTTTTAACCCTTCATCGCGCAAACTTTGAATTAATCACGCAAACGGCTACTCTCGATCAATCAAGCGGCTCATTTGTGAATATAAATACCGTAAGAGGTTATTCAGAAACTTATTTTAAGTATGTTAACACTTCCAGTCCTTCCATAATCAAAGTTTTTCAATTTTTTCGAAAGTTGACTTTATTAGGGTTTATTACACGTGTCGATACATCATTAGACGTGATTTTACGAGGTGTTACATTATTTGAATGCGATCCCAACAATTCTTCTTGGGTATCGTCTTGAGATGAATTAATTAAATCCATCTTAAGTTCTTTTAACCAATTAAGAATTAGATCTTCTAATTGAAATAGTTCATCAAGAAGCATTTCTCCTAGAAGGTCCGGTTGAGAGCATTCGAGGGAGAGATAGGGATTATTTTTACTCTCGCCCCTCTTAAGGCTACAGGAAAACAATGGGTCTATATAATGGGGCTTATAATTTAGAAAATAACATTCTAATTCTTTATGAGAGCCACCACATATTTGACATCACGTACCATAAGAGTGCCGAAAGTAAAAAATATTAGTATCACTCATGTTTGTGTCAGAAATTACTAACCTTCGGGATCTTACAGTTCTGTTTTCAGTAACTGAAACTTGGACACGGGGTGTGTTGAGTGGGCACGACCCTGTGTTCAGCTTACTGTCTGACTTAAAACAGGATTGCCAGTTCCAAAGATTGGGCACAAGGCGTGTTCAGCGGGCACAACCCGTGCTGAGTTCTGCAGAAGCTAAAAATTTAAGAAAATCCTAAAAAAAACAGAAAAATTAAAAAACGATTAGGCCGCTGATTCCTAACTTTCTTAAAATCCTTGTGTCCCCGGCAGCGGCGCCAAAAACTTGATGTGCGTGTAGTGTGCTATATTTTTCATGTATATTTTAAGCCCTTTTACACTTTTTTAGCCAAGTTTCAAATTTATAAAACACGATATTTACTAACACTAAACACACATATGGGCAAGTGCACCCATCGTGGACATAGTATAGTGTTGGTAAGATACCGAGGTCGTCCAAGGACACAAGAGCTTTTAGTACCGGTTTATCCTCAACGTCTAATCAAATCAAAAAGTTAGAAAAAGGTTTTTAAACTAGAAAAATAAAACTAACTAAAATGCTGAAAAATAAAATAAAAGTAAAAACAGATAGACAAGATTAATCACTTGGATCCGACTCGTGTGTACTGTAACCTTTGATTATTTCCGCACTTTTGCACTTTTTAAGAGATTATCTTAGTTATTGTAGTAGGCCCCTCTTTTGAAGGTGACGTTACCCTCAACCCAGTAGTTTGAGTCAGCAAGGATACAATCCTAAAGGGTAGGATTATTGAAAGATAATTAATTAAGTTATTAATGCATAATGTGGTAGGCCCCTCCTTTGAAGGTGACGTTACCCTCGGCTAAGTAGTCTGAGTCAGCAGGGATATAGTCCTAAGTAGCCGGGTTAAAGTTTTAATAGTAGCTTACATATGAGGGGATCAAAGAGTTTGGACCCCCGCCATCCAACACCGGTGGGTATTGAAGGAGGTCCTACTAAATTTAATCCAGGTCCTTGCAGGATCTATACACTGAACAAGGCAAGACTCTTACCAAACCGTTCCCTTAACTCCCGACCAGGTAGCCAACATATCTCCAGATAGACCGTGGAGATATGAATGGTGAAAATCTTTTATTTTATATAGACAATAAAATAATGCAAAGACACCACGGACAAACGATAAGGAAGAATCACCTTCAACATAAGAAACTAGTTATTAAAGTCATTAATTCATAACCAAATAAAAAGTGCGAAAAGATTAAAAATAAAAAGTATTACACTAAACACTTGTCTTCACCAAGTGATGTAAGAGACTTAGGCAAAGGGATGGTTTGCAAATGAGCCAAGCACCCCTATTTATAGTCTGAACAGCAGCTCGGGCACGGCCCCGTGTCCATTGGGCACGGCCCCGTGTCCATCCTCCTTCTCTTTCTTCATTAATTGCAGTTTGTCTGCATTAGTTGACCACGCCCCCGTGTTCGCTGAGCACGACCCCGTGTGTAGAAGCGTATCTGTACTATCAAGATTTCCTTAGATTCTGCGAATCTTAGAGTTGACCACGGCCCCGTGTCCGCTGGGCACGCCCCCGTGGTGGGTGATAGAACCTTCTACAACTTTGTCTTTTCTGCTAACACTTGGGGAAGCCCCCGTGCTCACTGAGCACGGGGCGTATTCAGCCTTCTGTTCTCTTGTTTTTGCTTGGGAAGATGCTGTCGGGGGGTCGGGCATGCCACGTTTGTTCCTTTTCTTGTATTTATGTTAGATTTAGCTGCCTTTTTTGCTTCTTTTGTTCATTTGTGCTCATTTAATCCTGAAAATACAAAAGGAAGACAAAAACACACTTTTTCCAACATTAGTACTAAAAAAGGGTTAGTTTTATGCCACAATTGATGTAATTTATATGTTGCATTTTGTGCACATCACTTGTATATACGTATACATAGCTTCAATATGTTTTAGTACTAAGTTACTAATCATGTGCCTTGAGAATGAAATGAGATTTGCAGGTATGCTATGGAAGTCCATTATGAAGTTTTGAGGAATTGGAATGCAAGATTGTACTCGGAAGGATGATCGAAAAGTCTTGCAAGAATAGAAAGATTGCAGCGTGGTCAATTAATTATGTATGATAGATTATGAATGTAGATTATCAAACTTTAATGATGTGCATGTTTGTGGTCAATGTAGGTTACACAGACTAACATCGGTATAAAGTATTGGAGTATTGAAGATCGAGTCAAGGGCAAGAATTGTACGGGAAGAGTAGTCACATATCTGGGAATTGTATATGTAATTGATGTGATAATCAAGAATAAACGTGGTAAACCTTTTAATGAAGTGTGGGTTATTCTAGAAATGAACCTACAAATAAGTTATATAAGTAATATAGAAAGAAATTTTAAGGCTCATATTTCCGCTGCGTCGATTTTAAGATAAAAGGTGTTTGGGCGTTACATATTTAATTCGGGTCTCCTGGAGTATAAGATGCTAGATAGGCAGTTTACGAGATGGGTGGAGGGTGGAAAGAAGATGAGTAAGCTCGATAGGTTTTTGGTCAGTTCTGATTTCTTCAGTAAATGGCGTAACACGTGTCTTCGTGCGTTGCCTAATTTTGTTTTCAGATCACTGCCCTCTATTATTAACAACTAAGTTCTCCAATTTCGGGCCGAAACCCTTTTGGGTTTTTAACTCGTGGCTTGGTCGGGATGGGTTTGAGGAGTTGGTTTCTATCGCGGCTGCGGAGTTTAGCGGGAGTGGTCCCCCAGACGTTAGGTTTTGCAACAAGCTTCATTTTATTAAGATTAAGATTAAGATTTGGAGAGACGAGATGAATGAGAAAGAGGAGGGTGAAATTTCCGTGGCGAGATCAGAGCTTGAGGATGTTGAGTTAGCTTTGGAGGAGAGGGATTTGGGCGAGGAGGAGGACTGGGCGATGTCCGAAGCTAAGAAAATTATGGAGGAATTTGAAAGTAATAAAACCAAAGATATGAAACAACGGTTGCGTGATAGATGGTTGAGGGATGGGGATGAGAATTCTAGGTTTTTTCATTCTTTGGTTAATCATAGGAAGGCCAAAAACGGGATTAATGGTTTGAATATAGATGGTGTTTGGTGCGACAGGCCTAAGCGTATTAAGAAGTTCGTTTTTGAGTTTTTTAGGGATAAGTTCAAAGAAGGAGCTGAGATAAGGCCCAGAATTGAGTTGGATGTGTTAGAGCCCCTTTCGGCCGATGATGGTTCTTTTTTGACAGAGGAGTTTAGTCGGGGTGAAATAAAGAAGGGCATTTTTTATTGTGGAGCTGATAAGGCTCCTGGTCCTGATGGGTTTAATTTTAGATTTTTTAAGCATTTTTGGGGGCTTTTTGAGTTGGACTTTTCGAACATCATGGAGGAGTTCTACCATACGGGCAAGATTAACATGGGGTGTGCTGCTTCTTTTATCGCGCTTGTTCCTAAAAAGAAGGATCCTAATGGTTTGGGTGATTATTGGCCTATTAGCTTAGTCGGTGTCGTTAACAAGGTGATTTCTAAAATTTTGGCCAGCAGGTTGAAACAGGTCCTCGGAAAGGTTATTTCGGAATCCCAATCAGCCTTTTGAAAGATAAGTTTATCCTTGATGGTCCTCTTGTGGTTAACGAAATTTATTCTTGGCTGAAGAAATGTAAGAGGAAAGCCTTTGTGCTTAAAATAGATTTTGAGAAGGCGTATGACAACGTGAATTGGAACTTTATGATTGGTATTCTGGAGCAGCTTGGTTTTCCATCTAAATGGTGTGATTTGGTTCGAGGTATTTTATCTTCGGCTAGAGCTTTGGTTCTAGTTAACGGGTCCCCGACGTTTGATTTTCCGTGCTTCAAAGGGATGCGACAAGGGGATCCGTTGTCTCTGTTTTTGTTTCTGATAGTTATGGAGGCTCTTTCTTTTTTGTTAAAGAAAGCGGTTGGGAAAGGGGTGTTCAAGGGCATCTCGCTTCCTAATGGTGGTCCTTGCGTCTCTCACCTTTTTTATGCAGATGATGCTATTTTCATGGGCGAGTGGTCGGCTGAAAATGTGCATAACATGATTCGGGTTTTAAGATGCTTCCACATTTGTTCTGGTCTGAAGATGAACGTCAACAAGTCAAACATTTTTGGTATTGGGGTGGATCGGCTAGAAGTGGATCTGGTTGCTAACTCGGTTGGGCGCATTGTTGGTGACTCCCCTTTCAAGTATTTGGGAATTATTGTGGGAGCAAACATGAATAGGATCTGCAACTGGAGGCCGGTGTTTGAAGTTTTTGAGTCTAGGCTTTCCATGTGGAGCTTCGACTCTTTCTTTCGGTGGGAGAGTGACGTTGATTAAGGCGGTTCTGGAAAGTCACCCGAATTACTACTTTTCTTTGTATAAGGCCCCTGTGCGTGTGATTAAGGATCTAGAGAAGCTTATGAGAAGGTTTTTGTGTGTGGGGGGGGGTGTAGTGAAGGTTCAAACTGCATTGGGTTGCATGGGATCGTGTGGCTTCGCCGGTTAGGGCCGGGGGGCTCGAGCTTTGCAGTCTAGGGAATATTAATAAAGCTCTCCTTGCTAAATGGGGTAGGAGATTCAAGAATGAGTGTAACAGTTACTGGGTTAATGTTATCAATGCGCTTCATCGTCATAGGTTGAGTTGGGATTTTCTTCCTGTTAAATCTTCTCTTAACGGGGTCTAGAGTAACATAGTCAAGGTTTGCTCTAGTCAGGTGGGGGATAACTCATCACTTAGGAGTTTGATGCATGGTGTGGTGGGTAATGGGAGGGAGATTTTGTTTTGGTTGGATCCTTGGTTGCTTCCGTATCCTTTGAAAGACGAGTTGCCGGGCTTGTTTAGGTTGGAAGTTCATAAGAATTGTAAGGTTGTGGATCAGTCGGTGCGTCCTGTGTCTAATCCGAGTGGGAGATGGGAGTGGAGGTCTGTGCCCAGCTCAAACGAGGAATTGGCTGAATGGAGTCAGTTATGCTTTCTGCTGCATTCTGTTAATCTTTCGGATTGTGAAGACAGGTGGTCATGGCAAGGCATTGGTTCGAGTGGCTTCTCGGTTGGAGCGGTTAAGGGGTTATTCAATCTCAATGCCGATTTTAGCTCTCAGTTCGTTTGGGATTGGTGTAAATGGTTACCTAAGAAGTGTAATCTCTTTGTATGGCGTGCCGAGCAAGATAATTCCGACTAGGGTTGCTTTACAAAGGAGAGGTATTCATATTGAAGACGATAGGTGTCCCCTTTGTAATATGGGAGTTGAGTCGGTCGATCACTTGTTCACTTCTTGCGGGGTCTCCTCAGTTATTTGGCAGAAGATTCAGGCTTGGTGTAAGATGTCTAATCTGTATATCTTCTCGTTCTGGGACATTCTAGAGGTGCACAAGTGGGTTGGCTTAGAAGGTCAAAGGAAAGAGGTGTTCCACAGGATTGTCATACTTTCATGCTGGGCGATTTGGAAAGCGAGAAACAATTTGATTTTCTCGGGGAAGCGCTTTAATGTTAATGATGTTTTTGGCGATATTAGATCTGTGGGTTATGTTATGTACAAAAATAGATCGAAGGATAGAGGTATATCGTGGGAGGATTGGTGTAAATTTGTAATTATGTAGTTCGGTTTGTAGCTTTGGGGTTGGCCGCTCGCTTTCGAGCTGGCTGGTTTGGTTAATGAAGTTTTCAGTTCAAAAAAAAAAAAAAACGAGAACCATCATTCTCAATGCCAAGTACACAAAAATCGTAATTGTAAATTTCAAATAATTATTACATAATCAGACTTTAACTCCAATGTTAAAAGGAAAATATTGAGCAAAATACATAGAAATTATAATGTTTACATACTTATTTATTATCGATCATTTAATGATCGGGAGCAAATTAAGGAGAATCATATTTCCAATACCAAATTAATGAGAACCATCTTTCTCAATACTAAGTACACAAAAATCGTGATTTTCAATTTCAAATAATTAGACTTTAGCCATAAGGTTAAATGGAAAATATTGGGCAGATACATAGAAATTATTAGTGTTTATATATTGATTTATGATTGATAATTTAATGATCAAGAACACATTAATGAGAATCATAGTTTTCAATACCAAGTTAATGAGAATCACGGTTCTCAATGCTCAGTACATGAAAAATCATGATTGTCAATTTCAAATAATTTGCATAATTAGACATAATTAGACTTTAGCTAGTATATAACAACCACAAAATAAAATTGAAAAATGGCTAGTCCATTAGCTCAATTAAGCTTGCATAAAAAGTCACAAGTTTCTCCATTAGCTCCTTCATATGTCTCAATTTTCTTGATTTTCTCTCACATTCGAAGTCTTTATACCGTTCGTTTCATTTGTTGGTTACAACATACCCATGTGGACAACAATTGAAAGCTAACTGCTATATCAAGTTGTTGACCATCTTGTACCACCTCCGCCGGTCACAAAAAACATTGAAGCGACGATACAAAAAGTCTTGTGTTCCAAGAAATTTTCAATCGATCAACAACGATGCACAATTTTTGTAACATTATGAACTTACAATAAGGGGTGGCAATGGGATGGGTTCGGGTCGAGTATTGGTAATAAAAGTCCCATACCCGGTTGTAAAATCTTATCCCATGTCTGACCGAATACCCGTCAAGTATGGGTTGGGTAATTATTTGTCGGGTATCGTGTATGCCAGTTAGTTTGTTAAAAAATACATGTTAGGATATCTAAGTACATTTCTCTTTTACTATATTGTGGCATAATTTTATTTATATATCTACTCATATGATTTAAAATATGATACATTACATACATTTAAGTTTTGTCATAAATAGTATTACCATAATTTTCATATAACATTATGTATACTAGCAGGATGCCTGCGCGATGCGGCGGGAGAAACACATCGCATTGCGGTACTCGTATTTTATAGTTTTCTTATTTATATAATATTTACTGTAGCATTATTGTGATGGATATACATCGGATATACATCAAAAGTGAAGTAATCGGGTAATCCATTTCATTGTGTTGTGTTGTGCATCGCGCGCACACCTGTCGGTTATTAACCAAAGTCGGTTATTGGTGAGCAATAACTAAATCGTTAACCTAACATAAACCAAACCGAAAATAGACGAAACCGAAAAGAAATCAACCAAAAGCTAAATTAACTGAAAACCGAATTAACCAAAAACCGGTTATCAATTTTTTTGTACTCTCGTTTAACCAAAAATAATTGAACCGAACTGAATCATTCATATTATAATATATTTTCTAGATTTTGTACCTCCAGTTCATATATTTCATATTTTATATCTCCATTTCATATATTTATACTTTCATTTCATGTATTTATACCTCAATTTCATATATTTCTAAGCAAAAGTTTTAGCTCAAGTTTGCTTTTTGCTATTAACTGAAATTAAATGAACCAAACCGAAAACCGTCAATCTAACCGAATAAACCAAAGTGATTAATCGAAAACCGATTGGTTAATAAAATAGACTAATCGATGACTTTGGTTTTGGCTTCGGTTAGGATAATAACCGAACCATGCATAATACAATGAAATGGATTACCCGATTACTTCGCTTTTGATGTATATCTATCACAATAATGCTATAATAAATATTATATGAATAAGAAAACTACAAAAAACAAGTATTGCAATGCGATGTGTTGCTCCCGTCGCATCGCACGAACATCCTACTAGTTTACTATAAAATAATTTAAGAGAAAAGATAAAAGTATCACCTTATAAAAAATTGGCAAACATGTTAATGCTTAAATATAGGCTGCTTTCCTTATTCACACACAATGACATTCTTATTTTGACACCCAATTGTGTATAAGAATCGTATAGGTGTATACGGGTCGTATATAACCGTCAGAGAATGTTAGAAAATTATATGACTCATAGACATATACGACTCATAGTTTCTTTTGTTGTTGTTTTTGTTGAGAAGATGAGTTTGTTGGAATGTATACGAGTCGTATACATTGATACGACCCGTATCTTTGTTTTTTTTTTTATTATGTGTTTTTGTAAGTTTAACAAATTTCAAATGAAACGTATAATGATAACAACCCATATATTTCTTTATTTTATATTTTTATAACATTTTCTTTTTTAATAATATATGAGTTTATGTCCAAAACTTTTGAAAATGTGACTTGTATGTATACGGGTTTTTTTTACTATGATATCTTTGATATATAATATTTAATATAATATATATTCATATTTTAGTCGAATTAATTGTGGTACATGTTGAATAATCAAGATCTGAGTTTTTAATAATTTGATATCTTTAATATTTAATACAATATGAGCCGAATTTGTTACGGCACACGATTAACAATCGAGCTATGAGTAAACATCCAAACGAATAAGATAGACTTTTACATTAATATCAGAATACAAGTATACACCCAAAAAAAAAATAAACATTTACATTAATATTTACAATGTTTTACATCAAAATATTAATAAAAAAAAGGAAAATATACAATACTCGACGCTATTGCGATGGTGGTGAATCTGGAGGTGGCGGTGGCAGTGGCGGTGGTGATGACGCAACTAGTGCGTGAGCGCCCGATCGTGGAAGGATGGGCAACCAACAACAATCAACTACGCAGCAATCCCGCCCACCACCCACTGCATTTGGGCTCATAAGTGTTCTACATTCGCCTCTACTAGTCCCAACTTCTCCTTATAACCTACCGGAACCGTAAGAAGTAGTCTCACCATACGTCGCTTATATGGCTGGCGAGACTCTTCTTCACCAGATCAACTCAGCTGGGTAAGTAACTGTTGTTTAATGAGTTCCATTTCTTCATTAACGTTAACATTGTTCTCACCATCAACTTTTATTAACTCCATACCTAACTTTCTTCAGAAGACGTCTATTGATTCCAGTGGAATTTTGTTACCTGAATTGAACAACAAACAATTGTGAACATGTAAATCATGGTATATATATATATATATCGATAAGATGTAGTGTATGTGAGAATATATCACGTGTCCTTGTATATGCTGACAACTGGCAGGCACAAGGAAAGCCACAATTGGTGAGCATAAGACAGTTGCAGACAGTGTTAGCACCTTGGAGGACATTTATCCTTTTCATCTCACCAACTAATAAATCCATACTTGCATGAGAAATCTTCCCTCATAAGTGATATGCACCAAATGCAACATATAAAATCATATCAAATAAGGTATAAAATCAACCCTTTTTAGTACTAATGTTGGAAAAAGTTTGTTTCTTTGTATACTTATGATTTTCAGGATTAAAAGAGCTTAAATGTACAAAAGGAACAAATTAACAGCAAAAACCCACATGAATACAGAAGAAGAGAAGCTGATACATCATACCGAACCTCCGAGCTTCACCCCAAGACGAAAAACAACAAATCAGAAGACAAGCACGAGGCCGTGCCACCAAGGCATGGAGTCGTGCTCCACTCAAGAGTCAAGATTCCAGAAAGAAAAAGACAAACAGAAGCAGACAAGAGACACAGTGTTGTGTCCCAAGGACACGGGCCGTGGTCAACTCCCAGATTTTCAAAATCTTGGATAGTACAATATGTACATGGGCCACATGGTCGTGCCGTTAACACACGGGGCCGTGTGAGCATACGGACTGACACAAATCATGATAAATGAAGACAGAGAAGAAGGAGGCACGGGGCCATGTAAACTGTCTGTTTCCACTATAAATAGGGGTTCTAGGTTCAATTGCAATCCATCCCTTGGCAAATCACTTCTCTCACACCTGCCACTACTCACCACCGCATTACCACCATCATCCACCACATTCCTCCATCATCCATCTTTAGATGTGTGTAGTAGTCTCGGGATCCAAGATTGATCGTAAGAGTTTTTTTCAAACAAAGGCCATGCTTAGCTAATCTTTTACATCACTTGGTGAAGACAGGTCTTTTATGTATTACTTTTGATTTCCAAGCTTTGGTTAACTTTTTAATTGGGTTTGTATTAATGACTTTAATAACTAGTTTTTTTATATTGAAAGTGAACTTTATTCTATCATCTCTTCATGTTTTGTTGATTCACTCATTCGTGTCTTTACGGTCTATATAAAGCCTGTTAACTACCTGGAAGGGGGTTAGAAGGGCGGTTTGGGTAAATTTCTTGCCTCTTTCAGTGTATAGATCTTGCGAGGACTTAATTCAAGCTTATTAGGACTTCCTTTGAGGCAGGCATCAAATAAGGGGAAGTAAGAACGACTTGAATCTCTTATAAAGAAACTACTATTAAAACTTTAAACCGGCCTTGGTGGACTGTATTCCTGCTGACTCAGACAAATATGGCCGAGGGTAGCGTTGCCTCCAAAAGAGGGGCATGCCACATTTTGCATTAACAACTTACTTAATTATCTTTCAATGATCTGGCCTTGCAGGACTATATCTCTGTTGACTCAGACCAATATGGCTGAGGGTAGCGTTGCCTCCAAAAGAGGGACATGCCACTATAACTAAGATAATCTCTTAAAAAACCCAAAGTGTGGAAATCATCAAAGGATACGTAAAAGATAAGTCGAAACCAAGTGATTCTATCTTGTCTATTTGTTTCTTTTATTAATTTAGTTTCTTTCTTTATTTTACTTACTAAAAATCTTTTCTCAAAAATTTGGTTAGATTAGACGTTGACGATATTCCGATATTAAAAGCTCTTGTGTCCTTGGACGACCTCAGTATCTTACCATCACTATACTACGCCAACGATGGGTGCGCACTTGCCCTAGCGTGTTGTAGAGAGTGATAGTGTTATATCGTGTTTTATAATTTTAACGCTTGATAAACGAGTGAAAAGTGCTTAAAAGTATATATTAAAAATCATACACCCACACCTCACGTCAGGAAGCAATCAAAAAAGGTATGTTGTGATCACCTATGACACGAATCCTTCCCTTCTCAAAGCTTTGTTTTATCTTTCTTTCTCGTCCCTTTACAACTTGGTCGCCATACGGTGCAACCCTGTCTAGCTGTTGTTAGTTGCGTTAAGGTGTTTCTTCAAAAGTGAGTGTTGGCTCTCCACCCTATTAGTTGTACGCTGACTAAAGCTGAGATGTTGATCGCTCCATAATGACACAAACCTTTGACTATGTGATTCTAGCAAGTTTTTTTTATACAAATAATCAATAATTTCTAAAAATAGATATAATTACGGTTGTTAATCAGATTAATATAAGAATTAGTAGGAAACTTGCTTTCACACTTTTTGTCCTGCGGTATTCAACAAAATTGGTGGTAGAATAAATGTATGACTCAATTGTGGTACAATTAGTCAATATGAGCCACCTATAAACAAACTTCTCCCACCGACGGTTGTCTGAAAGCTTGGCTTGCAAATTATACTAATATTATCTAATATGTGTCACCTTCATAGTGAATGACTGAGATTTAGAAATACCCATGCACATGCGTTCGTGATATGTGCAAAACCTAGCATATTTTTTATATCAATCCGAGCACGTATTGATTGTTTTCTTGAGTTTACTTTTGATTTTCAGGTGCAAAAATCCAAAAAACGAAAAAAGAAGCAAATTTGTGGCAAAAATCAAGAGTGTTGCAAGAAGGCAGTCAAATGATATGTCTCCATGTCTCTCCTCACACGCCCCTGTGTTAGTTCCCTCAAGAAAAGACAAAATCTGACAAATAACATAGAGTCGTGCTCGATTAAGCATGCCCCTAGGTCATGCCTTGCCTAGATATTTCACGTGCCTTCCTCAAGTTAAGATGAAAGCTAAAAGATAGTGAAAAAGCCTAAAAACTTCACATAAACATCTCTCAAGCTAGGAAATGAGTTACGAGGACCTTAATATATGAATCTTGGGTAGCTCGCAAAGAGATATTTGAAAATGTGGTTAAAAATGAGGTATGGGGTCGTGCCTCACTAAGCACAGGGGCGTGTCTCACTAAAAAAGTCAATTCTTACAACTTTCACAAGAAGACAAAATAGACTACCACACACGAGGGCGTGTCTCACTAAGAAGCCAGTTGTCACAAATAGACAAATGCAAAAGTCAATGGAAAACTGTGCCTCACTAGGCACATGGTCGTGTCTCACCTCTTGATAAGCAAATAAATAAAGCTTCAAGGCCTCTATTTGAGCCATCCTTTGGCACCCACTCTCTCTCACTCACTGCCACTATCCACCACATTTCCATCTTATAGAGAGTTTGGTTTGTCTCAAGATCCAAGATTGTAAGAACTTATATTTATAACAATTCAATCTTGTTGATTAACTTTTTTTACATACAAGCTTGATGATGTTCACCTAACGTGTTGCAGAAGTGATTATATTGTACCTTATCTATAAATTTAGAGCTTGATTTTATGTTAAAACCGGCTTAAAATAGTTTATATTTTTATACATGTCTCGACACGTTAGTTCTTTAGGGCGTTGTCTCTATTGGTTACTATAACGCGAGGCTCCAAACACTTGTTCAATGTACATTTCAACTTCTGTAGCACCCACACGAATGTGTCCTCTTGTTCAGTGGTTAGTAACGCATGGATAATACAAACCGAGAGGTATGTTGACGTAACACTAATAACCTGAACGAGCAATAATTTGTACTAGTTCATCTTGTATGTGGCATCCATCGGCAACACATGCAGGATGGCATACCACAACTTGTGTGATATCCGATGGATAAATAAAACATCTTGTACCATGTCGTCTGTTTCATCTGTCGATGGTAGTAAATGTCATCGTTTGAGTGCAAGAGGTTGAAAAGAATCTGCATTCTGTAATCGACCCAATTTTGCTCGTGCATTGTATATTGTATATTATATTTCAGCTAGACACGTTGTCGATTGACAATATGTCTCGTGGGTTAATCTTCTGATGTGTAAGCTACCGCATCCTCCTTTCGTTGGCTAGGGTCAGCCTCATTAAGTATGGATGACCCTCAAGATATTGGGTATGTTCATGGTTATGCTTAGCGTGTCTCACCTTTAGCCTCCATGCATTTATCCACTTTTTGTGTACCCCCACCAATTGGAACATGCACTTAGTTTTTTTGTTCCACCACGTCTCACTATGTCCTTTGGCTTGTATTCGCCATCACAATCACATTTAAGCTATATTATGTTGGGGTCGTCATCATTTGACTTCGTTCGTTGGGTGACTATGACGTATCCGTTGCTGAAACACACCAGTTCACCAAATTTCCTAAGGTGACGAATTTCTTAAACAAGTTTGTGATTAGACTACAATTCTATTAAGATTATGACAATAAGTAAAGAAATGTTATACATGTCCATTTGACACACACAAGGCTCTTCATCACTGGATGTGACAAACGACACTTTTTGGTAACTTTTGTACAATTAAACAGTTATTTATATTCTACAAATATATGTTTTAAACATCAATACAGTAATATTAAAAATATTATTTAATAAAATCATACATATTTATTTTGGGAAATAAATATAATTATACATCTACTTTGACGTGGCCAAAGGTATACAAAGACAAGAATACATAAAATAGTATAAGTATACGTAGGTACGGGATCAGGAAAAAACGCACTAAAGTGTGAGAACGGTAAGAACGGATACTGGCCCAACACGTGGCAGGGGGCGCTAAATGATATGTATGGATATGATTGTCCTTTTGTACGCTCCCTCCTTATTCGTGTTATAAATCTGTTTCAAATTAAAACTCCAAAGATTTCCTATTAGTTGTTACCTCATTTCCAAGCTTTCTCAGATCTATGGCGTCTAACGTGGATTCTGTTCAACAAAGTAATATTCGATGACGTTTCATATTTTTGTTTCAGCAAATCATGCAGCACATATACAACAGATATGGCGTTTTGTTCTTTTATGCTTGTTTCATTGTTTTTTTTTCAAATTAATATTTCATAATGTGTTGTATGCTTTCAATGGCATTGTTCATGTATCCAATTTATTCACGTTTTAGTTGGTAGTTAAACAATTAGTAAGAACTGATAATTGGAGTTTTCATTATTAATTTTAATTGCCGTTTGGGATCTAGTATATTTCTTATGTTTTTACGATAATTGGCGTTTTACACCTGATTAGTTTTGAATATTATTTAGTAGTATTTGTAAACATCACTTATTACTATTTGTTAATTTGTGTAAACATCAGTTTTGTTAACTATGGCGTTTATATTATCATGTTATATTTGTAAATTATTCATGTTGTTAACTGTTTTTAATTATTCATCTCATGGCGTTTTCATTATCACGTTGCATTAGTATTGTTAATTCATCATATTTGTTAATCAATAAAGTTATGCTGTGTGTATTTTGGCATTTTTATTATGGCGTTTTCAAATTATGTGTTTATTATGTCTTGTTTTTTATTCAATTAATGGTGTTTTCATATATAATGTTATTACGAGACATTTTCTATTTTTAGTTGCGTTTTTCTGAAATTTTGTTCCTCACTGTGATTTCTCAGACAAAGTTGCTTCCTCGAGTGAAAGGTTCTGCCCCAAAACTGGTTTACCATTTATCATTCCTGACGTTAGTGAATATATAATGTTATTACGAGATATTCACAAGCCTCGATGATTGTTATTCAATGTATGTTACGTATGCCAAGGCTTGTGGTTTTTCAGTCAGGAAAGGGACCGAAAAGATAAACGCCAAAGGTGTATTACATGTGTACGAGAGCTGGGGTATATAAGGACAAGAAGGTTGATACGTTGGACCACGATCAAAAGGAACGTTTAGCGTGATCCAACTTTTCAAAGAGGACTGATTGTAGTGCACTGTTATGTGTAATTTTTGAGGCTGGATCATGGAAGGTCTATAAGTTTGTCGAGGAGCACAGCCATTGTAACACCCCAAAAACGTAAACCCGTATATTATAAAGTTCAAAGAATAGATAAACAAGAGTTTACCAACTAGGAATTTAACCTAGTTAAATTCCAAGTCTTGAATTAATGCATGTTATGGTTAAATAATTAAAATTTAAGAAAAATCATAGTAAAGGGACTAAACTTGTCAAAACCCAAAGTTGTATTACTAATAGTAACAAAACTTAAACCAAACCTCCCAAAATTTGAGTCTGGTCGATCAAGAAACAAGCAGGGGGCGACATCCCCAAATCCAAACCCTAACTCAAGCTAAATCTCTTCAATTGAAGCCCTAAATCAGTTCCAAATCGAGCTCTAATCACATATTAGTAAACACCTCATTGTAAGGATCAAAAGGTATGTGAAATTCAGTGATTTTGTTACATCACAAATTCTAGGTTAATTGTGAAACATGAGAAATCTAGTTTGATTGTTGATGCATGATGGCAAATTAGTTAGAATAATGATGATATAGTGTCTAGGAGTAAAACCTAGACAACTACATGTAAATTTATGCCCAAATTCAGGAAATTTCATGAATCCATGGAAGCTAGGTTTTGGGTTTTATAAGATGATGATGAACACTAGGATTTGAATGATAATTCTAGTATAAACTTCATTATAGGAAGTAATTTCTGTGAAATTGATGCTAAGATGTGTGCAAGGTTTACTAATTAAAGTGAAATTTGAGGTTTAATTGCAAGTCACGAACTTGGAAATGATGGTAGGAAAATCCGACCCGTTAGGTGTTTGTTGAAATGCCTAAGTGAGGGTTTTTATGCTAAATTTGATGAAAACGCAGAATTTGACCATGTCTTATAAATGATGTGATTATGGTCGTAAAAAGAATTCTAAACAAGTTAAAAACTGAATTTATTAGGCAAAGAGTCCGGATCATCAAGCGGACAAGCCGGAGAGAATCCACGGGGAAAAGGCGCGCTTTAAAGGTACGAAATTTATTGTTTCGTTACATTATACCTTAATGTTAGTTTAGGTAATAAATTCGGAAACATGATAATCAAGGTTACCAAAATGCCATGAAAATGATTAATGACCTAAACAAGCGAAATGGGTCAAAACAAGCGACAAACATGGATATTTACATGCCCTGAATGGTGCTTGATTCAGCAACCAAACGGGTCAAAACAAGTCTCGTATGAAACATGAAATTAGACGCTATCGCTTAATGCTTGGATATATTCTTTATGTAAGTCGTAATTTAGACATGCCATGATAGTTGTAAAGTTCAAATTCCTTATATAGGGGTTGTAATCTTGATTGAAAGTTGTGAACGGTTGTGTAGATGGTAAATACGAAAGCCGGATATAGTCATATATAGATTGATGAGGGAGTTTTCCCTTTTGGGATAGCGAAAGTGATAACGGGTATTAGTCCTAATTTGGAAAATTAACCTTGGGTGGGTAATAGACCTGTTCAGGGTCACTTCGCTGCAAAATGGAACTTGAATGCTCAAGGTCAAAAAGCAAGAAAACAATTGCAGGGCTCACCATAAATTACGGTGGCACCGTAATTTACGGTGGCCATTAAATTGCTACGGTGGGAACCTCCTGGTTTACGGTAGGTACCCCAAGTGCCCAGAACCCACCGTAATTTACGGTGATACCGTAAATTACGGTGGAGCCCAATTTTGCTGAATTTTTCACTTTTGATTTGGGATAAGTTACCAATCCTAATCCAATACGTGTATTTCCATCATTAATATTACTAATGCCTGTTTAAAAACATTAGTTTTCAGGTACTCAAGTGATGGATGATGATCAAGCAGTTGATTTGGACCGAACACCTAACTTTACGCTTCCGCACTTGAACCTCGTTTTGTTATTTTGTAAACTCTAGTAGTTTATCTTGGAACATTGTTGTAGTTTAAACATGTAAATGTTTTATCAAATGGGTTAGGAAATCTTGAAAGTTTTTGTAAGAAATACTTTTGTGTATTATGTAAAGCTAAATTGCTAGTTAAAATGGATATTTTAACACGGGTCTTACAGCCATGATCTTGTTGAACGTCCTGATAAGCATTTTCTTCCAACTGAACGACACCTCACTCAGCTCCAGCGGCATGTTATACACAACATGTCTAAGTTGAATTTGGGTCCAGTTAAGGCGTTTAATGTTATGAAGACTTGTTTTTGCGGTTTTGAAGACGTTGGTGCAAGTAAAGTTGAATTTAAGAACTACAAGAGGCAAATTAATTTGTTTATAAGGGAATAAGACGCCAAGATGGTTGTGAGACATTTGGATGAAAAACAGTCCCATCCTAATTTCTCGTATGATTACTTCACAGACGAAGACAATTGTTTGAAGAGACTTTTTTGGTGTGACGATCAAGCCAAACGTAATTACCACGTGTTTGGTGATGTGATTTCGTTTGACGCCACGTATCGTTCCAATAAGTAATATTTTATAATTCAACTTCTTCTGTTCTTTTGGTGTTTTCACTGGTTTACATGCATTGGCGTTTTATGAGTTTACATGCAATGGCATGTTATTATTGTTTCATTTCTCATGGCGTTTTCATATGTAGATACGCTATGGTGTTTGTACCGTTCACTGGTATATATAATCATCACTGCAATGTTACATTTGGTGCTGCATTATTGGCGTCAGAAACTGCTGATACGTATATTTGGTTGTTGAGAGTTTTCTAAAAGTTGTTGGTTCTCAACCAAAAGTTGTTGTCACTGACCAAGATCCAGCAATGAAGAAGGCTATTTCTGCTGTATTTGTTGACACGAGGCATCGGTTATGCATGTGGCATGTGATGCATAAACTTTCTTTGAAGGTTAATTACCTTTTTTTGTTTGTTTGGCGTTTTAAGATGTATGGCGTTCTTTAACATTTTGTTACTGTTTTTCATGTAGGTTTGTCTGTGTGTAATATATATGTTTTTTTCCCATGGCGTTTTCGTGTTATACATAGGTTGGTGTTAGGCTATGCAATTCCATTAATTTCAAAGAACGTATTTGTGGTGTTGTGTGGACGGGTATTCTTACACCCAAAGAGTTTGAATCAGAATGGGAAGTGGTTATCGGGGAGTTCAATTTAGCAGATAATGATTGGCTATCTGATATTTTTGCACTCAGGGAATCTTGGATCCCTGCATACTATAGAATGGAAGAGCTATCGGGCCTTATGCGAACGACATCGAGGTTGAAGAGTGAGAATCATTTTTTTGGTCAAGTGTGAAATTCAAAAGCTACTCTTGTTGAGTTCATGACTCATTACGAAACTGCAATAGAAGCACAATGTCACACGCACCGGAAAAATGATCATGAATCTCGATACAAACGCCCCCAGTTGAAGAGTAATTACCAAGTGTTAGAGGGCCAAGCTGCTGACATATACACGAAAAATATTTTTTGTGACGTTCAAGCTGAGCTATTCGGAATTGCGGATTGCATAAATCAACGTTACGAAGATCAGCTCGATGATTTTGTTAAGTTTTACATAAATGATTTCCAGCAGCCTTGTACATCCTTATTTAAGGTAAACAATGGCGTTTTAGTTTTTTATATGGCGTTTTCTGTACATGGCGTTTATCATATTCTATTTAACATTTAATTTGTTTTTTATCCAGTTTTTGTTTTTTTTTAAATTTTTTATACAAACATTACAAACATTCTTTGCATGGCGTTATAGAGATAGTTTTCTTGGCATTTTTCAGGTAATGTACTGTAAGTCTGATTGCACATGCAGTTGCTCATGCAAGCGTTTTGAGCAGTTTGGTTTGCTATGTAGATATATATTCTATGTTTTGAGAAGTTTGGACATTAGGGATTTTTCAAAACAATACATTTTGATTAGATGGCGTAAAGAGGCTTCCCCAAACTGCTCTTCC
Source organism: Helianthus annuus (assembly GCF_002127325.2). Lineage (NCBI taxonomy): Eukaryota > Viridiplantae > Streptophyta > Magnoliopsida > Asterales > Asteraceae > Helianthus > Helianthus annuus. Next base: position 112,960,180 of record NC_035442.2, on the reverse strand, counting down.
GAATACTCAATTAGTCGTGAATATATGACCGAGCTTGATCCCGACATGCAAAGTATGATGTGAGAGATTATTTTTTCAACGGAGTATACTTTGAACCGTTTATCTGGTAATAAAGAGGAGCTATCCTTATACAAGGATCATGTTCAATCTTATATGAAGAAGGTTCAAGATATGCAGATTGTTGCTCCTCCTGCTAGTACTAGGGATAGATCTGCATAATTAACCGGTCAATATAAAAACGACAAGAATCCGATAAGAGTTCCTGTTGGGTATAAATCCAAAGGTTCTGGATCTCGGAGGCGCCTGAAATCTAAACAGGAGATAGCAATCGAGAAAAAGAAATCAAAGTCGAAACCCGGGGCCAAAGAAAGACAGTGTAAGAATTTCAAAGGCTATGGACACCACACATCGGCATGCAAATAGACCGTAATTAAAAGAAGATCGACAAGGTCTTCGAGAGCAAGTGAAGAGTAGGTTGGTGTTTTGTATTTTTCATTCTTACAGAACACACATAGATTTGAGTTTGGCGTTTTACATCTCTTATACATCATTTTTTTCCATCTTTTTTTTCTACTTATTTGTTCATAACATGTTACTTTGAAGTTACATAACAAACAATATAAGATCAGACAAGCAACCCAAACGCCAAAAAAAAAAAAAAAATACAACTCCACTAAATAAAAGTACCTTAAACCTCTAATTTTGGTCATGCTAAACTCAATAATGTTTTGCTGAACGAGATGGATAACATTGTTAATCCTCAGTTAAGAAAGATGTCTAACAATGTTGTCCACCCCATTCAGCTAAACTTTATTGAGAACAAAACTGAATCTCCAAGAAATGACGTTTTGCAATTTTGTGGTTTTTGTATGTTTTGGCGTTTATATTGACGATAGACTCAATAAGATTTTGCTCAATGAGATGGACAATATCCCCAAATAAGGATTTTGCCCATCACATTGAGTGAAAGTTTACTGAGAAAATAGTGTATCTCAAAGAAACGTCGATTGGAATCTTTGATGTTTGGCTTTTTTGGCGTTTCTAAGATGAATGATATATAGTAAAATATGGCGTTTTGGGTTTGGTGTGGTTATTGGAAGGTCTGAGATGTTGTTTATATAGGACGTTTTTTGCGCGTATTTTAGGCGGGATTTTATTATAATAAACGCTAGTAACTAAGTTCCGTCGTTTTAGTTACTGTTTGTTCATTTTTATTGTTTAAAAACAAAGTTTGGCGTTTTATATATAATGACGTTTAGATAAGGATGATGGTGTGCTTTGTATTTTAAGGCGAGAATTTAATGGTGTTTTATTCATGAGTTTGGCGTTTTGTGTAAAGAAGTCAAAAGACTTTTTTTTACCCTTAATGAAGCACGTCCACGTAATAAAATTGATCTTATTTACGAAAACGCCACCGCGCTATCTAGTCCACAGATTGTTTTGATCTGACGATCCATAACCATTCTCATTGTTCTCACACTTTTCACCGTTTTCCCAAAATCCTGACCCAATATACGTATACAAGAACAAGTTAAAAATATATAGTTTTTAACACCCATCGAACTTGGATTATATATATTTACTAGGTTACAACCCCGTGTATTACACGAGTTTAATAAATGTAATTTTATATACTAAATAAAAAACAATATATTTTTAAAAACCTCATTTATTACACGTGTTGGGTAAATATAATTTTATATATTAAATAATAAAAAATTATATCTTTAATATCTTTAAAAACCCTGTGTATTACACGGGTTTATCTATTGTTAAAAAAAATCTTTCTAAATCAAAATGGATTTTTTAAGTATTTTTTAAATTAGGTTAATACTATTTTAAGTTTTTGGTTTGATTAATAAATTGTTTAATATAATTTCTCATAGTTAACGATAATAACATTAACAATAAATAATATGCATGTTTATCTACTGTTAAGTGATTTAGAGTTGATAAGATTTATATTAATTTAATTAATATTTAATAATTTAAATTAAATAATAATTATCTACAATTAAGAATGGTCTAAAACAATGACAAGTGTCCCTCCATTGCTTTCTTTTATTATATAGGACAGATTTGAAAAGATATATACACATACACTTAGAAGGTGATCCAAGATCTTATTAAACAAGAAAATATATTTTAAGAATATATAATATATCCTCTAACGTCGTCAATGAGACAAATGTGTGAGACCCGACTACAAGGGGCTCGGACCTACACATGTCCTGGACACGTATATAACACGTGTGCGAGGCACGAAGTCACAAGAGGGCTAGGCCCATTCATACAACTCACGAATATACAAAAATATATATTTTGTGAAATATATATATTAACAACTTAGAAATTTATCCATCTAAAACATAGTTTAATAAACAATAATTCCATACAACTTAATACAAGTCCTAGTACACATTCAAGATGGACGACTTGTACATAGATTATACATAGACCTAAGTGTCTAACGGAAATTAGGACAATTGTAGGTTACTTTGCGAGACAAGAAGACTACCCGTGATTCTAGTACGCTTACGAAATGCATTCAGTGAGTTCATGTCCCACCTTTTAAACGCTTTCTAGTTTTTAAACTTTCGGGAGAGATACATGTACAAGTGGTATGATAAGTTCGGAAATGAAACAACTCAGATCATGTGCGAAGAGGGTTGTACTTAAGCACCATTAATCACATTCGACCGAGGAACGGAAGGGGTAGATCTACTGGGTTTTGCGAGCCCCACTCTTGGTCCATGAGACCCACACGAAAGAGTGCTTTTGTGTCCCAGTCGGGGGTAATCAACACAAAATTCGTCAAGGGTTGGATCGCTTTTGATGTCGACACACATATTAATGTCCTAGCTATACATTAATGATCAACAATTTCATTGACACTTTAACATACCGGATTTCATACAAATACATCTAACATTTTAAAGATTCAATTGATACAAAAACAACTACATGAATTCACCAACTTTGTTGACGTTTTTAAACTTAGATGTATTTCAGGCAATTAGTGGACTATGCGGGGATTTCATGTCAAGAAAGCAAGAGTCGGAACTCCATGCCAACTTTTGGAGGATTTGCTTATTATATACCGCCTCCTTGCACTGATATAGTGATCAAAACCTTAAACTTTAAAAACTGGCATTTTGATGTATAACATTTTGGAAATTTATTTTCATTTGAAGGGTTGTAAACAATATACTTAACCTTGTGTTGCGATTTCAAACTATTATAACAATGGCATTTGGAGCTTATTTTATTTATTTAGTATGTTTACTTTATCGCATGCAATGAGAATCAATCACGATCACACCTTGTGCTTCCGCCTACGAGCGGGTGTGACAATGGACCCCTTGTCAAGGTTTTCAGTAGCAGACACCATCTCTTTCTTAGGTTTAATAAACCCAAACTCGTTAGGATGTTCAAGGCCATAACCACTGATGGGTGTTAGACGGCCCCTCCCATGATGCTTATTTAAATCAAACGTTTCAATACCTTGATTGGTATCATACGACCCCTAATTTAAATTAAAGATCCTGAACCACGGATTGGTATCTTGATGTAAATCATACGTCCTCTTAGATGACTCGTTAGTAGACTTACCACCAAACAAAAAGTTGTTGTCCCAAAAATATATTGCTAGCTAAGATAACTTGAATATAGAGAGAACTGAATAGATGTGAAAAGAAATTGAATGAAAAATAAAGAAGTTTATAGTCATTTATATTGTAAGTTTTGACGGAATATTATGTCTTATAAAATAATTGGCACACATAACGAAGAATGTTATGTCTAGTCAAATAATTAACGCACATAATAAGGAATAATACACCTAGTCAAATAATTAAGGCACATAACGAGGAATATTATGTTGAATCAAATAACTCTGAGTGAACCGAGGAATCTTATGTCGAATCTAATTATTAAAAAATTACAAATATACGACTCATATAAGAATATACGGGCGATATAACCCATGGTCAACATCTATACGATGCACTCAAATCATATTTTGTCACATTATATATGAGTCGTATACTGTTATACGAACCATAGAACAATCAAATCACATGAGAAATAAAATTTTGGATGTACCTTTTATTATCCCCTTATATATATATATAGGATAATGCTCTAGAGAAAACCCCTTATTTTGAGAAAACTTTGAAAACTCATTACAAGGCCTACAATTGGCCACGTGTCCCAGCCATCTCCATCTTTCTTTTTGCTTTTGAGGGCACTTTGGTAAATTCAACATTATACTACCTAACTCTAAAAGATAACTTGACTTTTGTCTACTATGATTTGACAACATTTATTACCCATTTATCTTCCCAATGTATCTTTCTAACTCCATATCTATCATTTTCATTTCTAAGAAAGACCTTCATTAATGTCCTGCACATCTTCATTTACAATTTACTTCTTCATTTATTCCTTTCTCCATTAATGTCCATTGAGACAAATCCATCATATAACCCGTTAATGTCGCCGGGTAGATCTTATACTCATTACTTTCTATTGAAGCCACCAAATCTGAGGATCGAAGCAATTATCGAAGCTCTTCAAGAAAAGAAAGTAAGGTGTTGCTCTCATCACATCTTTAATTCTGTTTTTAGCGAGAGAAAACTGATGTTTTGGAGAGAGAAACAACAATATTCATCTTGTTCATCTGGACACCAAGAACATACGCACAAATGTGTGTGAGAGAAACACGTTTTTTTTGCTATTTATGTAATTTGTTTAAATTTATACTTTTTATGATATTTGATAGATTTAAAATCAGAGCTTCTTTTGTTTATTTAAAAATTTTAAATCAAGACCAAGAAGAAATTTTTGTGTGCCCAATTTCTTTCTTCAAAAATCAGGTCTTCTTAGTTGTTTCAGATCTATATGTGTTTCAAACATATGGGTTTGAAGCAGATTTGATGTTAGATTCATTACTTTTGAGTTTTTTTCTGAGTTCTTTGATTTTCGGTGATGTTATTTTCAATAAAATGTTTGTCTTTTTTTTTCATCCTTACCAGGTGGTGATTCTACTAGATGACATATCCTGTTACTACAACCCGTAGCTACCTTACCAGGTGGTGATTCTACTAGATTTTCTGGCTATGAATGTGTTAATAGTTATGTGTGGTTAACGACTTAACGGTTATCTTATCTTTTTGTTATTAGGATGGTGATGGATACAAGGGAAACAAGATCCAATTCTCGGGTCCGTTGGTTTCGTCAAACGTGGATCAGATGCTTAAGGATCATGACCATGTTTATGTTACAGCACAACACAATTAACACGTGTTATAGTTTGAACTTCAGGACATGCATGTGTTACATGTGACATGAAACCCATGTACAACGTAACACGTATTAGTGCTATGTATTTTTGTTTACTAGTAATATGTAATGTGAGACTCTTCTTGTTTTCTCTAGTACACGATGTTAAAACGGTCTAGACTTAACACATTTTCTGTTGGAGGCGCCCGTATTTGTACCTTTACTGTTACAGTTACTATTGAAGTTTATGCATCCATTCTAGAAGTCTTAACACATGTTATAATAGAGGCTTAACACACGTTATATCAGGTTTACTCTGTTGTTATTAAGTTACTATTGGAGTTTATTCATCCACTGTGGAAGTCTTTACACACGTTATAATAGATGCTTAACACACATTATACATTTCAGTCGCTTAACACATGTTACAGTATGTATATACACATCATGGTGTTTTGGAAACCAATAGCTTATACATGACACCATGTTAGGTTAAACCAAGATTATAACAGAGGGTTAACACATTTTATCCCAGGTATACGGTGTTACGATATTAACTTGTATGTTCCATATTAACTTGTACACGTTTTTACTATCAGTATATGCACATCATAGTGTTTTGCAAACCACTTTCATATACATGAATACAAGTCGGGTTACAACAAGATTATAATGGTGGAGGCGCCAGTATTTGTACCTCTACTGTCACAGTTACTATTGAAGTTTATGCATCCATTATGGAAGTCTTAACACATGTTATAATAGAGGCTTAACACACGTTATATCATGTTTACTCTGTTGTTGTTAAGTTACTATTGTAGTTTATTCATCCATTATGGAAGTCTTAACACATGTTATAATAGATGCTTAACACACGTTATACATTTTCAGTCACTTTAACACATGTTACAGTATGTATATACACATCATGGTGTTTTGGAAACCACTAGCTTATACTCATGTATTCAGGTATAACAGAGGCTTAACACATTTGATTCAGGTATACGGTGTTACGATATTAACTTGTATGTTCCATGTTAACTTGTTCACGTGTTACGGTCAGTATATGCACATCATGGTGTTTTGCAAACCACTTTCATATACATGAATACAAGTCGGGTTATAATGGATGCTTACATGTTATCATATGTATACAAGTGGGGTTACAACAAGATTACGATATTAACTAAGCTCCCCATTAAACTCATCGCCCCCGTCGACTGTTTTCACCCTTGTCACATGTTAAGCAATTACATGTTCCGAACAGACAAATTGTAACACATGTTAGATCAGTATATACACATCATGGTGTTTTGTAAACCACTAGCTTATACATGAATACAATATTAATATATTCCAAAATTACCGGTACATGTGTTACCATAAATGGCTCGTTTCATATTACACGTTACATCATGGTGTTCTGTTACAGCATGAACCACCAACACATGCTATAAATGAACGAAGACATCTTTCCCAAAGGATGTGACTTATTCAATGTCCCCGCATTAACGTCGCCTACATCCATCCAGCTTGTCAATTCAATATCTTTTATGGATCTGTTTCTGTAAATCAACACACATTATATATCATTCTAACAGGTGCTTAACACATGTTATGGGTCTGTCTCTGTAAATCAAGCAACCCAACCAAAAAAAAAAACAATTATTGTTAAGATCAAAAGCCCCAAACCAATAAAAAAACCCGTTCAAAATCTCATCCTAAAGTTTTGGATTTATTTAAATCCATCAAGCTTGTCAATTGAATATCTTTATGGGTTTGTTTCTATAAATTAACACACGTTATATAAGATTCTAACATGGGGCTTAACACATGTTATGGGCCTGAGTCTGTGAATCAAGCAACCAAAAAAAAAAAAAACACTTACTGTTCAGATCATAAACCCAAACAAGCAACCCAAACCAACATAAGAACAGCTACTGTTAAGATCAAAAGCCCCTAACAAGCAACCAAACCAACAAAAAAAACTCGTTCAAAATTTCATCCTAAAGTTTTTGATTTATTTAAAATACATGAACATTAACCATGGATACCCCATTAACCATTACTAAAACACTTTCAGCACATAAAAACATATTAACAACCATTTCAACAAAAAATCAAGTGTGAAATGATATTTCAAGAACACTTACCGGATCTATACCCGTCCGATGAACACGAAGAAGGGTCTTCAAACCTTCTTCTCTCACACACACTTGAACATTCAAATCTCTCTCTCTCTAAAAAAATAAAGATTATAGATGAACATGATGAAGATTGTTGTTTCTCTCTCAAAAACATCAACTTTCTCTCTCTAAAAACATTTATCTTGTCATCGTTCTCTCTCTAAAGGTTATTGTTTCTCTAAGCAACAACACCTGAACACGAAGAAGGGTCTTCAAACCGTCCGGATAAGCTTTTATGGTTGTGGCTATGGTTGTCTTCAAGATCAGGGAAGAAGAAATGGGAAAGAGAAAGAGGAAAGAGAAAGAGGTAAGAGAAAGAGAAGCTTTTATGGTGATTTGATGTTTATGTTACCTACCGAAAATGCCATTGGATGGTACAAGTTGGCAGTCTTTTGTATTTCCTTTTATTTTTATTAACACCAAAATAATCATGGCCTTTGATCAACTTAGATGTAAGCTAATCAATGGTTCAGAATGGGTTTCCATAGTTTTCTTAAAAAGAAGGGGTTTCTTATCTAACCCAAGCCCTATATATATATATATATATATATATATATATATATATATATATATATATATATATATATATCTGTTTGAATAACAGTGGAAAAAGGTTTAAGTCCTAAATACCTAAAGTTATTAAGAAGAGTATTAGAGATTAAACAACTAGTTTTTAGAACCATTTTGCTTTTACCAGCATTAACCAGTATAGCAAGTTTCTTTTTCTTTGATTTTGCCGTAAAAATATTTAAATGTAAGTTTTTTAGAAATTACAAATTTACTAAAAAAGTCAAAAGTGAAAAAATCACTAAGAATGTAAGTTTTAGAAATTGCAAATTTACTAAAAAAGTCAAAAGTGAAAAAATCAGTAAGAAACGTATTTAGAGATTAATCCTTTGGAGCACACCTACATTTTGGAAAGGACATAAAAGAAATTTGGCCGTAGCATATAGAGAGGAGACGTTTTACATGAATCTTATTTTGAAGACGATATCATGAAAAGAAGTAGGGTTAAATTTTCACGTAGCCCCACCCCTAAATTTTCATTAGAAAGCCGTTCCAACGTTTTTGGAGACCCTAAGCGAACTACAAACTAATGGCCCTATTAAATTGGTATAAAGGAATTGAGGTTGAGATTTGAGACATTGAATAACCATAGCGATGTTTTTTTCCTAATCTTGGCCCTAATTTCGCTCAATCCGCAATCAGTTTCACATTGGTTACTCAAAAGACGCTGCAAGTAACAAGGGTTGATGTGTTGTGTGCATGAACAATGCAGACTCCTAGTGTAAATCTTAAATCTTAAATCTTAGGCCTAGAAACGTTGTTTAAATAGCAAAAAACAAGTCTAATATATGAAAGAGAAATAAAATTGGAGGCCCTTGTTTTTTGGTGGCCCTAGGCCTTAGCCTAGATTGATAAGCCTTACGGGCCGGCCCTGATTAGAATGAAAACATCAAATTAGTGCGATTAAGTATGAAAACGACATAATAATAGTGATGTGATAAGTTGTAAATCACTGCTTCAATATGGTAAGTTTAACACGACTCAAAAAATACAAAATACAATAAGTATATTCATTATTGACTAAAATAAAAAGCTTTTAAGCTTTTATCTAACCATACATTGAAAACCGTTTAAAATGAGTCATAAGTATAGAGGTGTTTATAGTTTGATTTTGTTGGTTTGGCGAAAATTATAACTTGAACAACTAATTACTTTTTCGAAAAACAATATAACAAACTAGTTGGGTTAAGTTGACTACTTTAACGGTTTTGGACCAATTTTTACTTTATTATAAGTTTAACAAGTTTGATAGATGAAACCGCGAACGGGTCAAAAAGTGTCGTATTTGAACTTCAAGCCAAGAGCTTGAAGTCTAAAATTTTGTGAAATTAGATGTTGAATTTTAACTCCATATGATGGAGAATTAAATTACGGACGCGTGGGAAAAAGAATCGGGTAAAACGGATCAATAACGAAGAAGTTATGGCCGTTTCTGTGAAATCGGGTTGAGCTGGGTATGTACAGCAACTGATTAAGCATCAGTCTGTGAAAAAGGGGGCCTAGCGTCACGCGACGCCCCCTGTTCCGGAAATAAATTCGTTTTGTTGTTGTTTGACCCATGTAACTTGTTTATACTTATTATTTAACTATCAAAACTAACTTTTAAGTTGGTTTTGATCATAGGTGATTGCCAAGAGTGCCCGGATGAAGATCAAGCTCGATGAGGAACCGAACACGATAACATACAAGCTTCCGCGCGACGTTTCGTCGTATCTTTTAAACGACGAATTCAATTACATTAAGTTGTATAGTTTTGAAATGTTGTAACATGTTGGAATGTTAGTATGAAAAGTTTTTGTAAAGTCACATTTTAGCATTAAAATGTGTATATATTTAATAAAATCTTGATTAAATTAGAATGAGTGTTACACCTTCTACCCAAACTCTTACTTACAATTTACATTCTGACATGTTTAAGTGAACAAATCTTAGTCACATATTACTATACATATAAGTCTTGTAAATAACGACCCACATGCATTCTCATTTCTATTCATGCTTACTTATAAGTTCTATCTACTGGAATACAATTAAATCTATACATACATGCCCACATACTTATTTCGTTCCCACGCACACTTGCTTTCACGCCCCATTCCTACTCGTACCTCATAAACGTTTTTTAATGACTTTCATTTACATTCCGAGATCTTAAAAATGAGTTCAACACTCCCTCTTACTTCACAAAACCATTTGGTAAGGTTGAGGTACAATATGGAAGTATAATGAGGCTTGAAATGGGTTCACCGGGGTCCAAATTCGAAGAAAACAAAGAGAACAACTTTGCTGGTGGGGGGTTAGTTTTTTTTTTAGGTTTTGGTGGTGTAGTGGGTTTATTTTGTTGTGTTCAAATGACTATTTAATTTTTTTTCCTTCCACCCTTATTTTATATAAGATTGATGTCCATCTTTTCACCGCTTAATTTTAACCATTGTATTAGATATTAAATGGTTGAAAATCCTTCATAAATATCTAAAAAACCCATTTACAGTTTCCACACAAAATACATATATATAGTCCTCATACAAATGATTTTTATTGGTGAGAAGTGTGGTATAATAATGTTTAAGAGTTAAATAATCACATAGTACTAAGTTATATAATCATGTATTATCAAGTTATATAATTACGTGTACTTAATGTATTTTGTTACTTTACAAATTTCATAATGTAATAAAATTTCTAAAGTTTACTTTTTTTTATATATATTCGAGTTCTATTTTTAACTATGCTACAAATTATTTGTCAGACTTCATAAAATACATTTATTAACTCATATTATTATTATTATTATTATTATTATTATTATTATTATTATTATTATTATTATTATTATTATTATTATTATTATTATTATTATTATCATTATTATTATTATGTGTCACATGTTATGATTAGTGAACTGAAAAGTTCTTTTTATGGTTCTCAAATTTAACTCTCTATGCTAATTTTAATTTTAAAAAATCAATAATATCTTATCTCAAAAATCTTTTTATAATTTTTCAATCTACATCACTAACTATATAATATTTTTTTTACATAACTTGTGTAATACACGCGTTTCTAAGCTAGTATATATATAAAACTCAAACTCTTTTTATGTCAAAACTAGTGTTATTAAATCCGCGCGTTGCGCGGTGGGCGGGTATCAGTTCGTTTAATTACAGTACTCACATTCGTTATAGCAACCAATAGAGAAAAAAAATCATGATATGACTAAAAATATACCAACACAACAGGAATTTGATCGGTATCGGTTTATTTTGTTCACCTACACTAATTACAGCAACCCATAGAGAAAATTTTTTTTGATATGATCAAAAAATACGGACATGTGAATTACATCGATAAAAGACAAACGCAAGTTACATAAGACTATGGGGTATGGGGCGGGGGTTGGATACAAACGCCCACGTCACCACCCCGGGTGAGCTTGGGTTTCGGCGTGGCCCCTTAGGCGGGGGTTTCAGCCCGAGCGTTGGGCGGAGCTACGAACATGACATGGCGGAACCTCGTTGGCCACGAGCACTAGCCCTTTGAAATTGGTTTTTTTTCCACGCCACCCCAGCCACGCCCCACCATACCCCTTTGAAATTGGCTTTTGGTCTTGGGTGCCACATACTCCATGTGTCGAACCATGCCCCCAACTCACGCCCCACCATACGCTACGGTCTAAGATATATAAAAGAACCACATAACACATGTAAAAAACCACTAAGGCTATAGGGTGTGGTCATGACCCTCATGACCACCATGACCCTCCATGTTAGTGTCATGTAACTAATCTTTAATCCACCATCTAAAACCACTACCCTAAGGGTATGGTCATGACCCAAACCATTAGCCCCTTATTTATTATCTTTTTCTAAACAAAAAGGAAATGATTTGTTGAAAAATGGAAAGGAGGACCATGGTTGGCATGGTTTAATCCATGCAAACCATGGTGGATCAATCAAGGGGGTGGTGTAGCCTTCCATTCATGTTCTTAGGTGACAAATCATATCCCAACCATAATCCCCACACCCTATAGCCTAAAACCAAGGGGGTGGTGTAGTCTTCCATTCATGTTCCTAGATGATAAATCATATCCCAGCCATAATCCCCACACCCTATAGCCTAAAACCACATATAAAAAAAAGCTTAAAAGTACTGTTCATTGAGTTTGTGTTTTATTAGTATATAATTTTGAATTGTTTTTTTAACAATAAGGATGGTTTATGCATATAATACACATACATTAATGCATATTCACAAAATAATAAATATTAATCAGTTAGTACGATTTACACGGTTAGTTTTAAATTTCAAAACATAAAGCAAAAACTCAGTGAAGAAGTTGCGAGAATTACACTAGAACTTAACCGTGTACATTTCAAATTGACTAACTTCTTTGATTTAAACTCTTCTATCATTGATTTCTCTATCGGTGATTGTATTTTATCAAAGGAGATGTCTCTATCGGTTACACGTTCGTCAGGGCGAATGTGTCTTCTTGTTCATTGGTTAGTAATGCATGGACAATACAAACCGAGAGGTATGTCGATGTAACACTAATACTCTGAACGAGCAACAATTTGTACTGGTTCGACTTGTACGCGGCATCCATCAACAATACATGCGGGATGGCACGCCACAACTTGTGCGATATCCGGTGGATAAAGAAAACATCGTGTGCCATGTCGTCAGTTTCATTTGCCTGGCGCTAGTAAATATAATCGTTTGAACGCAAAAGGTTGAAAAGAACTTGCATTCTGCAATCGACCCAATTTTCTCATGTATTGTATCTTGTATTTTAACTGGACACGTTGTTGGGGTTCTGATCCCTATCGGTTAACAATGTCTAGTGGGTTGATGTTAGATGTGTAAGCTACCATATTATCCTTTCTTTGTCTAGGGTTAGCCTCATTAAGTATGGACGACCCTCAAGATATTGAGCATGTTCATGGTTATGCTTAGCGTCACCTATAGCGTCCATGCATTTATCCACTTTTTGTGTGCCCCCATCCAGTGGCGGAACTAGCCCAAAAAGTTAGGGGTATCCTATTTTTCTTTTTAAGATCAGGGGTATCCTTTATATAACGGAAACGGAGTTGAGGGGTATTTTTACACTACGGAAATAGAGTTAAGTGGTATTTTTACACTACGGAGACGGGGTTAAGGGGTAGCCCTTGCTATCCCTACTCACACTATAAGTCCGCCACTGCCCCCATCAATTGGAACTTGCACTTGTTTTTTTTTGTTTCCACCACGTCTAACTATCGTTGTTGGCTTGTGTTGCTTTGGCGAAAATTATAAGGTGAGCAGCTAATTAATTTTCGAAAAACAATATAGCAAACTAGTCGGATTAGGTTGGCTACTTTAACGGTTTTGGACCAATTTTTACTTTATTATAAGTTTAATTTTGAATTGTTTTTTTAACAATAAGGATAGTTTATGTATATAATACACATACGTTAGTGCATATTCAGAAAAATAATAAATATTAATCAGTTAGTACGGTTTACATTTTAAATTCCAAAACGTAAAGCGAAACCTCAGCGAAGAAGTTACGGGAATTACAATAGAACTTTACCGTGTACATTTCAAATTGACTAATTTATTTGATTTAAACAAGGGTTGTTCATAAAGCTCGCGACTCGTAGCTCGGCTTGTAGCTCGCTCGAAAGAAGCTCGAGAAAAATTAGCTAAAAAAACTCAATTTGAGATGACGTGAACCAAGCTGACTCATTTTGTAACCAAGCCCAGCTTGAGCTAAGCTCGGCTCGGCCCATGGCTCGGCTCGTTGGCTCGTTCTTAGGCTCGTTTAACTCCGACGTAAAGCTCAAACCAAGTTTAGCCTTCTGAATTAATTTCGAGCTTTAGCTCGATCCAACCCTGGCTCGACTCAGCTCGGCTTGTTTACAGCCCTAAATTTTAAACTCTTTAATCGTTGAAACGATTAAATTTTTATTCCATAGGTTAAAATTCTTTTAGTATTTTTTTGCTAATAAAAGTTAAAATTCTCTTCTTTGTTTTTAAACATATGAATCCAACAAGTTAATCAATGAATTGTTTTCGATAAATGTCATTTTGACTACACATAAACCATAAAGCTATTTGTTAATAAAGTAGTTATACTGGATGCTTCTAAAGTTGTAAATTGGTAGATTTGGATTTGATATGATAAGAATATCAATAGATTCCTCCTGTGTGTTTGAAATTGGACCATACAATAAAATTTAGTTATTTCCTCCACGTGGCATTGCTTGCCCAAATTATATTCTTGATTCAATCAATCGATAAAAGGGTCACATTTTGGTTTCATTCATCATATCATATTGACATATTCTCTTGAAATAGACAAAGAACCAGATTCAATTAATTATTTATGAACCGAGACTTAGAATAAAATGTGTACGATATCATGTGAATATGTTTTTTTTGGTCAACAAGTGGATTTTTCCACTAAGTGGTTTCCTTATGGGGAGGTCTTAGGTTCGATTCCTATTAAGTGTAAATTATGTAAATATGGGAGAACACCTCTGGGAGGGATTCGAACTTGAGGTAAAGGGTAACAGCATATGCTTGCCCTTTGAAGTAAGCTGGAAATCTAGTTAATCTATCGTTAAAAAATAAAATACTTACATAAATGATATTTATTACATTACACTTATGAATAAACAATAAACATTTTGTCGTAAACATCATTTTTAAATGCAATGTTCATCATGATCTGGCTTGACAATCATTGGTAACTTCTCGAATCATATTTTGTTCGGTTAGGCATCTTTATAAAGTGATAAAACTTTTAATTTATTTTTTTGATACATAATTTACTTTATTATAAAAATAAAAATTCATCAACTTTTTCACGCCCAATATTTTTCTTTTAACTTTAAGATGCATCAGAATGAATTAAAGATGACAAAATAGATAGGTTAATATGGGTAGGTTGTTGGTTCAATTTGGACCGGCCCGGTCAAGAGTGGGATTCGATTTTTAATTTAGCTTTTAACTAGTGTTTAACCCTTGTGTTGCGGGAGTGAGGATCATAATACCGTGCTAAGTAGTAAGCAAATGATGATTAAAACCAGAAAAATAGTATAATAAAAACACGAATTTATACCACACGTGACGTAAAACGTAGGCAAAAACCAAAGTGAACTTATACTGCAAGTTGACGTAATACGTAGATAAACTCGAATTTATACTGAGAAAGCTTTTAACTTGAGGACCCTAAAAACGTAAAGCTTCAAGGGCCAAAAGACAAGCTTGAGGGACATGTAAACCAACTTAAAAAACACCAAAAGTCAAAAAAAAAAAAATTGTTCACAAGATTCTACCCAAATTGTTATATAACTAGCAATTAACCTCGTGCGTTGCGCAACACGCATTAAACACCACAAAATCAAAAGCTATCAGAAGACACCCAAACCCCATGAATACTAGAAAACATCACATAACCCCAAAATTAGGATAAAACACCATAAACCAAAAATACTACATTAGACTATGCGTAGTGGGGCGTTGTTTTTTTAAAATTTTCCCTCAATAACGCCCAATATTGCCCCAGCCCCACCCCCTGGGCGTGATTGGGCGTGATTTTGCAAAAAAAGCCCCTCATCGTGTTTTAAATCACGCCAAACGGGGGAATAACTTGACCAATCACATTCAACTTCATTTGTTTTGTCCAATAAGATTTTTTAAATGTTTTATTTTATTTTATTACAAACATAACGCCCCACAATCCTCACATCCCCACTACACCCCTTTTGTAAAAACGTCCAATAATGCCTCATTGCTGACTGGCTGTCACATGGCGCAAAACGCCCTAGGGTGAGGTATTATTCACCCCAACAATTATGCATGGTCTTAAAACACCATAGCATGATCATTGATTAAATAAAAACTAGGCACTAGTTGTATGATCACATATTAAAGAAGAACATGCTTGGAGGGTGGGGTTAAATGTAAAAATGGTCGGTTTTGTGAGAAGTGTTTTAAGCCCTTAGATCTTGTAGTTAATGGTTGAGATCAAGAAGTGCTTAAAATGTAAATTATGTTTTATTTTTTTGACTAAGGGTAATAGTATCTTTTTATATTATATTGTTTAAATAAAAAACTATCTTCAACTTTAATGCACATGCAAGTTCCGCTCGTCTTTTTTGAACGTCAATAAATTTTTATACGTAACGTTTTTTTTTTAAATTACATCATAATAACGAGCTTTTTTATCTTTAATATGAGTACCATATTGTTATATTTATATAGATAAAAAAAATTGCGTATAGCATGATATGAAGCCTATTGGAATGCAGGTTTAAAACATCATATGGAGAACATATACTGGAATGCAGGTGTAAAACATCATGAATGCAGGTGTAAATGTAGGTTTAAAACACCATGCGAAAACCATACGAAGAACACATACTGGACTGCAGGTTTAAAACACTATACGAAGAACACATACTGGACTGCAGGTTTAAAACACCATGAATGCAGGTTTAAAACACCATGAACGCATGTATAAAACACCACATATAATGTACAATGCAATCATTACAGATATTAAAACACCATGACTGTATTACGATTCAAGTTGTGGTGTTTTTGGAATCTGAATAGTGTTTTATACTTTCAAAATAATGAAAATCATTCTAGATGTTAAAACACTATGACTGTATTGGATTCAAGTTGTGGTGTTTTCTGGAATTCGTATGGTGTTTTATTCCTGTAAATTAACATAAATGTTGATGTAAGTTTTATGGATTAAACAATGGTTGAGACCAGAATTTGAATAATAGAAAGATACCAAATATCAATGTTTTAAAAACCGGTTTTTAAATCATACCGGGATGGCCTTGAAAATGGTTCAACCGGTAGAACAGGGTTGTACCGGGTGGTTCAACCGGATGAACTAGTTAACTCTATAATTTCATAGAGATACATACGTACATGAATTATATTGACATAACTTATCAGTTTTAATTTTTTTTCACTAACATAATAAATTATAATATAACTATTATCATGTCATCTTTCTTTTTCAAGTTTCAAAATACAATCTTTCCAATAACATTGCTTTACCCGTATAGACATACATACATACATACATACACACATACGTACATACGTACGTACGCAGATACGTACATACTACGTACATAGGCGCGCACACGCACCAAAATAACTCTAGAATACTAAAAACCCAAAACAAAATAACCATGGGCCGGTACCGGTATTACGGTTCAAACCGGTATATCGGATTTTACCGCCGGTACGTATCTTATGCCGTATCACTTATTTACCGGGGTGTTTCGTACCGGATTTGCTTCCGGAACCGGTATTACCGATATAACCGGCCGGTATTTACCGGTTTTTAAAACACTGCCAAATATATTGTTTCCTAAAATCTCTCAAAACAGTTATGGAAAGATTTTGTTAATTAAAATGATTGTTATTGAAATTACTCTATTACCCTTAATCTCTAATTTTTAATTAGACACATGTCCTCACCATATTATTTTTTACACTTCTCACACATTTGCCACTTTTTACAGGATCTTAATCCATGATTGGAACCTAAAAATCAAATATATAGTTTCCATAAATCTCTCAATTGGAACGTAACAATTAAATATTTGATTTTCATAAATTTCTCAGAAAACGGTTACCCATGATCTAAATCATTAATTGAATTTTGATTGAATTTATATAATTACCCTTAATCTAAAAATATAATTAGCATCACATGTCATCGCCAGACTCCTTCTTACACTCTTGTCACATTTTATAGGAACCTTAGTCTCCTATTGAATAGTATATATGTAAAAAATGTAATAACATGGATGAAAAAGTTGTCCAGAGGGAGTATTTTAAATAAATTGCAATGATCAACAAAAGTTGTAGATGAGGATTTTATAAAAGTGATAAAGGTAATTGCATGGTTGAGTTTCAATGTTATTACATATAAAGTTAATAATTCATAATTGAGTCTTTCTTAGTTCAATTTTAAAGAAAATTTGAATCAAAATATGAAGGTTACCTGGATACTAATGATTATTAATACTGGTTATTGTATGAGGAATACAATCGAATATAAGGCACCAAATGTGTTGAGTCTAGGTACTCATTCGTATTGGTTAAGCGTGTTGGACTGATAATAAGATAAAATCATATATATATATATATATATATATATATATATATATATATTAGTTTCAATATTTAAATCATTCATTTTTTCCTTTTTTGTGATAAAATTTTATCCTTTCAATAATTTTTATTAGCAACCAGGGCCGGGCCGGCTAACCCGTACCGTTGCTCGAGACCCAAATTTTTAAAGGGCCGAAAGGTTTTTATAAGGTTTTATACGTATAGTAAATTATATATTAATCATATGCATTCATTTTTATACAAACATTTGTATTGATATTGTTTACTTTTCCATAACAATGTACATTGCTAAACACAAACACAAATACAAAGTTTTGGGATAGAGAAATCATGTATTCTCGAGTGTTCATCAACTTTAGGTTTATGTTCGTCAAAGAGAGAAACAGATGAGCTTGTGAAGGCAGAAATCAAAGCTTGATAAGAGTTTTAAAACATCATCTATGACAAATATTAGCCATCCCACAAAAAATGCACCTAAAATATTAGCAATTTGGTTTCTCTCTTTGAGGTCTCAAGTTCAACTCACACTAGCATTACTTTAATGGACATTGGTGGTGGCAATGAAGTTTAGAACTAGGTCTCTCTCGAGGTCACGAGTTCGAAACCGAGCCAGACCGGGTTTTACCGTAGTGGGCCTTCGGGCGGGCGGATTTTCCCCAGAATTGGTGGCTCGGGTATGCATTCAACTCTGACCGTTATGGAGGAGGGGATGTGTTTGCTCGATGGAGGACATCCCATGATGTCTGTCCGGTGATTTAGAGTGGAAAATATATAGGATGCACGAGGAATACGACGTGTGTCCCTAGTAGGTTGCTTTATTATTATTATTATTATTATTATTATTATTATTATTATTATTATTATTATTATTATATTATTATTATTGTTATTATTATTTATTAATATCAAATTAATATTAATATTAATAGAAGATTAATAGATTTGTTGTTATATCTTAGCTTAATAACTATCTACTACGTTTGAAACTACAACTTATTAATATATGCTTATTTATTTAAGGTTTTATTTAATTCTAAGTATCACGATGTTCCGATCCAATAGTTTTTTATAATCATTACTAGGTTATCACCTGGGTGGCAATCCGGACAGGAAAATTAAAATTACATTAATATAAGTGTTTTAATAAAAGTAATGCAAATAAAGTGACATTACATAAATTAGTAACAAAGTGGATTGTATCACTAGGTATGAAGTTTTCTTTATAAGTCGTGTACAAAAGCATCAAGAAAAAGACAAATATCGGTTATGTATACAACTTAGGAATTATACATGTTTGGAACCACTTGGACTAAAGGCTTGTGAATCGCTCTTGACCATCTTTTAACACACGTAACAATAGTTTCCTTGACAACATGATTTATATAGCAGCATAAAAAACTGATTTATTCGCATCTCAGCTTCAGATGTCTTCTATACAAACCCAACCTATTACTTAGCAGCCCATGAACACGACAACATGATCACAACAACCGATGAATACCACGAACCTGCTTCAAGCCCAATAAACCTGCTTCAAGCACAATTATTTCAGACTTTATCATGGGCGTATCAACTCTCTAATTAACATCTATCTATACTTTCTATAAAAGGAGAAATCCCAATGACATAAGAAAAGCTGATGTCAGCAGGAGAGGCTGTCCAACAATGCTTTTCTTATGTCATTATTACATCATAAAGCCTAATATATAAATCACTTTAAAATACATTTAATGTTATATCAAACCACTGCCTTGTGTATTTTCAAATGTTAAAGGTCTGGCCCACATTCCAAAGGGCAAACCACTGCCCTTCTAAAAGAAAGTAGCAGATGGTTCCTTTGGCAAACGTATACCTTAGTAGTGGTTTTGAAATTGCAGGTAATTTGAAATTCAAAATGCATGGGGATATGTAATTTTCAATTAATGCATGTCACTCACTTACTTCTGTCAATCATCTTCTTATATAAGCTGATTTATATTCTCATTTCACTCTTCATATTTACATCCTCGTGTTCTCTTCTTTTGTATTTTCAAACCACATTTCTAATGTATTTCTCTCTCAAATCCCTTCTTCTCAATACTCGACAATTGTTCATAAAGGATAAGAGAAAACTGAAGCTCTCTCTGACCCACTTTCAGAACGAATTTTGGGGATATGTGGTTTGCTTTGATCATGGTAATGTGATATATATGATTATGTTTGTTTTTGTTTTTGATTTTTACTAAAGTTTTGTTATCTGAGTTATGACTAAATGATGATTGTGAATGATCTGCTGCAGATGATGATGACGATTGTTCTACGGTTGTTTCCAGCATCATTGTTCCAACATCGTTTAAAGTATGTTTTTTTTGCTACTCCAATTTTGAAATTTTGAATTTTTAATTTTGAAGTGATATACTCTAATTCTCGCTTTATATTTCAGTCTAATCACAGTTGTTTGAAATTCCTACAATCTGCTGTGGATTATTATAGGTTTGTATTAAAAGAAACATAAAGTTAAATTAAACACAAAGAAAGATTGTTAAATGTACATTTAAAATAATTTTTGCTTATGACAAAATGATGATTATATATGACTTTGGGCAGATGATGATGATGTAGAACCCGCAGTAATTCCTACTAAACGCAAGAAAGGATCTGCTACTGCTGTAAGATACGATTTTATCTTACTAGAGTAATGGTCTTTCCTGCCTTTTTTGTATTAAAAGAAGCATAATGTTTGGTTTAAAGCAACTCTTTATGAAGCAAGTTAAGGATTAAGTATATGAGGACAAGGCTACTCTTCAACAGCTGAAGAAGTGTTTTCATGTGCTGCATCTTGGTCTGTTCATGAGAGATCAGGTTTCTAGAAACCTGATGTTGATGCATTCAGTACTTATGTGGAGTTCATGGCGATTGTCGAAGATATACACTGATGGAGTTTAAAGCTAAAAGCACTAAATTTTAAGCTAAAAGCACTAAATTTTTGTTGTTAGGTTCGTAAATTTCTTGGTGTTGTTGTTAGATTTTAAAGTTTCATTGTAATTTTAAGCTGAATAAGTATTATTATGTAATTTTTAATATCATCTGATTATTGCAGATCGGTAGTTTTTATGTAGAAGTGAAATTGTCTCTGAGTTTAATTAGATTATGTTGATGTTGTATCAATTTCTTTTAGTGTATAGATCTGTCAAAGTTAAAGTTTGCCAAAAGAGAACATCTGCTCTAAATCATCATCTACTGATCTAATAGCTGTTTGACTTGCTACTATTGCCAACATCTGTTGTTGCCTAATAGAGCTTTTCGAAGAATTTTCTCCTCTCAATTGATACAAGATCTGTTGTTGCCAACATCTGTTTGACTTGCTACTGTTGTGAACATCTCCTACTTTAACATATGTTCGCAATATCTTTGTATTGCAAATGAATAGATTTTTTATCTGAGTATGACTAAATGATGATTGCTGATGTGTCAATTTTTTATCCGAGTTAAAATACATTTAATTTCAACCTACTGCTCTATATTTAAATGTCAAAGGTTTGGCCCACATTCAAGAGTGCAAACTACTGCCCATCGCCAAGAAAGTATAACTTAGCAGATGTTTCCTTTGGCAAACATATACCTTAGCAGTGGTTTTGAAATTGCCGGTACTTTCAAATTCAAAATGCCTTGGGATATGTACTTTGCAATTAATGCACGTCACTCAATCAGTTCTGTCTTATGGTAAAGGCGTCTTATGGTAAATGAAGAGGTTAATTGTAATTATAATAACGTGTTTAATTTTATATTTTTCACATGGAAATGCATTAAAAGCCTAACGACTATCGCATCATATTCTTTCGCCTGACGATGTATTTAGTCATAACTACCTTCATTGGGTATATAAAATACATTGGGCAGAGGTTTTGATCATTACCGTTTTCATCCGTCTACTCAATCCTCTTCAAAAGTTTTATGTTTATCAATATCATTACAATTTCTTTTACTTTCAAAGACGCATTGGTTCACTGGAAAATGGAAAATTTTGGGTTTCAAGTGATTGTTGACGAGATTTTCACAAGGCTCTCTGCAGAAGATATTGGCCGTTTCAAATGTCTTTCCAAGAATTTTTATAGGGAATTGTCAAGTCATGGATTTCAGATGATGCATGCTCTCCGAAGTAGAGATTCAGTACAAAAGAAACTACTCTCCTTTAAAGACACGTCAATTGTCGTTGACGACGTAGTTGCTGGTAATTTAGATGTTGTTAGAAGCAAAACCTTAAGTTTTCCTAACAATGTCCAACCTAGCTTCTTACGTATTCTATCGTCATTTAATGGTTTGTTGTTAGTTTGCAATGAAGGGATTTGATGTGAGCTGATTCTTTGGAATCCAACTACCAGGCGCTATAAGGTTTTGATCAGTTCAATGATCTAAAAGTGCTGAACATCAGATGTTACCGTAATGTAGCTGTTGCTCGTGTTTACTCACGACGTCATGAGTCATAGAGAACAATAAATTTCGGTAGTGTAAAAAATTATGGTTTAAGTGGTTATTCATGGTCTACAGGAGTTTATGCTGATAAAACCATATATTTTATGGTTTCAAATTATTGGTATCCACTAGGTGACAGGAACATCGTTGCTTTTGATCTTCCGAGTGAGACTTTCAGAATGCTTCGTTTTCCAGAGAGTATTGTAGTCAATCCTTGCCAAGGGCATTTTTTGACCATCGCAAAGAGGCTGCATTTGATTGTTATTGGAAAGTCTGCTGAGCTAACTGCTGATTTGCTCAGATATGAAGAAGAAGGCTAGATGAAGGTGTTTGTTTTCAATAATCCTCGTGTAGTTGATTATGTAGATAGGCGCCGAAGGACTAATATAATTGAAGACAACAAGTGGCTGATAACAAGCATCTGGGGGGATATGGTTGAAGTTGATCTGAGC
This sequence comes from Helianthus annuus, assembly GCF_002127325.2. Taxonomy (NCBI): domain Eukaryota; kingdom Viridiplantae; phylum Streptophyta; class Magnoliopsida; order Asterales; family Asteraceae; genus Helianthus; species Helianthus annuus. Next base: position 112,937,085 of record NC_035442.2, on the reverse strand, counting down.
AACGAACTTCTGAAATACGTCCAACATTTTGACAACTACAATGATCCGAAAGGAGCTTTACTTATCGAGACTACTGTTTCACCAATTGATTAGGAATTAGTATGCTGTATTTTATTGAATGTTGTTTGCTGTTTTGACAATTGTAGTTTTTATATAATTAGTTGTGTTAAAATTATTACCATGTTTGTTATTTAAATTAAGTAAATGAATGTTTATGTTTGAGAGTGTAAAAGCTTGTAATATTGGCAAAGGTCCGTTTAAATGATCAAAGCTCTGTTATTAGGAACAGGTGTTTGAAAATAAAACAGTGGTTGATACACCTGTTGACTTTGGTCAACAGATGGATGAAAACAGATGTTTGGAACTACTATTGAGATAAAGCAGAGTGTTGTGGAGAAAACTGTGGTTGAAACTGCTGTTTGGTTAAAATGGTGGTTTAAAACCACTGTTGGGTTAAAATAGTGTTTTGTGGAGGTTGAAGGGGATTGAAACGACTGTTGGGATAAAATATTGTTTTTTGGAGAAGGAACATGGTTGAAAATAAACAGTAGTTGATACATCTGTTGACTTTGGTCAAAAGATGGAGGAAAACAGATGTTTGAAATCATAGTTGGGTTAAATGTATTTGTTGTGGAGAAAACTATGGTTGAAACTGCTGTTGGGTTAAAATAGGTTTTGTGGAGGTTGAAGGAAAAGCAAAAAGCAAATTCTCCACTGCTGAGGCAGTATATTGTTGTTGCAAGCTGTATAGCCCAACTGCTATGACTTCAAAATCAACTGCTGGATTTTGGTATCACTTCCTTAAAGACACCACTCATGTTGGACAGTCAGGCAGCAGAAAATATCATCAAAAATCCAGTTTCACATTCAACCACCAAGCACATTGATATTAGACATCACTTTGTGAGGGGTTGCTATGAAAAAGGTTTGATTTCTCTGCACCATGTTCCAACTAAAGATCAGTTGGCAGATGTGCTAACAAAGGCTTTAGACACATCTACCTTTGAAAACTTGATCTCTAGGATTGGCATGCCGAGCATGGAATAACAGGCAAAATCCTGTTTTTCTATGAATAAAAGCATTAAAATGTTTTCAAAAAATCAAAAATTCATCCTTAAAAAATACCTAAAAATGAAAATTTTCATTAAATCCTTAAAAGTCTGCCATAACCACTGTTTGTTTCAAACATCTGTTCTGCTGAATATTATCCACTGCTGAAAGTCAACCTCTGTTCTCTCATTTTCTTTGTTAATAACTGTTGTTAAAGCTTAGTGTTTTAATCCACTGATAGGCTATCCACTGATAGTTATAGTCAGCTGCTGTTTTCATTTTCAGCACTATAAACCACTAATATTGATTCATCAGTGGTTTCCTAACAACTGTCATCCATTATTCATCAGAGGTTGTCACGTGGACAGTACTTAGCCGTCAGATCTTTTGTAACCGCTGCCACGTCAGCATTCACTTTTTCCACCTATAAAACCCTGATCAAAACCCCAAACAGGGTTTTGACTGTCGAGTCGAATTCAAAATTCCTTTCAAAAGCAGTTTTCACCAAATTCTCTCAAATCACTCATCTTCTTCCTTCGTTCTTAACTACCTTCGATTTATCATGGATCTTCCATTCAAAACCCGTCATAACTATGTGTGTACACTTGCAAAAACAAGTCAAAACACAGGTTTTGATTCCGTGATTGATGCACTTTCATCTTCAAAGTACAAAACTTTGTTGACCTGCAATGAAACCATCTACCTGGATACCCAACGAGAGTTCTGGAAAAATGCAAAGCTTGAAACTAAGAACAAAAAGACCTTAGCTATTACTTCATCAATAAGGGGAATTCCAGTGGTCATCACACCTCGAACCATTTTCGAGGTTTTTGAAATCAATGATCTTACAGGTAAAAGCTCTTTCCCAAAAACAGAGTACCAAACTGATTTCATTGAGAGAGGGTATGAAGAAGAAATGAAAAAGGATACTTTACAAAAGGGTAGTTTTCCACCTGCTCCGAGATTTTTATTCCATACCCTCCTCATGTGTGTGTCAAATAAAACAACAACTTTTGATGAAATACCATTGAAAATCCAATACCTGGGCTATGCTATCGTGGCTGAAGAAAATTTTAACTACTCTCAGGAGATTTTCAATGATATGGTTAAGAATGTTAATAAAAAATTATTTTTATTGTTTTCAATGTTTTTAAGTTTTTATCTTCAAAAGAAAATTTCAAAGGATAATGCACATGTGCTTATCTAAGGAAATCCTATTCAAATAAACAGTCTAACTTCTGAAACATTCACAAGGCTGTCAAAACCTTCAAAAACACAAACAAAGATACCTGAGCAGAATTTAGCAGCAAAAACTGCTCCTCAGGCCCCTACAGTTGATCCTACTGCTCCTGGTGATCACAGAAGCACAACCCCTGCTGTGAAACCCACACTAAAAATCACCAAAAAGACCAAAAAGAAAACTATCCAAAAGCCCCCCAAACCCACCAAAAAGGTGACTCTGGAAGATGAGATCCCAGAGGTAACACCTGTGACAACACAAAAGTCACCTAAAACCACTGCTGCTACTTCCTCACAGCAGATGGAAGAAAGATCTCAACCTGAGCCTAAAACTCCTCCTGCATCCTCTCAAAAGGATCAGGTTGTATCAACAGGGACACCACAATATGAAGGAATGGATTCACTTGAATCTATCTTCGACAGCCCAGCTCTCGGGGCAAATTCTCTTTCTACCCCTATCTTCACTGCACAACTCCCACTATCAATGATACCTCTGTTGGATGCACTTGATATAGCCCAGATAAAAATCAGTTCTTCTCAATCACCTGTCAACGAGAATATACCACAACAAGTGACTGAGTCTGGTGTCTCTATCTCTGCTAACCCACCAATAGTTGAGGAGGCTACATTACAGGAATTACAAGTAATTCCTGTCAGTAGTTCAAGTGGAGCAGCTACTATAGGTGTTGAACCCACTGGTTTACACCTGGACAGTAGTTTCATTAGTGAGACTCCCTTGAAGGCAATTTCTTCTTTGGGAACCATAGTGTCCACTGGTGTGTTTCCATTATACACTGGTGACCTTAAAATGGTAAGCTCTGCTAAAAAAAGAAGTCCCCAGTACCAAGAACAAGGGGCATCAGTGGATGATTTTTGGGAAATTTTTCCTAAGTCAACCACTGATACAACCACCACTGGTGGGAAATCAGATGACCCCATTAACTTGGGTGATGGTTTAAAATACAAAGAATTGACGGAGAGGGTTGATAAACTTGACACATTTGTTGCAGAAATCAAAACTATGCTGCAACAGTTGTTACAAGCTCAAAAGGCTACACCCACTGCTGCACTAACGGGTGGTCCATAGGACAACCCTTTATGATGTTAAAAGATGTGTCAATCCCGCATTTGATCGCGTAATTATCTTGAATTAGATGACTACAGTTGTTTGTGTTTCAGGTACGTTTTGGAGCTTAAAATGGAGAAAACGCTGCTTAGAAGGACTGGAGTGGAACGGATCAAGCAAGGATGGAAAGAAGAAACAAAACAAGAGATTCAGGGGTCCACCGTAATTTACAGTGGCTACCTAAATTACGGTAGTCCCTGAAAGTCCTTAGATCCACCGTAACACAGTAGATTCCCAGTGTAACAAGTTGAAGGCTACCGTAACTTACGGTAGCTACCATAAGTTACGGTAGAGGCTGCGAGGAAAAACGTAACTGCCTCATTAAAACCGTTTTCAAGTGTCTTTTCACATTATTCATGATTGGGAACGTTTCTCTGCACTTTGTGGGCGAATTTTAGCTTTGGATACCATTTGGGAACAATTTCTAACATTCCGGTTTAGTTTTCGATTCGTATGAACTTTAACTTTGATGTTATGATGATCAACCAAACAATGTCCGGCTAAATTTGTGGTGATCATCTTAGGTGAAGGTTTTCCTATAACTCTTGTGTGTTTTTCCTTAATTTCTAGAATGATAACTTTGTGTGTTTGCTTTGATTATCATGGCGCATGAATATTTGATTGTAGCTTGTTAATTGATGTTTCAATTCTAGTCTAAATCGTACGTTCTTGGTGTCGTTGACAATCGAGATATCACGGGAAGGGTTAGGCTTGGATATTGATTGATTGATCATCGGGAAACAACCTCGCGTTAATATAATCCGAGTACTTTGTTCCCTTTTATCACAACAAATGTTTGTACATGAGTTATGTCTATGTAACTCTTTCTAGTTGGAATTTTGCACAAGTGTTAAAAGAAACTGAACCCTAAGATGGTCATTGTTCTCATAATCTGAATTACAATCCAATCTTGATTTGCAATTAGTTAATAATTTAGTTTTTAAATCAAACAATCCAAACTCTTGATCTTTAATTTCTGCACTTTAGGTTAATTGTAGTTAAATTGCAAAGCTATATAATCAACACATTTTCCACAAACTCCCTGTGTTCGATACCCACTTACCGCTAGCTAATTAGTTGTAATTGGATTAAATTTGCATGTACCTACGACATCACGTCAAATTTTGGCGCCGTTGCCGGGGACGTGTGTTAGTTTAATAGTTTTGTTTTGTTATTTTCGGGTTTACGCTGGTTGTGTTTAGTGTGCTGGTACTTCAGGTGTATGCATACTAGAGGCTTTCACAAGTCGTCACCACTATCGTTTGATCCGGAAATTGAAAGAACGCTAAGGCAAAACCGAGTTTTGGTATGAGAAAACAGAATTATTGGTTCACCCACTTCACCCATTACACCAAGAAACATTATGCAAGTGATATCATTGGTTAAACTGTGATTATTGGTTCACCCACTTCACCCATTACACCAAGAAACATTCGGTTTGTAATATTATTACTTTTAAACTTTCTTAATTATTGGTTCATTTGAAAAATACGTCAGTTTACACTGGTAAATACAATTAACCGACTCTTTTAAAAACATTTAAGAAAATTGATTTAAATGCACAAGGCACAAATAATCTTTGATAACTTGGGACAATTATTTTAAAAATAATCTTGTATACAGATTTATATGTTTGCCGTCCGTTAGGGCCGGTTAGAAGAGCCGGACAAGATTAATTGACACACCATAGGTATAATGCCCACAAGGAGAACTCCTTATTGTGGATTACCATTTATACATACGCAACTGTCAGGTGTATGCCTACACCCCGTGCTTAAGTCATGGCCATTTCAATGAATGAGCCGAGGATATCCAGGACATAGTCATTAACCCCCCAAAGGCCATATACCAAACAAAACAGATTAAAACGGGTTATGTAAATATCTTAATCACAATCCGATTTAAATAACTACACACCCGACCAAGCGGTATTATTATAATACCGTATCCCAAGCCCGTATAACGGAAAATAAGTTAAAAGTATTTACCTGAGCAAAATATTCAAATTTATCTCAGCCATATACAATCAGCAAGTGCAAATATCTTTTACAGGGCTCCTAATCTGGAACGAAGGTTTTAATAACCTATTAGATTCCTAACGGGTCTTACTTAAGTTTTAAACTTAGACCGGTTAGTTTTAGAGAAAGATATACGGTTCAAAACGCAAGATTAAGCGAAGACCAGATTAGAATGTGGTTTAGACCCGACAAGTATGAAGACTTGTCTAATATGGGTAAACTAAACACATTCTGGATTTTGAGGTAAAAATGATAAGGTTTGACCCGTTTCGATCAATTTATGCAAACTAGTTACATAAACCGTATCGAACGCGAAAAATGCATAACGGGTAACCAAATGAGTCATGTATAGGTTTCACAAGTTAATATGCCTTAAATATGTTGTGATATCAGTAGGATACCTTCCATTATGCCCAAAACGGATTTAAAATCAATTTATGCCCCGTAAGGGTATTTTGGTCATTTCACATAAGCCTTAAAGGTCAAATTTGGAATTCTGAGTTCAAAACCTTTACTTACTATTAAAGTATAAAAATTTATTCATAACATCAGTAGGAAACAAGCTTTAGGTGTCAAATATGGTTTTAAACCATACTATGTGCCTAAATCGCATAAAAGTCGGTATTTGACGATATTCAGGTTAAATAAGGAAATCTGAGATTTTGATCAGCCTTTACAGTATAAAATAACTTATTTACTATATAAAATCAGTAGAAAAAGGTTTGATATGTATAGGATGTGTAAAACTCATTTTATTAGCAAAAAGGGCATTATCGTCAATTACCAAGCCTATGCGAGAACTCTATGTTATGATTAGTTTAAAAATTTATAAAAATTTCCAAAAATTCCAAAATATTATGTTACATCAGTAGGTAAAAGGTTTGATGTCAAAATTTGAGTTTAAATAGGATTTATATCAAATATGTCGTTTAATTAATAAAAAGGTCTTCATTTACGATATTGAGCATAACTCCTAATTTAGACCTCAAACTGATGTCAAATTTTTAGGACAAGTTTATAATTCAGTAATGAAGGTTTTTGTCCTCTCACATTTTCAAAATTTTTGTTTTTACAAGAAAAGGGCATAATGGTCAATTTTAGGCATATAACGGAAACATGCAACGAACTAGGATTACAAAGGAACCATATTGTATAAACTCAAAGGGTTATACTAATATGTAACATGGCCCTAATGGAACCCTAAGGCATTTCTAAAGCAATCTAAATCGGGTCAGAACTGAAAGTCGAAGCAAAAGTCTACTTTTGCGACTTTCAGTTCCGAACCGAGCCTAAACTCAAAATTGTCGGGTTGAACATGCTTAGACATGTTCTTACATTAATTACCAAGTTATATAAGTGTTAAAACAGGTTTCATGGCTTCTACATTGTTAATCATGAGTTTATTTGCAAAATAGGTTTCTGTTGACTTTTTAATATCAAGTTTGACCCGACAATTGACCTAGTTAGAGTGGAAATCAGAGGGTGCCCTTTTAAGGGTTTATTACCCACATGATTACCAACTTATAGCCACTTTTAATTCGAAAAATGACTGGACCATTAGTGATTAATCACTAAGTCAAAGCTTAATTACGACGGCTTTGACTTTTGGTCATTAGACTAATAAAAATTGAACTTAGGAGGTTAAGAACACTTAGAATGGTCCTTAACACGAATTAGGAACTTGAGAAAACTTGCTTGAAGTCCAGAGAGCTCCAGAAAGTGATTTTAGAATGATTTCAAAGTGAGCAAGTTCAAGTGTTGCAACATGGGGTCTTATATAGCCAAATAAACTTCACAAGATCTTAACACACAAGCCTACAAGTGATCCCTGATCATCCCAGGTGTCCCCTATGCATGAAAAACCATTGGAACAGTCCCTGAATTCGAAAACCAGGCTTTTAAGGAGGTGGAATTGGCTGTACTCGCAGCTGTGCAGAGAATCTGCCCAGATCAGGCCATCGCGTCGTGCGACGGCAGAGGAGGTTGATGGTGGCATGACGCCACCATGTGGCTAACCAGATCAGCAAGTTTCAAATAATGCCATTTTCACCCCTGGACCTTCTAAAGCGTAATTTCTTTCATTTTAAGCACATTTAACCCATTTAACTTTTATTCTTGTGATCCATGAGATATAACTAAACATCGTTAGGTCCGGTTTCATTAAACGATAACCGAAAACACAAGTTTTACCTTGTTGACGCTTTTAACCCCTTAATTACGAAAGTTAACGTATTTATCTCAAATGGTATCGAAACCTTGTGAAATTTTTATCACTTATTCTTGGGAGCATATTTAATCGTTACAAGGCTCCGGGTTCATTAAAAGGTCACACAGAGGTATTATTTAAACATGTTGACACATTTAACCCTCGCGTCTTGTAAACTTTCACTTTCTTCCACAAACGGTTTCATACGCTTCGTGATTCATTCGTTTAAGGGTATAAACATCGTGTAGGGTCGTTGAAAGGCAAAATTTTCATATGTTGACACTTTGGATCCTTTTACACACATACTTTCTTCGTTTGTCAACTTTAGTCCCTCGTAATCAACTCGATAAACGTTTAGAGTTCATGACACGTGTCGATACTATATTGGACCTGATTTTGTGAGGTGTTACACTTCGGGTATTCAAGGGGATGGATATGATGATGGTTATGATGAATTTGGGGGGTACGAGGAGGACGGTTTTTATTATACGGGAGATGGAGGCATTTTGGGACCTCAAGGAGGAGCGGGTGAACAAAGTTAACCGGTACAACAATTTCAAGACATGGGTAGAATGCCGGTTGGGGTGCAACATATGAGACCACAAGGGCCACAATTGCAACGCCCTACACCGCTACATCATGTAACACCTCGTAAAGTCACGACCAATATTATAAAGACACGTGTCATGGAAGATAAACGTGTCATAAACCTGGATAAAGTTGAAAGATGTATGGTAGGATTAAAATGTCAACATGTTAATTAATACCTCTGAGTGACCTATTTATTAATCCCAAACCTTAATATATTTTATAAACATCTGATATATACTTAAGTCCGGTTATTTCTGGTGGTAATTAATTCGAATGGTAAAAGAATGGATCCTATGTGCTTGTATGACAACTTCTTGGATTCTTGGCTTCTTTCAAAGACTTCAAATCAACATACATGCATGGCGACACTTTCAAGATGGATCAAACCTGGTCAAGTGGACCCATTGTGATGATAATGACTGAAGATTCGAAGTTATAAAGATTGCATGGTCAAAACTTGAAAGTTTACAAGTTTTTGTCTTCTGGTCATCGGATACGGATCGTATGGGCTTAGGCTTACGGTCCGCAAGGATTGTAACTGGGCGACGAAACTCATGGACGGTTACGGACCGCAATGGTCCGTAAGAGATGGATATGGACCGCAAGGGACTTTGCTTACGGTCCGTAAAGCTGTCGCTGGCAGCAAAAATGGACAGTTACCTGTTACACCAGGTTGCACCGCCTTAAAGGCATGGTTTTCGAAATTCAGGAGCTTGGCCAGTGGGTTTTTCATGCATAGGGACACATGGGATCACCAGGGAACACTTGTAGACCAATGTGGGATGATCTTGGAAGATTTCAAATCCTATATAAGGAACTCATGTTGCAACCATTTCACTTGCTCACTTCAAATTATTCTAAACACTTTCTCTGGAGTTCCTGGAGCTCAAGCTACTTCTATTAAGTTCCAAAATCGTGCTTAGGACTATTGTAAGTGTCCTTAACCCCCTAATTTCAGTTTTAATTAGCTTAATGACAAAAGTCAAACTTATCGTAATTAAGGTTTGACTTCGTGATTAATCACTAATGGTCCAGTTTTTAGTTAAATTAAAAGTAGATATAAGTTGGTAATTATGTAGGTAATAAACCCCTAAGAGGGCACCTACTGATTATCACCCTAACTTGGTCAAATGTCGGGTTAAACCTAATATTAAAAAGTCAACAGAAAGTCATTTTTGCAAATTAATTCATAATTAGCAATGTAGAAGCTATGGAACCTGTTTCAACACTAAAATAACTTGGTAATTAATGTAAGAACATGTCTAAGCATGTTCAACCCAACAATTTCAAGTTTAGGCTCGATTCGAAACCGAAAGTCGCAAAAGTAGACTTTTGCTTTGACTTTCAGTTCTGACCCAATTTAGCATATTTTAGAAATGCCTTAGAGCTCTATTAGGACCAGGTTATAGGTTAGTATAACCCTCTGTGATTATACAACTTGGTTCCTTAGTTATCCGATTCATATGCATGTTTCCGTTATATGCCTAAATGTTGACCATTATGCCCTTTTGACCTTAAAACAAGATTTTTGAAAATATGAAAGGACACAAACATTTGTTACTGATTTATAAACTTGTCCTAAAAATTTGACATCAGTTTGAGGTCTAGATTAAGAGTTATGCTCAATATCGTAATTCGAAAGCTTTTTATTAATTAAACGGCGTAATTAGCATAAACCCTATCTAAACCCAAATTTTGGCACCAAACTTTTTATCCACTGATGTAATATAATATTTTAGTATTTTTGAAGATTTTTATTTATTTTTAAGCTGAGCATAACATAGGGTTCTTGCTATAGTTCGGTAATTGTCGGTTTTACCCTTTTTGCTAATAAAATGAGTTCTACACAATATTTTGATATCAAACTTTTTGATACTGATTTTATATAATAAATCAAACATTTTGAACTTTATAAACTGATCAAAAACTCAGATTTCCTATTATAACCCGAAAATCGCTTAAAACCGACTTTTACGCGTTTTAAGCGCATAGTATGGGTTAAAACTATTTTTAACATATAAAACTTAATACCTGCTGATGTTTTAAGTAAATTTTTATAATTAATCGGTAAGCAAAAGTTTTGAACTCAGAATTCTAATTTTGACCTTTAAAGCTTATGTGAAATTACCAAAATGCCCCTACGGTGCATAGTTTGGTTATAAAAAATAAATTTCACCTATATGCAATACCCTACTATTATGACTTATAAAAATAAATATTATCATTGATTATATCAGACCTGAAACTCAGATTTATATTTAAACTCTTTTATAAACTTTAAAATGACCAAAATACCCCTACGAGGCATAATTTGAGTTTAAATCCATTTTGGGCATAATGGAAGGTATCCTACTGATATCACCACATATTTAAGGCATATTAACTTAGGAAACCTGTTCATGACTCATTTGGTTACCTGTTACGCATTTTTCGCGTTCGGTGCGGTTTATGTAACTAGTTTGCATAAATTAGCCGAAACGGGTCAAACCTTATCATTTTTGTCTCAAAATCCAGAATGTGTTTAGTTTACCCATATTACACAAGTACACAAAATTGTCGGGTCTAAACCACATTCTAATCCGGTCTTCGCTTAATCGTGCGTTTTAAACCGTATATCCTCCTTTAAAACTAACCGGTCTAAGTTTAGGCTTAATTAAGACCCGTTAGGAATCTAATAGGTTATTAAAATCTTCGTTCCAGATTAAGAGACCAGTAAAAGATACTTTCACTCGCTGATTGAGATATATACTTGCACAGGTAAATACTTTTAACTTATTTTCCCTTATACGGGCTTGGGGTACGGTATATAAAATACCACTTGGTCGGGCATTGAATTTTTAATCATATGAAGGTTAATTTATTGAGATCACCCGTTTAAACTGTTATGTTTGTTTTAAGCCTTTGGGGGGTTAATGACCATGTCCTGGATATCCTCGGCTCATTCATTGAAATAGCCACGACTTAAGCACGGGGTGTAGGCATACACCTGCTAGTGCGTATGTAAAAATAATATAACCGCCTGTTCGAGAATAACTCGCCGCGGGATATATTATGTGGTGTGTCTATTAATCTTTAACCCGGTATTCAGCCCGGGCTACTGAACGTATAACGGACATGTAATTCTTTTATAAGTTTATATATAAATAATTATCCCAAGTTATAATAGATGTTTTATGCCATGTGCATTCAAATAAATTTTCTTAAACATTTTCAAAATGAGTCGGTTAATTGTGTTTACCAGTGTAAACTGACGTATTTTTCAAAAGGCTAAAGTGCAGGTACTAGGCGGAATAGGCTGGCTGTTGATGCACGGATGTCTGTTAACTTTGTCTTTTTAGAGTCTTGTATTGTATAAGTTAGATCAGGGCACGGAAATCAAGAAAACAAGTATTTTAGGTAATTTCGCTTGAAATGGGTTTTATGTCATTTAAAACGAAATTAAGGGTTTCATGCGATATTAGTGATTCCGCACGAAATTAGTTGATTTTGCATGAACATGTGATTCCGCTTGAAGCAGTTTCGTGCGGAATTAGATCGCCTATAAATACTTGATCTGTCGTGTCATTTCATACGGTCTTAAGTCATTGTATCTGAGCCGAGGTGTTGCCGAATTGTTATCAGAATTGTAAAAGCTCAGGAAATCAATAAAAGAAGATAATTAGAAGGAAAACAAGCTGTGTTGCATCAATTTCATTGATTCCGCCTTTGATTTTGATGTTGAACTCTTCATATTGACTCGTTAGGGTCACACGACGATCCAACAAGTGGTATCAAAGCTCAGGACGAGGAGTTCATACCAATTCAGCTTGATTTCATTGGATTCTCTCACTTCTACTCATTCTTTTCTGATTTGAACAAGTTTGAACGGACAAAATGACCTGATTTTCACATATAATAAGCGAAACATAGTTTTAACTAATATGTGAAAGATTTGGACCTAAATTCGAACAAAATTTGATAAAAACTGATAATTCCGCTTGAAAAACTGATCGCACATAATGACGTCATCTTAATTCCGTTTGAACCAGACCTTATTTCCGCACGGAATTAGCCAAAAAGTTCTTAATTTCGCTTGAAAAGTCACACGGAGTTAAATTCCATTTGAAGAGTTAAAACGAAATTACTGATTCCGCTTCAAAGAACCTAATTTCGTTTCAAGAGATTTAATTCCGTTTGAAGTTGATCTAATTCCGCACGAAATTAGATATCGTTTGTTAATTTCGTTTGAAATCAGTAATCCTGTTTGAAACTCTTAATCCCGTTTGAGTGGTAATTTCGTTTGAGCTATTCCGCTCGAACTAATTTCGTTTGAAATCGACTTTTCAAAATTTCAAATTTTTTTTCTAAGTGTTTGGTGATTGTTTCAGGTACTTGAAAGATGGATAATTTCATGAATCCATTTAGTGACGTGTTTGCATTTACCAGTGGGTCGGGAGATGGCACATCAAACAACACGAGTGAAACTACACCAACACCGAGTGCGAAGAAAATTCTTTCGGATGCTATGAGTGTAGACAGTGCGTATGGAACATACAACAAGCCGCCCAAGTTGATGGCTATTGAAGATTACAACAGGTAGGCTACAAGATTCGAGGAATGGCTTAAAGCGTTTGCTTATCCCAGTTGGAGAAGTTTGAAAAATGGATTTGATTTGGGGAGATCAGACTATGAAAACTTAGAAGATAATCCAATTGAAAGATATGTTGCTGAACAAAAGTGTATTGCTCTGCTTCACCAATCTGTCCGAGATGATATTATCACACTGATCGAGTACAAAGATTCGAGAGACCTTTAGGAAAAATTAAAAATAAAATGTATTGGTAGTGCTGAAATAGTTAAGAACAAAAAGAAACTGTTACAAAAGGAGTTTGATTTGTTTGGTTGTTTAAAGAACGAATCTGTTTTCAAGATGATTGAGAGATTTGGGCATCTGAAGATGGAGCTTGCTAGACATGACATCATTTACACTCAAGAAGAGCTGGCAGACAAATTGTTTGATACATTACCGAATGAGCAAGACTGGCAGTATTTTGCATTGATGCTGAAGAATACGATAAAGCCGACTGATTTGAAGGTTGATCTACTTATAGAAAGACTGGAAAGCCATGAATTGGAGATCAAAAAATCCAATAAAGTCAATAACACATCTTATCAGTAGAATGTGGATCTGTATTACAGAGGTAGTATGATTCCAAAGACTGTATCTCCTAAGATAGCCTTTTCAACAGAAAGTTCAAACACAATGAATCAAGAAACTCCTAACAGTGGCTATTATGGTGGTTCTTCGTCAAGTACTTCAAATCAATCTGCACAAAAGAATCTATTTCAATGTAACATTGCTGTGGATTTGAAATGGTCAGAATTTCACTGAAGAATCTGCTAAACAACAAATGGTGTTTTTAGCGTCTGTGTTAGAATCGTACGAAAGTCTCGTTGCAGGAAAGTGTCACACCCTGGCTTTGCGGAAGCGTGGTTAATTTGGTGTGACTTCTTAATACCATAGCTTAATCATAACAAAGCTATATGAATTAAAAACATGCAAGATGATCCATTTAATTTAGTTAAAAACCAAGTACAATAACATTGTTTTAACAGGAAAACACCCTAACAACCATAACATTGTTCAACAAACATTACAAACTCAAACATAACATAAGCATGGTTTGAGGACTGTGACTTGTCCAGGTAAGAGTCACATTCCCTAAACCCGGATGACCTTGGAAATAGTGCAGCGGGAAAACATGCCATACCGTGCCAGATCCTTTAATTCCCTGAAATACATGTAAGTTGAAAAATCAACAATAATGTTGAGCGAGTTCATGTGTAAGTGAGTAAATAAACCTTTGTATTTATCAAAAATCCTGGTATGTAGCAAATAAGGAAAAAGAGATCACCAATGGTTTGCAAGGCCATTGATATGTGTGAAATGCAAGTAGGAAGGCTCAAACCTAGCAGATTTATGCGTCGGGTACAAAGTCATCCCGAGGTCCGTTATGCTGGGCCTGGGACTGGGCTCGCTACACCCAAATAGATCTATCGCTCCTGCCCCTCGGTCCTACCCTGAGGATTAATGACCTCAAGTTTCCGCCTACCCATTCACATGATCTAAGTAGTAACCCTCCTTACGCTAACCATACCATGTAAACAATATTCGTAATCAAAGTAACATGTATTTCACCCCCGCAATTTAGAAAACAGAAAACAATTAAGAGAAAAGGGGGACATGAACTCACAATCGGTGCGTCTCTACCAAGTATACTCCAAGTCAAGCAGCTGTGCAACGACCTACATGTACTAACTCTATTAGACGGACGGCCGTGCCTTAGCTTTATGGTTTTGGTTTTTGGGAAATAGTTAGACAACTATTTCGTGTTTACATTCCGTATATACTTGGTAATTATTTTCCTTCCCAAGGATGGGGGATTTAATACATGTGTGTTCGTATATCTTGAAAATATATTATTAACTCTCACTTAATATATATTTATTTCTAATTCCCAAAATATAAATATTTTTCTCAAAAATATTATATTTTTACTTCGCAAAATTCTCCCAAAATAATACTTTGTCAAATATACGCGTTCATAATTATTTCTTTAAATTGCGTAAGTTACGTTTTAACAATCGAGTGGTAATAATAATTACCGGTGTAACTTATATATTTATCGTGAAAGCGTTCGTATTATTTTGGATTCGTTAACATTCGATAATATTATTTTTACCCTAAAAATAATAATATATACTTCACAAAATAATCACAAATAATGTTGTGAAAATATATTTACTAAATATATATTTATCACGTTTAATTTTGTGAAAGTCCCACCTCCGATATTTTGTAAATAAAGTCGTGGCGAAACTTATATTTCGAAAACATGTCAAAAAGTATTTCTAACACTTATAGTGAAAATATTTCTAAGTGTTAGGTTTTTAGAAAAATTTCGCCAGAGTTTCCTCTGTAACTGGAGGTGGCCACGCTTTCAAGCGTATCATTTTCTTTTACAAATCAATTCAACAATTTCTTTATTCGATCAAAACAATTTCCGACACAACAAACTATTTAACAATTATGTAAATCGTATAAATTCCATGAACTTGTGATTTACTCAAAATACGAAGTAATTCTCATTACTTTTAGCGGATCTTTATATAAGTTAGTCCGGTTTCGTAAAAACCTTACTTTTAAAGAATTTCCGTCTTCACAACTTCTCGTCATCTTTTACAAAAAGTGTCATTTTGTCGAAACTTTTGTACTACACAAGTGCTTACACACTTGTGTGTTCTAAAAATCATATTTGTAACTGTAAGATCCGTTTTTAGAAAACATGATTTCTTTGATACGTGGTTCTTTGAAAATACCGCTTGCAGATACGTAGATCTGCTAGTTTTAAATACTATATCACAAGTAAAATGCTTTTACACAAGTTCATGATTTGCGTGTGGTAGAGTTTCACCCTTTAACCCTTGGTTCATTTAAAATAACCTTATGTCATGACCCATGATCATGACCAACCCGGGTTAAATGATGATCCGAGCTACCACAACATAGATCGGGTCCAAATAACCACACAAAATAAATACTACAACATTTACACAACTTATGAGCTTTTAACCATCATTGTTCATGTTTTTAGTAGACTTTAAAGCATCATCTTGTAAGATTTCGAGTTTTAATCGTTACACAACATATTAACCACTCTGGATTAGTTCAAGAAGGTGTTTTAAGTAACATACCACTAGCTCGAGGCTAGGGAAGAATCTAAGCGCAAATAGGGTGGACAAAAGCTAGAGAAAGAGGTCCTTCGCCTTCCGAGTGCACCAAGACTCCTTATGCGTGACCCTTGACACTTGAATGTTGTTGGAATGTGATGAACAAAATCGAAAATGGATGGATGTATATGGGTAGTGTTCGGCCGAAGCCTATAGAGAGGGAAAGAGAGGTGTTTTGGGTGTGGTTGTGGAGTGAAAATGATCTTGTGTAAAGGCTTGTTACTTATAGACATTCATAAAGTTAAGATCCAATGGTTCTAGTGTCTTAAAGATATTAAACATCTTGGATTAAAATAATAAAAAGAAACCAAAGTGTGTCCCCTCTAGTTTGGGGCCGGTTAGTGGGGGGGGGGGTTCTAGTCCATTTGTAACTATTAGTTAGGTTATTAGTTAGGTTAAATAGGTTAGTTAAGTAATTAACCCGGTTAGTTGTGTGTAGTGCTTTATGGCGGGTGTTAGGGTGTTCAGGGACCCTAACTGGCTCAGAAAAAGACCAATAATGTTAATGGCAATATTTTCATGTTCCGGGTATAGTCCGGTTGTTCGGTTGGATAGTAATCCGTTAAAGCGCTTAACAAAGCTTTTAAGTGTCGTTAATACCCTTTTTAGTGACACATCTTATTCCCGACACTTTGGAAAGTGTCTAGTAATATTTTTCTCATGTTTTGGCACTTAACTAGCCAGCTAGAAGCTGAATTGTTCATTAAAGTGCTGTGTTTTGTGCTTAGTGTACGTTTTAGGCACATCCAGTTATTGTAACTTATTCCTAGAGACGCAGTTCTACAACCCTTGTATCCCTACACTCACTATGGGTGTAGTAAAATATTTTTGGCTCATACAGGCCTTAGAGGCAGTATCTGCCTGATGCTGGCTTTATCAGCATGTTCAATAGGTTATCCGTTCATAGTGCTACTGTGCTTTTGTGCATCATGTTTGTCACTGAGGTTCAGCATGTAAATAATGTAGTGACGATATGTAAAGTATGATGCAGGGATATACAAGTATCAGAAATCAAGTAGCAGTTCATCAGTAATTTCAAGTAAGCACAGTAATTAAGCAGCAATTAATTATTAATTAAACCGTACGGATACCTGGTTTAGTGAGGGTTGTCACATTCTCCCCCCGTTAGAAAAATTTCGTCCCGAAATTTTAAGCTCTGCTTCTAGTCGCAGGGTTTTTGGGAAATAAGTGGGGGTATTTCTCTTTCATCCGGTCCTCACGTTCCCAGGTGTATTCAGGACCATGTCTGGCATTCCAACGAACCTTGACGAGCTTGACACTGCTCCGGCGGGTCTTGTTCACTTTCCAATCTGTAACCTCAACGGGTTCTTCAACGAAGTGGAGCGTGTCGTCAACATGAATTTCGTCGGTAGGAATGACAACGGTATCTTGCGTTGGACTCTTTCTCAAATTTGATACGTGGAATGTATCGTGAACTCCATTCAGTTCGGTAGGTAGATCCAACTTATATGCTACGGACCCAATTCTTTCCAGAATTCTGAACGGGCCAGTATACCGCGGATTCAACTTCCCACGCTTCCCGAAGCGTGCCACACCCTTCCAGGGTGATACCTTCAACAATACCATATCTCCTACCTCAAACTCCTGAGGCTTCCTTTTCCGATCCGCGTAGGCTTTCTGACGGTCACGAGCCGCACTGATGCGATCTCGGATCTGTGCAATCTTATCAGTGGTTTCCTGGACCACATCAGGACCAACCAACTGTCTATCACCTGCGTCAGACCAACAGAGCGGTGACCTGCACTTGCGGCCATATAAAGCTTCGAATGGCACGGCACCAATACTGGCGTGGTAGCTGTTGTTGTATGAAAATTCAACCAAAGGCAAATGCTTATCCCAGCTACCGCCCAAATCCATCACACATGCTCTCAGCATGTCTTCCAAGGTCTGTATCGTTCGCTCACTTTGACCGTCGGTCTGCGGGTGAAACGCGGTGCTCATATTCAATTGTGAGCCAAAAGCTTCTTGGAAGGATTGCCAAATCCTTGATACGAACCTTCCGTCTCTATCAGAGATGATTGAGAGAAGTACTCCATGGCGTGTAACGATTTCTCTCATGTAAATTTCGGCCAACTTGCTTGTATTATCCTTCTCTCGGATAGGTAAGAAGTGTGCAGATTTCGTCAATCGATCCACTATTACCCAAATAGTGTCATGGCCTTTTGGCGTTCTTGGCAACTTCGTAACAAAATCCATGGAGATTTGTTCCCACTTCCACTTGGGAATTTCAGGTTGTTGCAGAAGTCCTGAAGGCTTCTGGTATTCCGCTTTAACCTTAGCGCATGTTAAACATTTGCTCACATAAACAGCCACATCGCCTTTCATTCTAGGCCACCAATAATAATCCTTAAGATCTTGGTACATCTTATCCGCTCCAGGGTGGATAGAGTACCGCGACTTGTGAGCTTCATCGAAAATAACCTTTCTTAAACCTCCAAACAAAGGAACCCAAATCCTTTTCTCAAAACATAACGTTCCTTCCCCGTTTGGTACCAATATCTTCTCCATCCCACGGAGATATTCCTCTTCAAGGTTTCTTTCCTTGAGAGCTTCTTTCTGCGCGGCACGAATGCGCAAGGATAGATCGGTTTGGATAATCATCTCTAAAGCCTTAACCCTTATGGGCTTGATCCTCTCCTTTCGACTTAGGGCATCGGCGACCACATTCGCCTTCCCTGGATGATACTTAATTTCGCAGTCGTAGTCATTCAACAGCTCTACCCATCGTCTTTGTCTCATATTCAACTCCTTCTGGTTGAATATGTGCTGGAGGCTCTTGTGATCTGTAAGGATTGTACACTTCGTACCATAAAGGTAGTGTCTCCAGATCTTTAAAGCAAAAATCACTGCGCCAAGCTCCAAATCATGAGTGGTATAGTTCTTTTCATGTACCTTCAGCTGGCGTGACGCGTAAGCAATATCCTTTTGGCGTTGCATCAGCACGCAAACCAATCCTTGACGTGAGGCGTCACAGTATACCACGAAATCATCTGTACCTTCCGGTAGTGCTAAGATTGGCGCGTTGCAGAGCTTATCTTTCAATATCTGAAACGCTTCTTCCTGTTTGATTCCCCAATCAAACTTCTTATCCTTCTGCGTGAGGAGCGTCAATGGTTGAGCGATCTTTGAAAAATTCTCAATGAACCTTCGATAATAGCCAGCCAAACCCAAGAATTGCCGAATCTCGGTTGGCGTCTTTGGCGTTTCCCAATTCTTGATCGCTTCGATCTTGGTGGGATCCACGTGGATTCCATCTCCATTCACCACGTGTCCAAGGAACTGGACTTCTCGTAGCCAAAACTCCCACTTAGAGAACTTGGCATACAGCTGTTCCTTCTTCAGCAATTCTAAAATGACTCTTAAATGCTGTTCGTGCTCGGCCTTCGTCTTTGAATAAATCAAGATATCATCGATGAACACTATCACGAACTTATCCAAATACGGCTTGCAAACTCTATTCATCAAATCCATAAAGACTGCAGGTGCGTTTGTTAGCCCAAACGGCATAACGAGGAACTCGTAGTGTCCATAACGAGTTCGGAAGGCTTTCTTCGGGATACTCTCCTCTTGTATCCTTAACTGATGGTAGCCTGATCGCAAATCGATCTTCGAATAAAAGCTCGAACCTTGCAGTTGGTCAAACAGATCATCAATCCTTGGTAGAGGGTATCTATTCTTGATCGTCAGCTTGTTCAACTCTCTGTAGTCAATGCACAAACGAAAACTACCGTCCTTCTTCTTGACAAACAGGACCGGAGCTCCCCAAGGCGAGAAGCTTGCTCGGATAAATCCCTTGTCTAACAACTCCTAAAGTTGTGTCGACAGTTCTTGCATCTCAGAGGGAGCAAGTCTATAAGGTGCCTTAGCCACAGGCGCGACGCCTGGAACTAAGTCGATGCGAAACTCCACTTGTCTCTGAGGCGGCAATCCAGGCAAGTCTTCTAGGAAGACTTCTGGATATTCCCTCATGACAGGGATGTCTTCGATCTTCGGTTCTTCAGCTTCCTTATCCACAATGTGTGCCAGAAAGGCAGCACATCCCTTCTGTAAACTTTTTCGCGCTTTGAGGCAGCTGATAATCCTTAACGGTGTATCACGCTTTTCTCCGTGAACCACAATTGTCTCACCATCATCAGTTGGGATACGAACTACCTTTTCGTGACAAACTATCTCAACCTTGTTGCCTGATAACCAATCCATTCCTACCACCACGTCGAAGCTTCCCGACTGGACTGGTAGTAGATCCAGAGCAAACTCACGCTCTCCCAATTCGATCACACAACCTCTGATAACTTCATTGGCTTCTACCAACTTTCCATTAGCCAATTCGATCGAGTATGGAATATCTAATTTACTAGCGGCTAAACCAAGCATATTCTTAAACTCTAATGATACGAAGCTATAATCGGCACCAGTATCAAATAAAACGGATGCATAGCGTTGGTTTACAGGGAACGTACCAGTAACGACATTGGGGTCCTGGCGTGCTTCCCTTGCTTCAATGTTAAACACTCTACCACGGGCTTGGTTTAACTCCGGGCAGTTCCTCTTGTAGTGCCCAAGATCACCACAGTTGAAGCATCCGGATCTCTGCCCATTTCCACCAGCTTGGTTATTTCTCTGATTACGATTCACAGCGCCCGCTTGATTAGCATTATTAACTCAATTCCATCACCTCCATTGTTCCCTTGTGGGCGATTTCCATTTCCGCCCCGGTTGGTGTTTCCGTTTCCGAATCCTCCCTGGCCTCTCTGGCCCAACAAGAATCCTTCAAATGGCCAGTCCTTCCACAAGCTTCACAAACTTTCAAACCATAACGGCCAGAATGGTGGCGCTGGCAGGTATTACACTTGGGCTGGGTGCCCATGTATCCTTTTCCTTTCTTCTTACTACCAGCTGTAACCTGAGCTGGCGCGCTTGACTCTCCTTTCTTAACAACCCCACTAGAGCCTTGCTTGAAGTTCGAGAACTTCCGTTTGTTACCTCCGGATGACTCGACGTGAGTCTCCTTGCCAGGGTTTGCAAGTTTTTCTAGTCTAATGACTTCTGTAACGAGTGCCAAGCCCATCTTACTTGCAGCCATAGATGTTGGTGGCGTGTATGCTGTCATTAAGCTCAGGACTTGAGGTGCCAGTTCCCAAATGAAATGTCCTAATTTCCTCAATTCTGGTTCTACCAAGTACGGAACGACTCGTGCCAAATCATGCAGTATTGGCATGAATTCCAACATTTTCGGGCCTTCCATTATCAGGCTCTGGAATTCACCTTCCAACCTCTGTGTTTCTGTTTGGGTGCAATACTTCTTACACATTATTCCTTTCAATTCATCCCAAGTTAACGCGTATGCTGTAGTTAGGCCCATTATTTGAACCTGAAGATTTCACCATAACCGAGCTCCATCTTGAATCAACTCAGTAACGCATGGGACTTGTTGTTCTGGCGTACAACCACTCATTCGAAAGATGGATTCCATACTTTCAATCCATTTCAGAAAAGCTATGGCACCCCCAGTGCCGTCGAACTTCGGAGGCTTGTAATTGAGGAAGTGCCAGTAGGAACAACCGTTATTTTCTGGGGTGCCTCTACTAGGTTCGGAGCGTAGGGCCTCGTGCTGTGCTATAGCTGCAGCAATTATCTTTTGAAGTTCCGCCTCTGAGGTGGGCATGTGCATTTCGCGTCTTGGTGGCATCTTCTAAAAGATGTTTCACGCAGGTTAGGTCATAACAGGTGAAACGTATGTATGTATTCAACAATATCAGTACATAACATCTCATGTTATAAATAAATCAGCCACATAACATCCCATGTCATAGAATATAAGCAATAGATTACTGCGATTGCATTGCCACAAGTCGAGACCAGAATGTAAGGTTTACAGGTACCCAACTGTATCATACAACATCAATGACTTAGTAGGGGGACGACCTTAGGCAAGTCGTGCGATCGCTGGACATGTTCAGGAATCTCTGGTTCATCCATTTTCAAATTCCAGGACTCTATCTCAAGCTTCTGTTATTCCAGTCTCAGAACCACATTTCTCCTCAGTCATTTCCTTGAGCTCGTCCCAGCTCAGTGCATAAGCAGCACCTGTACCAAGGGTCTGAATCTGAAGATCCTATCATGATAGTGTGCCATCTAGAAATGACCCCGAGGTAAAGGTAACACTCTGTTGGGGCGAACAATTAGTCATTCTTAGAATGGAGTCAATCTTTTCGGACCAACGAACAAATGCAATGGCGCTTCCTGTTTCGTCGAAGTTCAAAGGCTTGCAGTTCAGGAACTGCTTATAGGTGCGGTCAGTTTGGGGGGGGGGGTTATTTCTAGTAGTGCCATCGCTGTGCTTAAAGCGGAGAGCTTCATGTCGTGTAATTGCATGTGAGTTGCGTCTTCGCAGCTCGACTTCTACCCTTGGCAACGTACTGGTGTTTGTGTCATGCCTGGGTGGCATTCTCTTCTGCCGAAATGGCATGAAGCGGGTTAGACATCATTCCAATTATCTATGAGATATATGGCACCATAAGCCATCATGTAATCACCCAATTTTACACGTAAATATACTCAATGTATGGGTGGGGAAATAAATTTCTGAGCCTTCACATAGGCTTGCCAATTTGGCTTGATGCTTGTAATAGAATGAACTCGAGGCTACATCGCCTCGGTCATTAGTTATTTCCGGCTACATTGGTTTTCATTAGCTTGACTCGCAGAGTCCACCGGGATTTCTGTGCACTACAAGTCATTATTACGTGGGCCCCCGTAATAATAAATTATCTTGCACAGTTACCCCAAATGTTCTCTCGTCCAAGCAGATGATCAACCAAGGAGCAACAGCAGGTGCATTGGCATGAACAAGGTCATGCCCCAATGCGCGGTCAAGAGCAACGCCTGGCTCAGGGCCACGGCTGGCTCCGGATCAACAAACTCCATCTCAAAATCAGCTGGATCAACCATCACAGGGGGGTTGCAGGATCCTCCAAGGGCTGGTCTAAGTGTATGAACTCAAGGTCATGGTCTGGATCAAAACCAGGTGGAAGAACAGGATTACCCTCAATACTATGATCAAACTCAAAGCTGTGTGCGGGAACCGGTGCAGCTAATGATGCCGTATCAGGGTCGGCGTCGTGTGAATGGTGCTGCACTCCCTGTATATGCGAAAATGCGGATGTTAGAAACTCAAATGAGTCTGGGACAGGGGAATGGGCATGAGTTTCCCCCGCAGGAGCGTCCGCGAGCAGTAGGCTAATACCAGCAGCAACAGGGCCTCGCCCTCGAATGGGTTCTTCTCTAGTAGATCGTTATCGTCGTCAGAGGCCACGTCGGGGGGGGGGGGGAAGGCATGTCAACAACAGGATAAGCGGCATGGGGCACAGGAGCAGGGATCACCGTGAGTGGCAAATTCCCAACAAGATGGCCATCAGTAGGCTCTGCTACGACTTCAGGCAGCGCAAAAGAGCTGAAAGTCGTCATTGTCTGTGCCGGTAGTATCGGAAATGTACACCTCATGCTTCGATGAAACTATGTCGTCTGATACTATGGCCATGGGATTCGTAGTGTCCATCTTTCTAGTACATGATGAAAGCATGACGTTTGTAACACAAACAAATATACGTATAATAATCAATCATATAATCATATAAACATGTTAGTCAATAAGCAATCAAATAATTCTGATACTCCTAGTCCCACTAGCCAAATTCTCCCAGTCTCTAAGACTGCTCTATCATCTACCTCGACCTCTTAGATCGAGCCTCGACCTCTTAGATCGAGCCTCGGCCTCCAAGACCGAGCCTCAGCCTCCAAGACTGAGCCTACTCTCCCTAGTCTTACTAGCCATCTACCTCGATCTCTTAGATCGAGCCTCGGTCTCCAAGACCGAGCCTCAGCCTCCAAGACTAAGCCTACTCTTCCTAGTCTCACTAGCCATCTACCTTGATCTCCTAGATCGAGCCTCGGTCTCCAAGACCGAGCCTCAGCCTCCAAGACTGAGCCTACTCTTCCTAGTCTCACTAGCCATCTACCTCGATCTCCTAGATCGAGCCTCGGTCTCCAAGACCGAGCCTCAGCCTCCAAGAGTGAGCCTAAAAATAAATAAATAAAAGGTGCTCAACATTTGTTTGTAAAAACGTTTTGGATCTGGACTTAAGTGGTATGCAGTAAAAATGTTTTCGTGAGAGCCCTAGTGATCATAGTCTAGACTCGAGAAGGAATCCTAGTTCGATATGATCAGAGCTCTGATACCAAGCTGTCACACCCTGGCTTTGCGGAAGCGTGGTTAATTTGGTGTGACTTCTTAATACCATAGCTTAATCATAACAAAGCTATATGAATTAAAAACATGCAATATCATCCATTTAATTTAGTTAAAAACCAAGTACAATAACATTGTTTTAACGGGAAAACACCCTAACAACCATAACATTGTTCAACAAACATTACAAACTCAAACATAACATAAGCATGGTTTAAGGACTGTGACTTGTCCAGGTAAGAGTCACATTCCCTAAACCCGGATGACCTTGGAAATAGTGCAGCGGGAAAACGTGCCATACCGTGCCAGATCCTTTAATTCCCTGAAATACATGTAAGTTGAAAAATCAACAATAATGTTGAGCGAGTTCATGTGTAAGTGAGTAAATAAACCTTTGTATTTATCAAAAATCCTGGTATGTAGCAAATAAGGAAAAAGAGATCACCAATGGTTTGCAAGGCCATTGATATGTGTGAAATGCAAGTAGGAAGGCTCAAACCTAGCAGATTTATGCGTCGGGTACAAAGTCATCCCGAGGTCCGTTATGCTGGGCCTGGGACTGGGCTCGCTACACCCAAATAGATCTATCGCTCCTGCCCCTCGGTCCTACCCTGAGGATTAATGACCTCAAGTTTCCGCCTACCCATTCACATGATCTAAGTAGTAACCCTCCTTACGCTAACCATACCATGTAAGAAATATTCGTAATCAAAGTAACATGTATTTCACCCCCGCAGTTTAGAAAACTAAAAACAGTTAAGAGAAAAGGGGGACATGAACTCACAGTCGGTGCGTCTCTACCAAGTATACTCCAAGTCAAGCAGCTGTGCAACGACCTACATGTACTAACTCTATTAGATGGACGGCCGTGCCTTAGCTTTATGGTTTAGGTTTTTGGGAAATAGTTAGACAACTATTTCGTGTTTACATTCCGTATATACTTGGTAATTATTTTCCTTCCCAAGGATGGGGGATTTAATACATGTGTGTTCGTATATCTTGAAAATATATTATTAAGTCTCACTTAATATATATTTATTTCTAATTCCCAAAATATAAATATTTTTCTCAAAAATATTATATTTTTACTTCGCAAAATTCTCCCAAAATAATACTTTGTCAAATATACGCGTTCATAATTATTTTTTTAAATTGCGTAAGTTACGTTTTAACAATCGAGTGGTAATAATAATTACCGGTGTAACTTATATATTTATCGTGAAAACGTTCGTATTATTTTGGATTCGTTAACATTCGATAATATTATTTTTACCCTAAAAATAATATTATATACTTCACAAAATAATCACAAATAATGTTGTGAAAATATATTTACTAAATATATATTTATCACGTTTAATTTTGTGAAAGTCCCACCTCCGATATTTTGTAAATAAAGTCGTGGCGAAACTTATATTTCGAAAACATGTCAAAAAGTATTTCTAACACTTATAGTGAAAATATTTCTAAGTGTTAGGTTTTTAGAAAAATTTCGCCAGAGTTTCCTCTGTAACTGGAGGTGGCCACGCTTTCAAGCGTATCACTTTCTTTTACAAATCAATTCAACAATTTCTTTATTCGATCAAAACAATTTCCGACACAACAAACTATTTAACAATTATGTAAATCATATAAATTTCATGAACTTGTGATTTACTCAAAATACGAAGTAATTCTCATTACTTTTAGCGGATCTTTATATAAGTTAGTCCGGTTTCGTAAAAACCTTACTTTTAAAGAATTTCCGTCTTCACAACTTCTCGTCATCTTTTACAAAAAGTGTTATTTTGTCGAAACTTTTGTACTACACAAGTGCTTACACACTTGTGTGTTCTAAAAATCATATTTGTAAGTGTAAGATCCGTTTTTAGAAAACATGATTTCTTTGATACGTGGTTCTTTGAAAATACCGCTTGCAGATACGTAGATCTGCTAGTTTTAAATACTATATCACAAGTAAAATGCTTTTACACAAGTTCATGATTTGCGTGTGGTAGAGTTTCACCCTTTAACCCTTGTTTCATTTAAAATAACCTTATGTCATGACCCATGATCATGACCAACCCGGGTTAAATGATGATCCGAGCTACCACAACATAGATCGGGTCCAAATAACCACACAAAATAAATACTACAACATTTACACAGCTTATGAGCTTTTAACCATCATTGTTCATGTTTTTAGTAGACTTTAAAGCATCATCTTGTAAGATTTCGAGTTTTAATCGTTACACAACATATTAACCACTCTAGATTAGTTCAAGAAGGTGTTTTAAGTAACATACCACTAGCTCGAGGCTAGGGAAGAATCTAAGCGCAAATAGGGTGGACAAAAGCTAGAGAAAGAGGTCCTTCGCTTTCCAAGTGCACCAAGACTCCTTATGCGTGACCCTTGACACTTGAATGTTGTTGGAATGTGATGAACAAAATCGAAAATGGATGGATGTATATGGGGAGTGTTCAGCCGAAGCCTATAGAGAGGGAAAGAGAGGTGTTTTGGGTGTGGTTGTGGAGTGAAAATGATCTTGTGTAAAGGCTTGTTACTTATAGACATTCATAAAGTTAAGATCCAATGGTTCTAGTGTCTTAAAGATATTAAACATCTTGGATTAAAATAATAAAAAGAAACCAAAGTGTGTCCCCTCTAGTTTGGGGCCGGTTAGTGAGGGGGGGGGGGGGTTCTAGTCCATTTGTAACTATTAGTTAGGTTAAATAGGTTAGTTAAGTAATTAACCCGGTTAGTTGTGTGTAGTGCTTTATGGCGGGTGTTAGGGTGTTCAGGGACCCTAACTGGCTCAGAAAAAGACCAATAATGTTAATGGCAATATTTTCATGTTCCGGGTATAGTCCGGTTGTTCGGTTGGATAGTAATCCGTTAAAGCGCTTAACAAAGCTTTTAAGTGTCGTTAATACCCTTTTTAGTGACACGTCTTATTCCCGACACTTTGGAAAGTGTCTAGTAATATTTTTCTCATGTTTTGGCACTTAACTAGCCAGCTAGAAGCTGAATTGTTCATTAAAGTGCTGTGTTTTGTGCTCAGTGTACGTTTTAGGCACATCCAGTCATTGTAACTTATTCCTAGAGACGCAGTTCTACAACCCTTGTATCCCTACACTCACTATGGGTGTAGTAAAATATTTTTGGCTCATACAGGCCTTAGAGGCAGTATCTGCCTGATGCTGGCTTTATCAGCATGTTCAATAGGTTATCCGTTCATAGTGCTACTATGCTTTTGTGCATCATGTTTGTCACTGAGGTTCAGCATGTAAATAATGTAGTGACGATATGTAAAGTATGATGCAGGGATATACAAGTATCAGAAATCAAGTAGCAGTTCATCAGTAATTTCAAGTAAGCACAGTAATTAAGCAGAAATTAATTATTAATTAAACCGTACGGATACCTGGTTTAGTGAGGGTTGTCACAGAAAGATAGGCAACACCAACCTAACAAAGGAAGATTATGATCAAATTGACCATGAGGAGATGGAATTGATCGATATAAGGTGGTGTATGGCAAGTGTAGTGAGAAGAGCGCAACGATTCATGGAGATTACAGGAAGACAGTCTATTGGTGGACCTTCTACCAAGTTAGGCTTTGACAAGTCAAAAGTGACATGCTTTAAATGTAACCAGAAAGGTCATTTTAAGCGTGAGTGCAGAAATGCTTACACTGATGATACTGCAAATCCTTTTCGAGAGGATTATTACAAAAGAGCGATTTATCATCAGAATAAAGCAGAACCTCCCAGGATGAAGCAGATAGAGGAGGCACCCAAAGAAAAATCCAGGGCACTTGTAGTTTTTCATGACGATGAAGGTTATGATTGGAGTGATGTTTTGCCTGAGGAAGACGCAGTTGGTTATGCCTTTGCAGCAGCAAAGATTGTTCCCTTTAAATATAACAGATCTAAAGAAGTGAAGTATGTGAACAGGAAGGAAACAGCTCAAGTCATGAAAAACAAAATCTATCGTACCTGGATGGAAGCAAAGAAAGCAAGGCGATGGGATCCTGATAGAGAATGTTATCTTGATCCTAATGGTAACATAGCTGTGGATCCAGATACTGTTGATATTGAAGTTCTCAGCAAACAACTTGCTGATGAAGAAGAAGCCAGACAGAGAGAATAGTGGGGAGGAGGAGAAACTGATGAAAAAGAGAAAGAGACAGAAAAAGAACAGCAACCAAAGAAGATTGATGATGGGATTATTGATACATCACAAGAATTCACCGCTGAAAACTTGAAAAAGATGGCTGACAAAGTTCTAGGTGCAAAAGAACTAGAGGTAGTTTCCGGTTCTGGAACTGAGTCCAAAAACAAGGTTAGTTCAAACGATACACATGAGTCAAGTAAGAATGTTAAATCTGAGAACAACTGCAAAAATTGCATGAAAGAGTGCAAAGTTTGTAGTACAGTTGCTTACCTTAGTGGTAAGAAGGTTGAAGAACTGACTGGTAGAGTCAGAAGTGTTGAAGATCAGATCTTAAACCGTGATAAACTGTTGAAAGCTTCGAATGACAAATTAAAAGAATTAACTGAGAAAATTGAAAACGATAAAAATGACGTGGAAAGAATTAAGAAAGGAAATGAAAATTTGATTCTTGAAAAACGTCAAATCTCAGAAAATTTTGAGAAGCTAAAACGAACGGTTAAAGATTTTGATGAAAGAAATGGTAAGACAGACAAAGAAAATCTTCAACTGACCGGTGTTCTTAGAGTAAAAGAGGAGTTAATCAACCAGCAACTGGATGAAATTGCTAAGTTGAAGCTTCAATTTCAAGAAGCGAAAATTGAAAATGAATGCATCCAGTTAAAACTGAACAGTTACAACTCCGCAAGCTTTGTTTTACAACACATTTTTCCCAAACCCATCGGGAAAAACAAAGCAAGCGAAGATGTCTTTTCGGATGGAACAGGGTGGGGTATCATCAAGTTCCACCACCAGTTTTAAACAATTATTCAAAGAAACAATCAGGCTGGTTAATGATGAAGATGTTCATGAAGTGAAACTTCCGGACACGATTGATGTCACATTCACTTCATCTTCCGATGAAGATAGTGTCCAATCTGAAGTTGTGAAAAGTGTGGTTGAAAAAGTTTTAAAGTCTGAAAGTGACATTACTGAGGAAGATGAATGTTTTCTGGACAAATACATTCCGAAACCAAAATCCAAAAAAAAAAACTTAAATGAAGAAACTACTCTTGTCATGTACAAGATGTTGGGATCGGATAAGTTGTATTCGGATTCCGAGTTCCACTGGAGAATGTTAATGTTGCTAAATTGACAAACGTGTACAAAATGATTGAAGTTGATCTGTCTGAAGTAAAAAAGTTTAAATCAGACAAAGAGGCAAATGAATTTTGAAAAAGATAAAGCTTACTACAAGAAGCCTATTGTTCCACCGCAGTTTTATTACAAAAACAAAACAAATGGTCAGGTGGATATCAGGGTGGTAAGAATTATTAGAAAAAGAATGTTCAAAATAGAAAGTTTGCTGAGAAAAGGGTGTTTGTGAAAAGTTCAAGTTCGAGTTCACTTTCTGATGAAGAATCTAAAATTTTTTCAAAATCAAACAAAGAGTTCTTTGGGAAGAAGGCTTCACAGCCTCAGTCTGAAGGCACAAATCGGGTAGTTGACACCCGAACATGTTTCAAATGTAATCAAGTTGGACATATTGCACGAAAGTGTACCAACTTGAAGCCTAAGACTAAAGTTGTTGAGATTCAAAAAAGGAAAGTTGATGGGAAAGGAAAAGCTCCAATGGTTGTTGAGAAAAAAGGTTTTGAAAAATGAAAACATCAAAGTCAAAACTGAACCTGTTAAAAATGTGGTAACTAAAAATGACAAGTTTTACAAACGGGTTGCATCATCTCAACAAACATGGAAGCCAAAAGTTGTTGAAAAGAAAACAAGTTCTCCAAAACCAAAGGTTTATGAGATGGAAAAACAATCATCTTCTACCACACTGGTAAAGATGAATGTTCCTTTGGATTACTATGTGAAACTTGAGAAAGAAATGCAAAAGTCTGATAAGAAAGATATTCCAAAGAAAGACCAACCATCTGGTCAACCTCAGAAAGATGAGTTTTTCTTATACAATGAGGTTGAGGTTGGGTCTGAAGAAAGCTTGAAGATCAATAATAAGAATTTTCCACCATTGATCACCAAAAGAACTGTCCTTGATGTCCAGTTACCTGAGTTGATATGGGCTTGGGTGACATCAAAATCTAACTAAGTGTTTTTGAAATGTGCAGGAGCTTCCAAGATCCGTTTCACGATGGATTATGGATAATGGAGCTTCTCGGCACATGACAGGGAAGAAAACCCTGCTGTACGATGTTAGAGGATTTAATGGAGGTTATGTAGGTTTTGCAGGAAATCAAGGAGGTAGAATTATCGGTGAAGGAACGTTATCCAATGGCATTGTCACCTTTGAAAGAGTTAACTACATTGCTGACCTGGAGAATAATCTTCTGAGTATTTCTCAGATCTGTGATAGGATGTATACAACGCACTTCACAGACAAAGAGTGTTTGATCTTGAAACCAAGATTTGTTGTTCCCGAAGAATGGATTATCATGAGAGCACCAAGAGTCAATTATCTGTACGTGTTGGATATGAGCGTAGCAACTACAACCACAGGTTAGGCTCACTGCTTCATGTCTAGAGCAACAGAGAAAGAATCACAACTGTGGCACCGAAAGATGGGTCATATACGTTTGCGAAAAATGAATCACCCGGTGCACAATGATTTGGTTACTGGTGCTTTTATCGGTGTCGGATGGGATTATTGGCGTTGATGAGGATAACATTGTAGATGATGATGTTGAGAAACAATCTGCAATGGTTTGTCGATTTTTTACTTGTTTTGGTATTTAGGGGGAGTATTATATTTTCAGAAAATACAAAAACAGTAAAAAATTCAAAAATAAAAAAAAAACATGAGAAAATTTCAAAAACCAAAAATAATTGAAAACTGAAATAGAGCTTGTGTAAAAAGGGAAAATGATAGTACATCGACTTGACAGTTATGGTGCGCTAAAGAAATGTAAAGTTTAAAAGTGTTAAACAGTCTTGCTAGTGATGTGTCGATATGTTTTTATACAATTAGTAAATCTTGTTTGGGATATAAACCTAAAATTCAAACTTGCTTATTTTGTGGGGGACAAATCTTGGATATATAGGTAACCCCTGAAATCTTGTTTGAAAGGTCCCTTTTTCTGAGATACTAGGTCTTTATACTCAGTGATATCTGGGGTATTATCCCGGGACTTCTGATTTTGAGGAAGTAATGGCCTAGTCCTCGTATAATACTTTTTGCATTGCTTGAAATATAGCATCACCCTCAGTACAAAAACTTGATAAAGCATTGAAAAATGTTAATCATGTGCTGTTGAAGAACGAAAGTTCTGACCTGAGCTCTCACGGTTTCGCATCTAACCCTTTTACAGATATCATCTAGGTATACTCACCTGTAAGACTCAATACTGGGATCTGGATACTGGAGTATAGTCAAGAGGTGGGACACACATATAAGTTTAAGTCTTTAATACACCTAAATCGTATCCTGAACAGATTGAAGTTTGTATGAAAATTTAAGAGGATCAACATATCGACAATCTAAGTGAATTGTTTAAGACTTAGTATGTTATCGAGCTTAACGATGCTAGTAACTTGTCAGCAGTTGATATGATTCCCTAACACGCTCACAAAAAATATGTTTGTAAATAGTTTATATTCTGTATTTCATTTCTGCAATTCATTTCTAGTTTAGAAACTTTATTAAAAATCCAAAAAGATTTTTCATTTCTGCTTTATTTTCCAACAAACCAAGGTGGAAAGTTGATCTTCAGATTCAGAACGTTGGAGCAGATGCAGAAAGATTCTAAGCTGGATGATGAGTTGGGAGGTTAACATGATATTTGAGAAAATTGAAAGTCAAAACAAGTTCATTAACTTGAAACTTGTAAATTTTCAAAAAATATTTGAAAATGGTTGAACAAAAATCAGTTTGTTTTTGTCATGAATCAACCAAGGTTATTAATTTGGACTTGGTAGATAAATTGAGTAATCAGGGTCATTAATTTGGACTTGAATACTTAAGTGGATTTCTAAAACTGATGAACAGTTAAAAAGAATTTAAGTTTGAATAAGATTATAGTGTTAGTTGTTTGAGAAACAGGAAACAGAAGTCAAGATCCCCATGGTAAAGAAAATGTCAAAGTTTGAACCAGAATTCAAGTCCCAACTTATCGAGAGGGGGAGTCTGCGAAAGGGGGAGTTAGAATTCTGGATCAATATTCAAAGGGGAGATTGAAGGATCAAGTTTGAAGATAAAAGATTGAAGGATGCTTTACAATGTCAAGACAATTCAGGGCAGAGAATGATAGATCAAGACTAAAGACTGAAGACAGGATGCTAAAGACTTCGTCAACATCCAAGGGGGAGTCTGTTGATGCACGGATGTCTGTTAACTTCGTCTTTTTAGAGTCTTGTATTGTATAACTTAGATCAGGGCACGGAAATCAAGAAAACAAGTATTTTAGGTAATTTCGCTTGAAATGGGTTTTATGTCATTTCAAACGAAATTAAGGGTTTCATGCGATATTAGTGATTCCGCACGAAATTAGTTGATTTCGCATGAACATGTGATTCCGCTTGAAGCAGTTTCATGCGGAATTAGGTCGCCTATAAATACTTGATCTGTCGTGTCATTTCATACAGAATTAAGTCATTGTATCTGAGCCGAGGTGCTGCTGAATTGTTATCAGAATTGTAAAAGCTCAGGAAATCAATAAAAGAAGATAATTAGAAGGAAAACAAGATGTGTTGGATCAATTTCATTGATTCCGCCTTTGTTTTTGATGTTGAACTCTTCATATTGACTTGTTAGGGTCACACGACGATCCAACACTGGCTACTCCTGAGTGAATAAATAAGAGTCTTGCAAACCTTATCACTTAAAGATCTGTTGAACAATGTTTCTTTTATACTTCTGATCCGCCTGTGGATCTCTTACAATCGTTTTGTAATAATTGATATTACTTTTATTCGGTTTGTAATATTTTATCTTTCGACTTCCGCTGTGTATTAAACTGTGATAAATTGTCTATGATGATATCAACTACGTCACGATACTCCCCACCGGGCCCACCGGTAATACGTGGAAATATCGGGGTGTGACAGGTTGGTATCAGAGCCAACACTGAGTGAATTAAACACTAGCCTTTTGTGTTTAATCTCAGTTACACAGTTGCACATTTCTCGACTTCCGAGTCTAGGCAAAGAACTTAGGACTAATCCTAATTTATTTTATTTTGTCCTTTATTGTTTTTCCTTTGTTGTCCTTTTGTTTGTTTTGACAGGTTTAACAAAATGCCACCAAGGTTTAGAAGAGGACGAGGTAAGGCGCTAATTACCGGTCACGATCATGAAGCCAGACCTTCCCACCGGCGAACCCCATCTATTACCATGAGCACAAGTCCTCAAGAGGATTGGAGGACTTATTTGGAGCCCGCGAGGCGGTCTGTCTCGCTAAGTTCATCACCTTCATACAATCATTCATTCGGGCCCCAATCGGAAAACGAGCCCCACAACTCACATCACTCCTTCATCCCTCTCCAGCGCTCAAACTCACACCACTCCTTCAATGACCCAACACCCTATTACCAGAGCCGGTTCAACCCGGAAAACCTAATTGAATAACCAGTGGGTTTTAACCCATTGGGACCAGAGGATCACTTCTCTGGTGACCATGCTATGGACATGGATGAAGATACCTATCCCGCCGAACCTCCATCCGGGACACCTACACACCCCATCGAGATCTCGGATGGGTCATCATTTCATGGATCACCTTATCGTGGTCCAGATAGCTACGAGGCTAGATTTGCCCAATACGATTGGGTGTTTACTCCCTCCTACCACTCATCGCCTCAGTAGCAGCAGCAGGATCCCTCTGAGGATTCGCGTTTTATAGCGGTCACTCCACCGCCACCACCGCCAGTTCAGCAGCCGCCTCCGGAACCACCAAGGCGGAGGAGATCAACCACACAGATGTCCGTGCGAGGAGGAGTGCGTATCAGCACCCCTCAACCTTTGAGTGGCAGTCACTACTCGCCACTTTATGAAGACCCGCAGATGGGTGGGCCTTCAAACCTCGTCTCTAAGGTAGACTCCGCGCTAGTCACGCCACCACCGATAGGTTATGATAACCCGATTCCTGCATACACCGGTTCAGTGGCGTATGACCCCTTTGAGCAGCCGGCCCACACTAACTACAACTACGCCGAAGCTGACGCATACTTTGTAGCGGCAAACTACAATGCTCTTAATCCCGAGGGGCCCTATGGACAGTGTTGTAAAAGTCGCTAGGCGGTCCCTAGTCGGCCGACTGGGGAGTTGGGAGTAATCGGAGTACTCGGAGAGTACTCGGGGAGTACGCGGACATGGTAAATATAAAGAAAATTAATTGTTATATATTATTTATGTGTTAAATTAAGCATAATTCATGTCAACTGAGTATAATTTAAAATGAAACATGTTTAAAGTTCAAATATTCTGAATACAAGTCCGACTAGTCTGAGTACAAGGCCGAGTAGTCCGAGTACAAGGCCGAGTAGGCCGATTTTGACCGAGTTTGACCGATTAAAAGTCAACAAACCACGTTGACCTCCTAGACCGACTAGGCCGACTACGTCCGACTAGGCCGACTAGGCACCAAGTACTCCCGAGTAATCCCGAGGCCGACTAATTGAGACCGCCTAGGAGGAAGTCGACTCGGAGGGGGTTCCGAGGACCGAGTACTCGCCGAGTACTCGGCCGAGTAATCCGACTTTTACAACACTGCCTATGGAGCTCCCTGGTGAGTTGGATACCCAGCTTATGGGTACCAACAGCCGCCACCTCCTCAACCTCCACATCAGCAGCCGCCATTGATACCGCCAACGCAACAACAGGAGATTCTCCAAAGGTTGAGTCAGGTGGAGTGGGAGGTTCAAGAAGAGCGTAGGAACAACCGAGGATTTCTCAAAGGTCTGGCAAGTTTAATCAAGGGAAAGAAGAAAAGGGATTTTGAAGATTCCTTATTTATTTATTTGTATTGTAATTTGTAGGATCGTGTTTCGACCCGAACGAGTCTTTCAGAGGAGTTTTGATCAGATACAGGTGCGGAAAACAAGTATCCGACTTAGAAATAGCTAGCAAATCACTTTTAACACCTTTTTATATTGATATCTAACAGATTACATCCAAATCTCACACCGGAAGCACCTCGGTATGGAATTGCACAACTGTTCTACTGATTTCGCTTATAAGCACCTATATATAGTTGCTGAGGTTTCGCTCCAAGGAACATGACATATGAGCGAAACCTATACAATACCAAATAAGCGAAACCCTCTATGTCCCTATAAGCGAAACCCTCATCTAAGACATATATGCTATCCTATTTTCTCGTATAACGTGCCCTAAACTATACATTTCAATGTAAGACTCGATACAAGACGAAGTCGATAGATGCATGCACCAACAGACTCCCCCTCAGATGTTGACGAGTCGACTATCGAGTCATGACAATGCTGTGTCTTCACTTCTTCAGTCTTGATCAGTCTCTGGGCTTCTCTCTCTCTATCTTCATCTTTTTCTCTTTTATCACCAACACACTTCTTCTCTTAGATGTTGACATCTTTAAATTCATCATGACCAACATGCACTCCCCCTCAAATGTTGACTCTTTCTGCATAAAACTCTACCATAAACATAAGTTTTATGATAAACATTTAAGCATATAGACACCATTTGAAACTATCTCAAACAAATATATCAATTCATTTCTGATGAACCATTTGCAACTATATTGTCTTTCTTATCAAAACAACACACTCTCCCAAACCATCTGTTCATCATGTTTAGCACTTGGAATTTTGAAAATCAGCTTTTCAATATCGGTTTGTCGAAAATCTTTTTGAATTTTTCAAACTTTATGCTAAAACACACACAAAATCTTTTTGGATTTTCTGAAAGAAAATAACTGACATCACTTGTAGAATCAAGAAAATGCAGAAATGAAATACTTACAGACAATATTTTTGTGAGTTTGTGCAAGAGGATCATATCAATTTTTGAGACGTGTCACTAACACCGTTAAGCTTTATTTCATTTTAAGTTCTAAACAATTCACTTAGATTGTCAGTATACCGATCCACTAAAATTTTCACACAAAGTTCAATTGATCCGAGATACGATGTTAATGTTTTAGATACTTGAACTTATCCGTGTGTCCCACTACTTGAATATACTCCCGTATCCAGATCCCAATATTCAGTTTTACAGGTGAGTATACCACAGATGATATCTGTTTAAGGGTTAGATGCGAGGGCCGTGAGAGCTCAGGTCGATACTTCCGTATACGCAAAGAGATGACGGCTTCGACTTTTGGTGTGTCCCCTTTAGAGGATCTTTTGTTACAACAGCAACGGCTATCAATTTTATTGTTTCATCAGCTTGCTGAGGGCGAAGCTATGTTTCAAGCTTTTGCGGAGAGCATTATCCGGGGACTAGGTCAGTACTTCCATACAGCAGAAGTCCCGGGATAATACCCCAGATATCACTGGGCATAAAGACCTAGTATCTCAGAATAAGGGATCTTTCAAACAAGATTTCAGGGGTTACCTATATATCCAAGAAGTTTTGTTAACCCACAGAACAAGCAAGTTTGATTTTTTAGGTTTATATCTCGTCACAATCTACTAAATGTGTAAAAATCTACCGACACATCCACAGTAAGATTGTTTATCACATATTATCTTTACATATCTTTAGCATGTTGTGATAGTCCACTGATGTACCATCATTTCCTCTTTTATAAAACAAAACTCATTTTTTGTTTTATCATGTTTTTGGCTTTTTCAAATTTTCTAATGTTTTTGGATTTTCTGAAATTTTCTACTCCCCCTAAAATGCAAACACATTAAAGAAAAATTTAAAACAAACTAGACTCTTGACCTACTTGAAACATGAAATGTAAAATAAACTGTACAAAACTTGACAACCGATATCAAATCACATCAATTCGCCATTCACTTGGCATAAACAATCAGAACTCCCCCTATCAACAAACTATTTTCCCATTTAGATTTCAAAACACTTAAGTTTGTTTTAATCAAAATGGTTTTTCCGGAAAATAAGTTTGATTGATTTTACCACTCGTAGGTATATCAATAAAAGGTTTGGGGATGTGGTTCATCATATTGTCTTTCAACCACTTGTAGGAAAATGCAAGTACAAATTAATGTCCTTGATTTACCATATGCAAGTATGCACAATCAAATTTCCTAACCACTTGTAAAACAAACACAAACAAACCTCTTTACCGTTTGTATAATTGACATTACCGAATAAATCTTCTCAAGAAAGATGCCGATACCTGCTCCTCGCTTACCAACCTGGGAGCTCCGGCAAGTCAGGTTTTTAGTTGAAGAAAATATCCACCCAAGCCTGACCATCCTTGGGTGTCACCGAGTCACCATCACTTGGTTTCTTACCTTTCCTCTTCTTCTCATAAAATTCTTTAACCCCTTTGACTTTTCGGTCAATCATCTTTCCAAAGATATGTTTTACCTTGGGGTTAAAGACCTTCTCAGCATCAAAATCCTGTTTGTCATTATAAAATTGGTTAGAAATTTCAACTTTACCAATTTTCTTCTTATAATTTTCAGCCCGAAGTGATGGAAAATCCTCATCATTCACAGTTAGAACTGATTTTTCATCTTTTAAAATAGCTTCACTTTTCGAAATAACCTGTGGCTCATCTGACTTTGTGGAATCAGATTCATCGCCAGAAGATAGCTCCTCTGATTTTGACCTATCAGAATCATCGCTAGAGCTTTCAGCAGCTTTCTTAACAACCCATTTCTGGTTGTCGATTTAGCTCTCTTCTTGTAAAAATTGTTTGAACATTCACCAATTTCAAATGTAGAATTTTTAAACAAATTGGTTCTATCAATTGGTGGTTCAAACTCAACCATTTTTTCTTTGAGTTTACGAGATACTCCCTGTTTTGATTGTATTGCCTTAAAACAATCTCTGGCAATATGTCCAAAAGTGTTGCACTGAAAACAGGTTCTCGTATCTCTCTTCTTCTCAGTCATCTTCTTCATTTCATCTTGCTTCTTTACAAGGAACTCATTGTTTGACTGCCTCCAGAATGCTTTCTTTTCTTCTTCTTCATATGACGTTCCTGAAACAAATGTCATTTTGGATTTAAAATCACGAACATATTTTTCATTTTTTTGTTTTTCTGTTTTTCTGTTGGAATAAAACCAAGACCTTTCTTTTTGAAATTACCGTTATGGTTTGATTTCTTTTGGAAACCAGAACCAGAACTGTAACTCTTTTTCTTGTTTAATCTTTGTTGAACTCTTGAGGTGTATTTTTTAGGTTTTTCATTAAGACATAAGTCTTTTATTTCAGAAATATTAATTTCTGTGAGTTTGAAAACCTTTTTTATCAGTTCAGTTTTGACACCTCTTATTGGAAATTACTCATCAGAATATAATTTGTCATAATCATTCAAAGTGTAAGCAACTTTAAACGGTTCATCATCCAAATTAGATTTTGATAACAGGAATTCTTTGTCATAGATTATTTTGTCCTGTTTTTCTGTTTGACCCGGAGTGTTTTGACTCAGACTTTGACTCTGACGCGGAATCCGACTTTGACTCTTCTATCTCATCGTTTTCTAACATATGATCTACCACTATCTTCATCAATTGAGATTGTTGATCAGTGTCAGATGATGTAAATGTGACATCAATACTTTCTGGTAGATTGACTGATGATTCCGGCTCCCACTGTAAATTTATAGCCTTTTTGACTCTTTCATCATTTGGATTTCTGGGCAAATATCCATTTTCCAGCGGGGGTGGACACTTGTTGTAACTGACACCTTGTTTCTTACCAGAATTCTTCTTGTCAGTCTTTTTCTTTATGTCACTCTTTTTTTCAATCTTCTTTTCAGGAGTCTTTTCATCAACAGTTTTTCCAACATCTTTTTCTTCAGTTATTTCATCTTCTTCCCATGCCTTCATTCCTTCAACGGTAGGATATATCCTGTCAATGACATAAGAAGTACATGAATAACTTTTCAATAAACGATTAACTCTTTTAGTTTCAATTCTTTGAAGCTCTAGTTTCTGTTCAAGAGCAGCACATCTCTCTATATAGTTATTCACAACTTTTTGCTTAGTCATGAATGCTCCTTGAAGCGTCTTCATTGCAATTGCTTGCTCTTCACTTGTATGATTGTACATGTTCATTGCTTTGTTGAGCACATCATAAGATTCCTTCAACCTGTTCATGTTGTTGATCAATTCACTGTTTTTCTTTTTCATGATCTCACAAGTCTCACAGTTCACAGGAATCTCTTTTGCAATAACCTCTTCATTGATCTTGAATTTTGGAACTTCTCTCACTTTTTGCCTTACCACCGGTACTGATTCATCATCACTACTCACCGGTGTCTTTACCTTTTTCTTTTTCTTTTTCTTCTTTACCTTCTCATCTTCATTGTCACTTTCTGCCATCATCTTCAGATGTTCTGCCATTCTTCGTGCATAATACTTAGTTCCATCATCATCAGTATCTTCTTCAACTCTGGCAACAAAAGCTGTGTAAGCTGTAGCTTGATCAGGAATATAGTTATCCCAAGAGAAATTTTCCCAGCTAAAACCCTCGGGTAGCTTTTCATCATCTTGATCAATCAAACAAGCTTTTCCATCAGCTGAGACATATTTATCCCAGTTGAATGGCTTCTTTTCTTCCTGATTAACCACACAAGCTCTCTTTCCAGAATCTTCAATTATGGGTCTACCGTGTGCAGTTTGTGCTTGATGTTGATGCTGTTGAGATGGTTGTTGAGCAACTTGATGGTAGATGGCTTTACGGTAGTAATCGTTGTTGTTGTTGTTGAAAGGATTCTGAGCTCCACTTGCTTCGCGGTTGGTGCACTCCCTCTTAAAGTGACCTTTCTCCCTGCAACGAAAACAAGTAACTTTAGATTTGTCAAAACCTAAAGTAGAAACATTAGCCTCACGAAGATCATCTCTCCCCGTGATCTGGTTGAATTTCTCAGCTCTCCTTAACACGCTTGCCAAACACCATTTTATGTCCATAAGTTCCATCTCTTCAGCATCTATCTGGTCGTAATCTTCCTTTGTTAGCATTGGATTTCCGATACGACCTGCAACAAAACAACTGTAAGATTCTAAAACCATTCCCAATAAAGACATGTGATTTTTAGCAACTTCCTCAGAATAATCTTGATCATTCTCAAGATTTAAAACAATATTGCACTGAAGTTTTCTCCCATTTTTTGTTGCTGAAATGTCCGGATCAAAAGACAGAAATGATGTGAAACTTGTTTTGCTATTTGATCCTGATGATGAACTTCCAGAAGAATTTTTTGCATTGTAAGCAGTTTCTATTTTTGGAGATAGATTTGTAGATTTCTCATTCACCCCTGCTGTAACGCCCTGCGTTTTCAAACTTCCTACATTTAGAAACCTTACGTGAAATTCTAACTTTGGAAATCTTGTGTTCTTATAACCATTCTTTCATTGTAATCGTTGTAAAATACGGAACTTGCTTCGTAAATAAAACTTGTACATTACACTTTTTACCTAGTTAAATCATGTTTTATTTCATATTTCACCTTGTTACAAGTTAGGGGAAACATTGTTGCACATTATTACACAACTTAACTAACAAAATTACTCATTATAATGTTTTAAAAAAAATAAAAAAATAAAGAAATATGGCAGCCCCAATTCAGCAAAATTCAGCCCATATAGTTGGGTTTTGTGGGCTAGTTTCAAGGTGTAACCCCTTCTAAACACTTCCAAAGCCCAACCCATTGAAACCCTAATCCTTCCCCCTATAAATACCACTTATAACCAGCCTCACTACCACTTTTGCAACCCTAAAAACTCACAAAACATCCACCAAACCGTAGCTGAAAGCAAGGGTTCGAGTAGATTGACACCCCTTCACGAAAATGAGCATAACTCACTCAATTCTTATCCGATTCACTCGATTCTTTTTCCTACTTGCTTGTATAATCATGGGGTTCGATTCCTAGACTTCTCCTTGGAGAAATCAGACCTGGAAATGCCCCGAAATAGTCCATAAACTTTCTGTTTGTTTTTATGTTCATCAAAAACTTGTTTAAACCTATGCAACTTGTGTCCAACACATCTCATACCTATGTCCTAATGCTTACAACTTATCCCATGGTTGGTTAAGATTAAAAACAAGGTTGAGACATTTAAAATCAGAGGATTAAACCTCATAAACTTGGTGTTTTGTTTAGGGTTTTTAACCCACAAGTCATGTCAAACTTTGTCTTTGATACATGAGTGATTATGGAACAACTTGGGTTGTCCAAACATACAATCCTCACATGATTTGATGATTTCTCTTAGTTAGTGTGTATATTTCTTATTCTTTATTGTATGTTCATGACCCTCCTTGGTTGTTTTTTTTACATCAAGTGTAGTGGTGAACACATAGAGGTGCCTAAATGGAAGACTTGATCTTCCTACCTCCTACATGACTTCTATGACATTTAGAGGTACCAAAATGAAGATTTTAATCTTCTACCTCATGCTTGAACTATTGGACATATATTATATAACCTAAATATATTATTCGAATAATCGAATCTTTGATGATGAACTAGTGTTCATATGTCGGGGTACTAGATTACATCATCCTAGACTATGATAACTTGTCACGATTCTAATGGAACCTTGTTCCATGAAAACATCTAAACTCCTTCGAGTTTCCTAGTGTCAAGAACAAGCATCATATGTACTAAATGATTATTTTCCATGTTATTCTCATATCTTATTTTTACGTTGTTTTAAACACCGAATCTCGACTCTAAACATACTTGAACTTTAACCCTTATACATTCGGACTCTAAATCTCTACTCGTCAACAATTGGATAATCGGAAAACATATACAAACTTTGTGAGTATACTCGTACTTTTCCCCTTTTTACTTTTACTACTTTTGGGGTGTAACATGTTTACCTATTGAAACTTACACATGAACTTTTGTCTAAACACATGAACATTCCTATAACATGCTTGTATATGTGATGACTTGATACTTTAAATTTGGGTGATTCTTATGTGTTGAACTTATCATTAACTTCGTACGAGCCAAACCTTGACATATGTAGCGCTATAGGATTAACGACCCGCCTCTACTGAAACTTTGGTTATGTCATGAGCAAGTTGCGTTTTCTTGGTTTGATATGTTAGACACATGCCATATTTAATGTTTATCTTGAATCGCATGCTTGCTATGAGGAATTGTTCACACTTTTATCTTATGCTATGTATGTACCAAACTTGTATACTCGCCTTTGCTTTTGCATTGAATTGTATTTTAAACATGTTACAGGTTGATGATGATGAAATGAAAGAGGTAGCACGATGCCTAGATACACACTTTAGACGTTAGGTTTAATATGTTGTATCGAATTTTGGGTTATGTTGGTTGTTATTTTGATTAGACTTGTTGTTATTTGGGATCTTGTATTGTTGACTACTTGAAGTTTGGAAATGAAATTTGGATTATTAAATTATTGTCACAAATAGCGTTATGATGTCTCGAGCAATCTTCACACTTCGTCTCATCCCGATGTTTCCGCCATTGGTTGGGGTGTGACAGATTGGTATCAGAGCCATAACTATAGGGAATTAGAAAAAGTAGGAATGCTTCTACCTAGTCTATAGTTTTAGAGCCTTATTCGTATGTTTTGCTTGAACTACTACATGATACTTTATTTGTTTCTTATTTATGCTCTTTTAAACATGTATGTCACTCGTGGGTAATATTCGACATGTTATTCTTATGCATTAATGCTTGTCTTTCTATGTGTTAATACTTGTTTCGTTGTTCGATCCTTTACGTATTATTCTTGACCTATTTCTCTATGTGTTAATACTTGTTTTATTGTTTCATTATTTATTCTTTATGTACCATTGTTGATATGCTTTCTTATATGTTTATGCTTGTTTATGTATTCTTTTGACATACACTTTTTCTCATGCATCTTACTTGATTATTCTAAGTCCGTAAACCCTCACATTATACAAATGGGACGAATTCACCAAAATAGGCGTGAAACCCACAATTTGGTGAACGACGCTCGA
The DNA here is from genome assembly GCF_002127325.2 of Helianthus annuus. Classification (NCBI taxonomy): domain Eukaryota; kingdom Viridiplantae; phylum Streptophyta; class Magnoliopsida; order Asterales; family Asteraceae; genus Helianthus; species Helianthus annuus. The sequence continues at coordinate 112,893,589 of NC_035442.2, read as the reverse complement.
TCTATATATTCTTCTTTTTACACGAGATATCGCCATTAAGCTAGGAGTGAAATCCACATCTTAATGGTAAATCTCAAATTTTAAATTCTAGTGGACCCTTGTCAACATGTCGAAACTAAATTTCGACCCGACAAGTACCAACCACACTTAGGATACGAAACCGTCAAGTTAGGGGTGAAACCCGCACCTTGGCGACTAGTTCCACTCCTTGATATTTTTTTTAATCCCGCCAAGTCTCGAAATTTCGATTGATTTGGGACATGTAGTAACCGGAAGGGTAAATACCGTTAACCGACTTGTCGGCGAGAGTATTTTACCTATTAGGCCAAAGCATGCTCCTCAAATTCAAAAGATTTTTTCGACCACTTTGGTTAGTCAAAGTTCCGTTTTGGAACACTCCAAACTTTGGTTAAACATGCGTTTCTATTATTCATTTTATACGATACGATCTTTTAAATTTGAATTTACTTTCGATATTCTCTTTTACACACACAACATATTAAATCTCTTCCATACATTTATACATATGCATGATTTCATATAATTTAAATTCATAATCCTTGTAACGACAAGTGGAGACATATCATCGAGATAGGAGTGATTTCCTTACCTTGACGATTAACTCCACTCCCCTTTTCTAAAAAAAACGACCTCACCGATGAGTTAGGGGTGATTCCCTTACCTAGGTGATCGTTTCCAAAACGTCTCTTCAAAATATCTTATTATGCAAACTCGATCATATTTTATACCTAAATTGTTTATCATTAACCAAATCCCTACTCATGCGATTTTCAAAATTTATTATTTTATCAAACTTATTCCTTATTCCATTATACATTTCACATAGATCATATACACGAGATACTTAATCACGTCTTAAACGTTTTACTACACGAATTTCCAAACCTTACGAAATGCTACCTATCAATTTAATCGGTCTAATGAATCTCTTGCCCATGAACTTCACATCTGATTTATTAACTGAAACACGTTCACATTATATCATCATACTAGAGACTTCCACTCTTAATCGAAATCGAAATCAAACTAACCTTTCTCAATTACTTATAAGGCCTCATAGATGTTATATGATCGTTTTACCAAATACTCTTTCCAACATCAATAAATCCTTTGTTAAAATTATTTTTAAACAATCACTAAGTTCTTTTACTAAATTTCTTTTCTAAGGGTCGACGTTTTCACAAGAACTTTCAAAGTTCAAAATTTCATGTTTTGATGCAAATGAAACAAACCCGTTATTTAAGAAAAAAAAAAAAAAAAACCTTCTCTACAACGCTTAACTCGTCATCCAAATTTCAAAACACGTGGGCTAGAAGACTTCATGGGGACCGACAATTTTCAACATACGTGAACTCCTTTTTTTAACAAAAGTAGCATTTCAATCATTACAAAATACGTTAAGCATGACCAATGAGTACTTTATGTTCCTTTACATATACAAACTATATTCTACCTTGCAAACCAAGCTCAATCTAATTTCGATTCGACAAACTCAACGTTTTGTTTAAACAACTATACATGCACATCATCATACACATTTTAGATGATATCTCGCGATAACATCATTTATATCGTTCGTATCTACATACTTAACCTTTTTTTTTTCTCCGCAATGTCTCAACGTACACCATATACGCAATATTTATTTTTCATACCTACACCTATGTTCATACGTTTTATGCTTGTACTCATACACATACTACTTATACGTTTTACGCTTCTACTTGTACACATACTACTTACACGTTTTATGTTTATGCTCATACATTCATGCGTATTCATACTTAAACTTATGCTCATACTTTCATCCTTACTCATGATTCGTACATTCGTACCTATACGCGAGCGTAATCCGAGGGATTCGCTTACGTGGGTCCCATACATGCTTAAACATAAACATGCTTACATACGACATTCTTCTACGTACACATTCTTATTTTCAAATTCATGTATACCTTGATTCATACATAACTAGTACAAGCTATGTGGATCATGCGACGATCAGTATAATCGCGGGTGCACACGGGATTATAGTGATAGACGTATGAGAACCATAGAGTGTACTACTGTGTATGGTAAGACACGGAACGTAACATGACCCCGAGTAACGAAACAGACGTAATGTGGTTAAAACATGGTGGATACGCCGCTGGTACTTCCTATATATAAGTGTTTTCACCATGTTACCAAACTTTCGTAAAACGTGCCATGAGAAATTCAGTGTGTTGCAGACCTTTTGGACCTAATACAACTTCACGCAACTCACAAACGCATTATATCCGATTATTCATGACGAGACTTCATCCTTAACACACTACGTTCATCTATCCAACACTTATGCTATTCACATACTTGTACTCTTTAAGAGCCATTCGTTCATTCTATACTCGTATTATTTTATACAAAACTCGTTCGCAATCCAGCTTGTTTAAACATTTGAGTCCTAACTTACCTCATTACCTATAAAATAGCCTCCCTATTCTTGATTCTTGTGTAACTATACTTAGTATCTCTCTATTGCTTTATTTAAAGTAACAAACCTTTTCGTTCCTCTCAATAAACAGGTTTTACGAAAGTATGATTTTTTTTATACTATCCTTAAAAACTTCCCCTTGCAAATCTACCTTGATGTTCTCCAAAATTTGGTACTTTTCAAAACTTTCAAACTTCCCAAGTTTCAATTCTTAATGATCACCTTTATGCCAAAAACTCTTTCAAGCCTTCCTCTTGAATAAATTTCGGGACGACATTTCCTAAAGGAGGGGAGACTTTAACGCCCTGCGTTTTCAAACTTCCTACATTTAGAAACCTTACGTGAAATTCTAACTTTGGAAATCTTGTGTTCTTATAACCATTCTTTCATTGTAATCGTTGTAAAATACGGAACTTGCTTCGTAAATAAAACTTGTACATTACACTTTTTACCTAGTTAAATCATGTTTTATTTCATATTTCACCTTGTTACAAGTTAGGGGAAACATTGTTGCACATTATTACACAACTTAACTAACAAAATTACTCATTATAATGTTTTAAAAAAAAATAAAAAAATAAAGAAATATGGCAGCCCCAATTCAGCAAAATTCAGCCCATATAGTTGGGTTTTGTGGGCTAGTTTCAAGGTGTAACCCCTTCTAAACACTTCCAAAGCCCAACCCATTGAAACCCTAATCCTTCCCCCTATAAATACCACTTATAACCAGCCTCCCTACCACTTTTGCAACCCTAAAAACTCACAAAACATCCACCAAACCGTAGCTGAAAGCAAGGGTTCGAGTAGATTGACACCCCTTCACGAAAATGAGCATAACTCACTCAATTCTTATCCGATTCACTCGATTCTTTTTCCTACTTGCTTGTATAATCATGGGGTTCGATTCCTAGACTTCTCCTTGGAGAAATCAGACCTGGAAATGCCCCGAAATAGTCCATAAACTTTCTGTTTGTTTTTATGTTCATCAAAAACTTGTTTAAACCTATGCAACTTGTGTCCAACACATCTCATACCTATGTCCTAATGCTTACAACTTATCCCATGGTTGGTTAAGCTTAAAAACAAGGTTGAGACATTTAAAATCAGAGGATTAAACCTCATAAACTTGGTGTTTTGTTTAGGGTTTTTAACCCACAAGTCATGTCAAACTTTGTCTTTGATACATGAGTGATTATGGAACAACTTGGGTTGTCCAAACATACAATCCTCACATGATTTGATGATTTCTCTTAGTTAGTGTGTATATTTCTTATTCTTTATTGTATGTTCATGACCCTCCTTGGTTGTTTTTTTTACATCAAGTGTAGTGGTGAACACATAGAGGTGCCTAAATGGAAGACTTGATCTTCCTACCTCCTACATGACTTCTATGACATTTAGAGGTACCAAAATGAAGATTTTAATCTTCTACCTCATGCTTGAACTATTGGACATATATTATATAACCTAAATATATTATTCGAATAATCGAATCTTTGATGATGAACTAGTGTCCATATGTCGGGGTACTAGATTACATCATCCTAGACTATGATAACTTGTCACGATTCTAATGGAACCTTGTTCCATGAAAACATCTAAACTCCTTCGAGTTTCCTAGTGTCAAGAACAAGCATCATATGTACTAAATGATTATTTTCCATGTTATTCTCATATCTTATTTTTACGTTGTTTTAAACACCGAATCTCGACTCTAAACATACTTGAACTTTAACCCTTATACATTCGGACTCTAAATCTCTACTCGTCAACAATTGGATAATCGGAAAACATATGCAAACTTTGTGAGTATACTCGTACTTTTCCCCTTTTTACTTTTACTACTTTTGGGGTGTAACATGTTTACCTATTGAAACTTACACATGAACTTTTGTCTAAACACATGAACATTCCTATAACATGCTTGTATATGTGATGACTTGATACTTTAAATTTGGGTGATTCTTATGTGTTGAACTTATCATTAACTTCGTACGAGCCAAACCTTGACATATGTAGCGCTATAGGATTAACGACCCGCCTCTACTGAAACTTTGGTTATGTCATGAGCAAGTTGCGTTTTCTTGGTTTGATATGTTAGACACATGCCATATTTAATGTTTATCTTGAATCGCATGCTTGCTATGAGGAATTGTTCACACTTTTATCTTATGCTATGTATGTACCAAACTTGTATACTCGCCTTTGCTTTTGCATTGAATTGTATTTTAAACATGTTACAGGTTGATGATGATGAAATGAAAGAGGTAGCACGATGCCTAGATACACACTTTAGACGTTAGGTTTAATATGTTGTATCGAATTTTGGGTTATGTTGGTTGTTATTTTGATTAGACTTGTTGTTATTTGGGATCTTGTATTGTTGACTACTTGAAGTTTGGAAATGAAATTTGGATTATTAAATTATTGTCACAAATAGCGTTATGATGTCTCGAGCAATCTTCACACTTCGTCTCATCCCGATGTTTCCGCCATTGGTTGGGGTGTGACACCTGCTTTATAATACAACCCAATATCCTGTTCACCATCGAAATCTTTCATCCGAATTATCTTTCGTTGCTCCATTTCTTGAGCTTCCAGCTTCTCAATGAATTTACTCAATGTGAGCGTGTTGAATCATTTCTTATTTCTAAGAATCATCAGATATGTTCCCTAAGTTTCATGTGGTAGCGCATCTGCAAGCTTTTCAATCAATTCTTCATTATCTTTTTCAATGCTTAATCTTCTCATGTTGGCTAACAGATTGCAATATCTTTCTATAATTTGCTTTGTTCTTTCATTTTTTAACCCTCGGAACAAGTCAAACTCTTTCTTCAAAAGTGACTTCTTGTTCTTAACCATTTCCTGACTGCCAACAAACTTTGATCGTAACGCTTTCCAAATTAAATAAGAACTTCCATTGTGTTGCAGCAGGACCATAATATCTTCCTTTACAGCTTGTTGTAACAGATTCAACATCATCTTCTCATCTTTGTATTTCTTTCTGTGTTCAGCACTCAGATCTTTAAGAGGAATAATCTCCTCCTCATCATTTGCCGGTCTCACATACTTAGTTTCCACACATTCCTAAGCATCCAGATAATTTGCTTGTACCCAGTTTTCGAAACGAGTTTCCCAACCTTTATACTCTTCGATGTTCATTAATTTGGGCGGTTTTTGCATTGTTCCTGTTTCGTTTTCGAGCATTGTGTTCTGTACAATAGTGATCGGGGTAACCGGAGTAGCAAATGCGTTGTAAAATTCCTCGTCCATTTTCAGATTTCAAAAATTTCCACAACAGTCCTTAAAAGCGAAATTACCACTTTCCACAAAAGCGAAATTACCAAGTTGGATGACCTTAAAAGCGAAATCAGATTGTTCACAAAGGCGAAACCCCTGGTTTTGCTCACTAGAGCGAAATTACTCAGAACTGCACCCTTGGAGCGAAATCAACTTGACATATGAGTGAAATCTCTGATATTGTGACACAAGAGCGAAATCTGATGGTAATTACGAGCGAAATCAAAGATTTTTGCAGCTATGAGCGAAATCAAGTTGTTCAAATAAGCGAAATCACAGAGTGTACATATAAGCGAAACCTAATTGGAAGTTAATTTGGTTCATTTTTAGTCCGTATTTCAGTGTCAAACTTTCAGGGATTAGTCTATGTCCAATTACGCGCAGTCTGTGAAATTTTGAGCTAATTTTGACCGTTAAAATTTTCTGAACAGAAGAAAGAAGGTGTAGAAGTAAGAAATCTCGATGAATTCCAGCTATTCTCTGTAGAACTCCTCCTCCTGAAGCTCTGATACCACTTGTAGGATCGTGTTTCGACCCGAACGAGTTGTTCAGAGGAGTTTTGATCAGATACAGGTGCGGAAAACAAGTATCTGACTTAGAAACAGCTAGCAAATCACTTTTAACACCTTTTTGTATTGATATCTGACAGATTACATCCAAATCTCACACCAGCAGCACCTCGGTATGGAATTGCACAACTGTTCTACTGAGTTCGCTTATAAGCACCTATATATAGTTGCTGAGGTTTCGCTCCAAGGAACATGACATATGAGCGAAACCTATACAATTCCAAATAAGCGAAACCCTCTATTTCCCTATAAGCGAAACCCTCATCTAAGACATATATGCTATCCTATTTTCTCGTATAACGTGCCCTAAACTATACATTTCAATGTAAGACTCGATACAAGACGAAGTCGACAGATGCATGCACCAACATAATTTCCTTATTTTAAGTCCCTGCGTGGACATCTTTTTCTGTACTCAGTCCCTGTGAGGACTTGTATTTCTGTTTAGCCCCTGCGTGGGCATGTCATTTCTGTTAAGTCCCGTTTAGGGCATTCATGTATTAATGATGGAATGTATTGAATTTTAATTTTCATAACATGCATAAAAATAATAAAAAACAAAATATCATTCCTTTTAAAACTAATTCTGCCATGATATATAAAATAAAATCTTAAAGGCAAAACCTAGCCCATGTGTCATATTAAGACAGGGCCATGATGGTAGTTCCTTATTAAGATTCAAATCCTTGTTAACATCTGAAAACATGTTAACACTCCTGGCAAAATGTGATTCAATAAAATCGCATAGTCATCCTTAAATTGGATTCTTCCAATTCCTTTCTTATTTAATTAATCATCCATTAGTGATGAAGTGCCTACGGGCCATAATTAATGCCTTTTGAGACTAAAGACAGTTGTGGTCTCCCTCAATGCCTCGATCCTATAAAATCTTGGCTTATAAATTAAATTTGTTACTGTGACTTGGCCTTTTGTGCTATTATTATGTCTTAATTATAACTAAGGATTATTATAATAAAATCCTGAATGAATATATTTAACAAATTAACCAATATGGTTATTAATACCATGGTTAATAAATCATCAAGAATGATAGTACTGTTATAGAATTCTAAATAAATCATTATCATCATTTTATGTAGCAATCAAGCTACATGGCTGGGCCTGAAGAAGTCAACAGTCACCCTCTGGAAAATCATAAGGCCACTAGGATCAACATAACTAGGGAAGAGCTTCGAACATTGATTGATACTGCTGTATCTAAAGCCGTGGACAGGCAATTCAGGAAATCAAGTGGTACGCGTAGTAAGACCTCATCTGTGCCTCACTCCAAATCTCTCCCTAAGACTCATTCCGAGGCTCACAGTAAGCCACCCTCTAAACAACATGGGTCAAAGAAAGATGATGTTCAACACTCCTCGAATCAGCAGAGTGTTCCATCAAAGAAGATTGTATTTGATCGTGAACCACGCACAAAGACCTGTACCTATAAATATTTTGTCTCCTGCAAACCCAGGGATTTCACTGGGGAAAAAGGAGCTATTGACTGTATGACATGGTTGGATGAAATGGATACCGTGGTTGATATCGGTGGTTACGCTGATAGGGATGTGGTGAAGTTTGTGTCACATCCCAACCAATGGCGGAAACATCGGGATGAGACGAAGTGTGAAGATTGCTCGAGACATCATAACGCTAATAATTGTGACAAGTATTTAAATGATCGTTTCATTTCATTTCTAAAGAATCAAGTACAAGATTTTGAAACAAAATACAACAACATGAATAATAAAATGATACAATACAAATACAATTCTTTCTAAGTGAGTATCTAAGCATCCTACTAGATTCCATGCATCGTCAACATCCACCTGTAGCATGTTAAAATAAAGTTCAATGCAAAAGCAAAGGCGAGTATACAAGTTTGATACGTACATAGCAAAAAGATAAGTTTGAACAATTCCTCATAGCAAGCATGTGATTCAAGATGAACATTTAAATATGGTATGTGTCTAACATATCAAACCAAGGAAACGCAATATGCTCATGACATAACCGAAGATAAAGAGGCGGGTTGTTAATCCTATAGCGCTACATATGTCACGGTTTGGCTCGTACGAAGTTAATGATAAATTCAACACATAAGATAAATCCAAGTTTAAAGCATCAAGCCATCACGTATACAAGCATGTTATAGGAATGTTCATGTGTTTAAGCAAAATGTTCATGTGTAAGTTTGTTGATAGATAAACATGTTACACCCCAAAAGTGGTAAAAGTAAAAAGGGGGAAATACGAGTATACTCACAAAGTTTGCATATGCTTTCCGATTATCTAATTATTGACGAGTTGATGAGGTTAGAGGATTGAATGTGCAGGGTTAAAGTTCAAGTATGCTTGGAGTCGAGATTCGGTATTTAAAACAACATAAAAGTAAGATATGAGAATAGCATGTGAAAATAATCATCTTGTACACATAACCCTTGTTCTTGACACTATTAGAACTCAAGAGAGTTGGTATGATTTCATGGATTCAAAGGTCCATTAGAGTCGTAACAAGAGCATGGTCATAGATGATGTAACATATTCTTGACAAGTAACTATTAAGTTACCATCAAGTTTAGTTACTTAGGTATATATGTATGTACATAGAATAGCTTAGATATTATATTGGTTACAAGTCTTATGATTCAAGCATGAGGTAGGAGATCAATGTCTCCATTTAGGCACCTCTTTGTGTCATAGAGTTCATACATGAGGTAGGAAGAACAAGCTTCCATTTAGGCACCTCTGTTGTTCACCACTACACTTGCTGTTATAAACAACAAGGAGGGTCATGAACATACAAGTATTATGGTATTAACAACAACTAAACTATAGCAAAACATCAAGTAATGAGTGGATTCTTATGAAGGATAGCCCAAGCTAGTCCAACCATCACACATTCATCAAGTTTCATACTTGAACACTACTTGTGGGTAAAACCCTAATTAAAAACAGAAAGTTTATGAGGTTTTAACCCCTGATTTAGATGTCTCAACCATGTTTTTAAGCTTAACCAACCATAAGAGGGGTTGTAAGCATTAGGACATTGGCTTGAGTTGTGTCAAACACAAGTTGGATGAAGTTTACATAAGTTTGTAGCAAAACAGAAAGTTTTGGTCAATTTCGGAGCAATTCCAGGTGTGATTTCTCCAAGGAGAAGTCAAGGAATCAAACTCCATGATTAACCAAGCAAATAGGAAGAAGAATCAAGTGTTTTCATCAAGAAATGAGCAAGTTATACCAAGTTTAGTGTAGAGGTATGAATCTGTCCGAAAATGCAGATTCTTGCTTGAATTTGGGAGTGTTTTGGTGAGATTTGAGAGTGGTGAAAGTGTCCAAGTGCTTGGGGAAGCTTGGGTACTTATATGGAGGTGTTTAGGGTTGTTTAGAGGGGTTAACAAGTGCCAAAACTCGGTTTAAACTCGAAATCCCGCTCAAAAATGGAAGCTGGTCGCAACCATCCAACTTTCTGCAGATCAGGGACATCACGCGGGCCGCGTAAGGGAATGGGGCAAGTTCACGCGGGCCGCGAGCTCTTTGTGGTTCCGGATTTAAGTTTCGTTTATTACATTTTGGCCCCTAGAGTTGTGTAATTGATATTTTTAAGGTATTTAAGGGCCATATTTGCCATAAAGGCATAGTTCAAGACATGATTTAGTATGAGGAGTATAAACCAAGTATAATTAAGCGTATAAGTATCAATTCAAGTGTCGTTCTTGTTCAAAATATGTTCGAAGCATAAGTTTAGTTTGATCGCAAGTTCACACATAGATTCCAAGTATAATGATTAAACATTGATTGATGCACGAAGTCGAACATACGAGCATAATTAGATTGCATACAACATATAAGTAACGCAATACCAGTTTCATTAATGATCCAAGTCTCGATTTGATAAGGATTACAAAGGAAGAAAAGATTACAAGAATACAAGGTTTCCAAAAATAGTTTTACAAACAATGGTTTCTAATTTTAGGAAGTATGAAAACGCGGGGCGTTACAGTTTGTATCTCAGTCGTTTAAAGGAGAGGCACTAGCTTGGTGGAGGTCTCTGATGCAAGCAACAGGAAAGATCCCATTGTACAATCTGTCTTGGGATCAGTTTGTGATACTGATCAAGGAAAATTTCTGTCCTCAACACGAGGTTGAGAAGATCGAGACCGACTTCCTGACATTAGTAATGAAAAATTTGGACTGTCAGGCCTACCTTACAAGTTTTAATACAATGTCTCGCTTGGTTCCATGCTTAGTGACACCGGAACCAAAACGGATAGCTCGTTTTATTGGGGGTTTAGCCCCGGAGATCAAATCCAGTGTGAATGCATCGCGACTTACTACTTTTACGTCAGCAGCTGATTTATCCTTGTCCCTTACTCTTGATGCGGGGCAAAGATCACTTAGAAATTCTGATGCTGGGAAGAGAAAACATGAGGATGATAACTCACATCATTCAGACAAGAAGCACAAAGGGAACTCTGACCACATAAAGAGTTCAGGGTTCAAGAAAGATGACCAACAGCTGGGCGAGAAGCCCAAATGCAAAGTCTGTAAGAAGCGCCATTTGGGGAGGTGAAGATATGAATCGAAATCCCAATCACAGCTGAGAGCTTGTGGGATTTGTAAGTCAAACGAGCACAAGACGATAGACTACAAGAGAATAAAGGACGCGACGTGCTATAACTGTAATGAGAAGGGGCACATCAAGTCCAACTGCCCAAAATATGCCAAGAAACCGGAGGAAGGCAAGAAGACCAACGCTAGGGTCTTCCAGATGAATGCACGGGAAGCAGTCCAGGATGAAAATGTGATAATAGATACCTTCCTTATAAATGATGTTTAAGCAAGGGTGTTATTTGATTCGGGTGCGGATAAGTCATTTGTAGATGATAAGTTTTGTAAGTTGTTAAATTTATCTGTTAAAGCCCTAAGCATGAAATATGAGGTAAAGTTGGCTGATGGTACCTTAGAAACTGCCTCAACTGTGTTAGATGGATGTTTTTATATCCATTAGGAACCACTCTTTTCCGTTATCCTTGCTTCCTTTGAAATTAGCTGGTTTCGACATAGTAATAGGCATGGATTGGTTATCTCATAACCAAGCCCAGATCGTTTGCGACAAGAAGCAAGTGGTGATCAAGACTCCGTATGGTGAGCCACTTACCATACAGGGAGACACTCAGTATGCGTTGCCTGAACAAGTGTCTATGCTTAAGGTGTCCAGGTGTTTGAAGAAGGGTTGTGTCATTTACATGGCACAGGTGACTATTGATGAACCGAAGCTCAAGATTGAAGACATCCCTGTCATTTCTGAATATCCAGAAGTTTTCCCTGAAGAACTACCTGGTTTACCACAAGATAGGCAAGTAGAGTTCAGAATTGACATTATCCTGGAGGAGCGCCTGTTGCAAGAGCGCCTTACAGGTTAGCGCCAACAGAGATGAAGGAGTTGAGAACTCAACTGGATGATTTATTGGCCAAGGGATTTATCAGACCTAGCTCATCTCCCTGGGGAGCACCAATCCTGTTTGTAAAGAAGAAGGATGGATCGATCTGTGCATCGACTATCGCGAACTTAATAAGGTCATGGTTAAGAACAGATATCCTTTGCCCAGGATCGACGATCTATTCGATCAGCTTCAGGGAGCCAGTTACTTCTCCAAGATCGACTTGAGATCTGGGTATCATCAGCTGAAGGTTAGAAATGAAGATGTACACAAGACTGCATTCAGAACTCGTTATGGTCACTACGAATTCTTAGTGATGCCTTTTGGGCTCACAAATGCACCAGTAGCATTCATGGATCTCATGAACCGCGTCTGCAAGCCCTACTTGGATAAATTTGTCATCGTCTTCATTGATGACATTCTTATTTACTCAAAGAATCAAGCTGACCATGAGAAGCACCTTCGTTGTATCCTTACACTACTTCAACAAGAAAAGCTCTACGCCAAGTTTTCGAAATGTGAATTTTGGCTTCATGAAGTCCAATTTCTTGGACATGTGGTTAGCGAGCGTGGTATCCATGTGGATCCCGCTAAGATCGAAGCTATCATGAATTGGCAAGAGCCAAAGACGCCCATTGAGATTCGCAGCTTTCTAGGTCTGGCAGGATACTATAGGCATTTTATTGAAAACTTCTCAAGGATTGCAGCGCCCCTAACTTCACTAACCCGCAAGAATATTAAGTTTGATTGGGGTCCTAAACAGCAAGAATCTTTTGACATTCTTAAGAAAAAGTTGAGCAATGCACCCGTGTTGATATTACCTGATGGAATAGAGGAATTTGTAGTATACTGCGACCTGGTATGGGATGTGTGCTCATGAAGAAACGCAAGGTTATTGCCTATGCTTCTCGACAGTTAAAGGTGCACGAAAAGAATTACACCACCCACGACTTGGAGTTGGGTGCCGTTGTGTTTGCACAAAAACTTTGGAGGCATTATCTATATGGTACCAAGTGTGTGATCTATTCTGATCACAAGAGCCTTCAACATCTGTTTAATCAGAAGGACTTAAACATGAGGCAGCGTCGATGGATGGAAACTTTAAACGATTATGATTGTGAAATACGATACCATCCGGGCAAGGCGAATGTAGTCGCTGATGCTTTGAGCAGGAAAGAAAGGGTTAAGCCTATAAGAATCAATGCCAAGAGCATTGAATTAAGAATAGTTTGAATGAAAGATTGTTAACCGCTCAAAGAGAAGCTGTATTAGAAGCTAACTATCCTAATGAAAAGTTGGGAGTAACTGCTGAGCAGTAATCTTATGGAAAGGATGGAATCCTGAGATTAAATGGACGAATATGGGTTCCAATCCATGGAGGACTTCGGGATGTTATCCTCCAAGAATCCCACAGTTCTAAATATTCCGTTCATCCTGGAAGTGACAAGATGTACCAGGATTTGAAGGCAAATTATTGGTGGATAGGCTTGAAGAAGTCTATAGCCACTTATGTAGCCAAATGTTTGACGTGCGCGCAAGTTAAAGCAGAACACCAGAAGCCGTCAGGTTTGCTACAACAGCCTGAACTTCCCACCCGGAAGTGGGAGATGGTGACTATGGATTTTATCACCAAGTTACCAAAAACAAAGCGAGGAAATGATACTATTTGGGTTATAGTGGATAGATTGACTAAGTCAACCCACTTCCTACCTATTAAGGAAACACACAGCTCAGATAAGTTAGCTCAGCTGTACGTGGATGAGATTGTATCTCTCCATGGAGTGCCAGTGTCGATCATCTCTGATAGGGATACGAGGTATACATCGCATTTCTGGAAAAGCTTTCAGCTATCCCTAGGCACTCGATTAAATTTCAGCACTACATATCATCCTCAGACGGATGGTCAAAGCGAGCAAACAATTCAAACACTGGAAGATATGTTAAGGGCTTGTGTTATTGATCTAAGTGGAAGTTGGGATGATCATCTTCCATTGGTCGAATTTTCATACAATAATAGTTATCATTCCAGCATTCAAGCTGCACCATTTGAAGCATTATTTGGAAGGAAGTGCAGGACGCCCGTTTGTTGGGCAGAAGTTAGAGATGTCCAACTAACAGGACCTGATATAGTCCTGGAGACGACAGATAAGATTGTACAGATAAGAGATCTTCTCAAAGCTGCCAGGGATAGGCAGAAAAGCTACGCAGACAAAAGGCGTAAACCTCTAAAATTTGAGGTAGGTGACAAAGTGCTACTGAAAGTATCACCCTGGAAAGGGGTGATGCATTTTGGCAAGAAAGGAAAGTTGAGCCCAAGATACATAGGACCATTTGAGATCATCGAATGTGTCGGAACAGTGGCCTACAAGTTAAACTTGCCTGAAGAGCTCAGTGGTATTCATAATGTATTCCACATCTGCAATCTGAAGAAATATCTAGCTGATGAATCACTAGTCATACCCTATACAGATGTGCACATAGATGAGAGCTTGAAATTTGTTGAAAAAACTTTGTCGATCGAGGATCGACAGGTTAAGAAGCATCGAAAGAAGCATCTACCGATTGTAAAGGTTAAATGGGATGCCCGTAGAGGTCCCGAGTATACATGGGAGGTAGTGTCCACAATGAAAGAGAAGTACCCTCATTTGTTCCAGTAAATCTCGAGGTCGAGATTTCTTTTAAGGGGGTGAGGATGTAACACCTTGTAAAGTCACGACCAATATTATAAAGACACGTGTCATGGAAGATAAACGTGTCATAAACCCGGATCAAGTTGAAAGATGTATGGTAGGATTAAAATGTCAACATGTTAATTAATATATCTGAGTGACCTATTTATTAATCCCAAACCTTAATATATTTTATAAACATCTGATATATACTCAAGTCCGGTTATTTCTGGTGGTAATTAATTCGAATGGTAAAAGAATGGATCCTATGTGCTTGTACGATAACTTCTTGGATTCTTGGCTTCTTTCAAAGACTTCAAATCAACATACAAGCATGGCGACACTTTCAAGATGGATCAAACCTGGTCAAGTGGACCCATTGTGATGATAATGACTGAAGATTCAAAGTTATAAAGATTGCATGGTCAAAACTTGAAAGTTTACAAGTTTTTGTCTTCGGGTCATCGGATACGGACCGTATGGGCTTAGGCTTACGGTCCGCAAGGATTGTAGCTGGGCGATGAAATTCAGGGACGGTTACGGACCGCATCCGTTTGGGCTTACGGTCCGTAAGAGATGGATACAGACAGCAAGGGACTTTGCTTACGGTCCGTAAAGCTGTCGCTGGCAGCAAAAATGGACATTTGCCTGTTACAGCAGGTTGCACCGCCTTAAAGGCCTGGTTTTTGAAATTCAGGAGCTTGGCCAGTGGTTTTTCATGCATAGGGACACATGGGATCATCAGGGAACACTTGTAGACCAATGTGGGATGATCTTGGAAGATTTCAAATCCTATATAAGGAACTCATGTTGCAACCATTTCACTTGCTCACTTCAAATTGTTCTAAACACTTTCTCTGGAGTTCCTAGAGCTCAAGCTACTTCTACTAAGTTCCAAAATCATGCTTAGGACTATTGTAAGTGTCCTTAACCTCCTAATTTCAGTTTTAATTAGCTTAATGACCAAAAGTCAAACTTATCGTAGTTAAGGTTTGACTTCATGATTAATCACTAATGGTCCAGTCTTTAGTTAAATTAAAAGTAGATATAAGTTGGTAATTCTGTAGGTAATAAACCCCTAAGAGGGCACCTACTGATTATCACCCTAAGTTGGTCAAATGTCGGGTCAAATCTAATATTAAAAAGTCAACAGAAAGTCATTTTTGCAAATAAATTCATAATTAACAATGTAGAAGCTATGGAACCTGTTTTAACACTAAAATAACTTGGTAATTAATGTAAGAACATGTCTAAGCATGTTCAACCCGACAATTTCAAGTTTAGGCTCGGTTCGAAACCGAAAGTCGCAAAAGTAGACTTTTACTTTGACTTTCAGTTCTGACCCAATTTAGCATATTTTAGAAATGCCTTAGAGCTCTATTAGGACCAGGTTATAGGTTAGTATAACCCTCTGTGATTATACAACTTGGTTCCTTAGTTATCCGATTCATATGCATGTTTCCGTTATATGCCTAAATGTTGACCATTATGCCCTTTTGACCTTAAAACGAGATTTTTGAAAATATGAAAGGACACAAACATTTGTTACTGATTTATAAACTTGTCCTAAAAATTTGACATCAGTTTGAGGTCTAGATTAAGAGATTATGTTCAATATCGTAATTCGAAAGCTTTTTATTAATTAAACGGCGTAATTAGCATTAAGCCTATCTAAACCCGAATTTTGGCACCAAACTTTTTACCCATAGATGTGATATAATATTTTGGGATTTTTGAATATTTTTATTTATTTTTAAGCTGAGCATAACATAGGGTTCTTACTATAGTTCGGTAATTGTCGGTTATACCCTTTTTGCTAATAAAATGAGTTTTACAAAGTATTTTGATACCAAACTTTTTGCTACTGTTTTTATATAATAAATCAAACATTTTTAACTTTATAAACTGATCAAAAACTCAGTTTTCCTATTATAATCCGAAAATCGCTTAAAACCGACTTTTACGCGTTTTAAGCGCATATTATGGGTTAAAACTATTTTTAATATATAAAACTTAATACCTATTGATGTTTTAAGTAAATTTTTATAATTAAACCGTAAGCAAAAGTTTTGAACTCAGAATTCTAATTTTGACCTTTAAAGCTTATGTGAAATTACCAAAATGCCCGTACGGTGCATAGTTTGGTTATAAAAGATAAATTTCACCTATATGCAATACCCTACTGTTATTACGTATAAAAATAAATAATTTCACTGATTATATCAGACCTGAAACTCAGATTTATATTTAAACTCTTTTATAATCTTTAAAATGACCAAAATACCCCTACGGGGCATAATTTGAGTTAAAATCCATTTTGGGCATAATGGAAGATATCCTACTGATATCACCACATATTTAAGGCATATTAACTTAGGAAACCTGTTCATGACTCATTTGGTTACCCGTTACGCATTTTTTGCGTTTGGTGCGGTTTATGTAACTAGTTTGCATAAATTAGCCGAAACGAGTCAAACCTTATCATTTTTGTCTCAAAATCCAGAATGCGTTTAGTTTGCCCATATTAAACAAGTATACAAACTTGTTGGGTCTAAACCACATTCTAATCTGGTCTTCGCTTAATCGTGCGTTTTAAACCGTATATCTTCCTTTAAAACTAACCGGTCTAAGTTTAGGCTTAATTAAGACCCGTTAGGAATCTAATAGGTTATTAAAACCTTCGTTCCAGATTAGGAGACCAGTAAAAGATACTTTCACTCGCTGATTGAGATATATACTTGCACAGGTAAATACTTTTAACCTATTTTCCCTTATACGGGCGTGGGGTACGGTATATAAAATTCCGCTTGGTCGAGCATTGAATTTTTAATCATATGAAGGTTAATTTATAGAGATGACCCGTTTAGACTGTTATGTTTGTTTTAAGCCTTTGGGGGGTTAATGACCATGTACTGGATATCCTCGGCTCATTCATTGAAATGGCCACGACTTAAGCACAGGGTGTATGCATACACCTGCCAGTGCATATGTAAAAATAATATAACCGCCTGTTCGAGAATAACTCGCCGCGGGATATATTATGTGGTGTGTCTATTAATCTTTAACCCGGTATTCAACCCGAGCTACTGAACGTATAACGAACATGTAATTCTTTTACAAGTTTATATATAAATAATTATCCCAAGTTATAAAAGATGTTTTGTGCCATGTGCATTCAAATAAATTTTCTTAAACATTTTCAAAATGAGTCGGTTAATTGTATTTACCAGTGTAAACTGACGTATTTTCCAAAAGGCTAAAGTGCAGGTACTAGGCGGAATAGGTTGGCTACTCCTGAGTGAATAAATAAGAGTCTTGCAAACCATATCACTTAAAGATCTGTTGAACAATGTTTCTTTTATACTTCTGATCCGCCTGTGGATCTCTTACAACCGTTTTGTAATAATTGATATTACTTTTATTCGGTTTGTAATATTTTATCTTTCGACTTCCGCTGTGTATTTAACTGTGATAAATTGTCTATGATGATATCAACTACGTCACGATACTCCCCACCGGGCCCACCGGTAATACGTGGAAATATCGGGGTGTGACACATCAAGTGCGTCCACAAAATACACAACCGCAATTTCAAAGGCCGATTTAACAACAACCGCCAATGCATCAATACCAAAATCAACCACCATTTGCACCTCAAGGACCTATGCAAGGGCAAATGGGTCAACCAAGAGCACCATTGGGTGCCCCTCGAAGACATCATCGGGAAGTAGTACGAGGAATCGAGGCTCACTTCCGGCCTATTATCACTAACAATCCTTCGCCGGTAGTGATTCCTTATCATGCGGATGGAAGGACTTTTGAAGTTAGAACAACCGCCCTCCAAAGTCTACCAAAATTTAAGGGGTTAGAAACAGAAGAACCTTATTTTCATTTGGAGACGTACGACTCTATTTGCAACACCATTGGAGGTCAAGGGTTCTCTTCGGATGATGTCAAGTTGGTTCTCTTCCAATTTTCTTTGGAAGATGTTGGATCTGAGTTTCCTTTTGATTGTATTTTGTGTTTGAAGTTAAGACGAAAATGGATGAGTTGTGCAGCGGAATTAAAATGAAAAAAAACTTTGCATACAATCAAATGAGAGTAATACTTTAATCAAACATCTTTTACACTATGAACCGAATGATTGAATTTAATTTCAACAACGATTACAAAGATAGATGTATGAATGCAAACTCCCCCTCAGCCCGAGCTCAGTAGTTTGTTCGTGCAAAGAAGACGAGTGATGTAAAGAGCTAATAGAACAGTACAAAGTACTGAACTATTTATAGGCACTTGCAAACTACTGAGCATCTTTGCTGACGTCACCATGAAAGTGACATCTAACCTCCTAACAAACTCTAACCTCTGATCTATACAGACACTGCTTGGGTTAACTACTGCTTATACATTCTATTACAAAACAGACTTTAGAACAGCTGCTGCAACCTTTGACTGCTGTGAACCCAGCAGCACTTGTCCAGATCAGTAGTGCTTGACTCAAGGCAGTAGATTGAATCAGCAGGACTTTAGTCTTCCATCAGACCTTTAGTTGAGCAGCAGTTATGAGACAGCAGTTTGGTAAGATCAGCAGATAGGAGGTCATCAGTAGTTGTAATCACTTTCAAGGGAAGAGATTTGTGTATCAGCATCTGCTTATTCAGAATCCACTGTTCTGATCCAGTTTTGGCTTTAATTATCTGTTCCTTTGATAGGGTTCAATCCCAACAATTTCCCCCTGGAACAGATAATGCCAAAACCATTCATTATTTGTGGATATTTTATTGCCTCATTAACAGCTCCCTTATCTGACCTTTAAATTGTAATTCAAAGTCAAGGGCATCTGTGTCTTCATCATCCCTGCTAAGTGGAAGATCAAGGAGATCCTGCAAATCTTCAAGACTCGGGCCAAGAGCTTGTTCGCTTGATAATGTCTCCACTACTCCACCAGACCCGAGCAAAGTCAATACGCAGGTCTGTTTGTCAGTTGCCCACTTTTGTATTTTTGAGCCTGGTGGGTTTCTTGGGAGATGTTTATTTGCAGAAGTATTTGGTGAGGCTGGCCTGTTCATCACCGGCTGAGCAGTGGTAGCAGAGTTTTCCTGTTCAAGTTCTTCTTTTAACGTTCTTAACAAGCCTTCTTTTAAAACAACTTTTACAGCAAGAATTTCTTGAACAGTTTCAGCTCCTAACTGGCTTTGCGTCCTTCTTTTGTAGATGGCATTACCAGCTGGAGCAGTGGATCTCCTGATTTGCAACTTTGATGGTCCTTTTGAAACCGCTGCCTCAGGGTAGTCAGGTTTTTGAGGGATTTTTGGATCTTTCTTCATTAATTCCTCCAACCTTTTGTAGGTTGACCTGACCACATCTTCTTTCCATCTAGCAACTTGTCTTTTGGTGCCAAATTCAGCAACAACCAATTCTTCTTTCATTCTTTTTAGTTCCAACTGCTTTTCAGGTACATTCTTTTTGAACTTTGCCCAATCAGGAGGAGTGTGAGTGACTTTCCTTTTTATCATAACTTGAATTCTGGCTGATTCAGCTTCAAGCTCTAGAATAGTCCACTCTTTGTACACGTGTCTCTCTCCTTTGTATTTCTTGTAAAACATAATGCTTTCAATGTAGTCTTTCTTCAGAGTTTCAGCTGCTCTTTCAGAAATTTGTTGACTGACATTTTTAGTAAAACGTTCTAGGGAACTGACTTGTGTGAGCAGATATTGGTAGTATCTTGATACTTCTTTGTCAGATTTCCCTTGTGTGTTTCTTTTCGAGATATCCTCTGCTTGCTTGGCCTTTATCTTTAAATATTCTTTAGTGTTTTTGGGCCAGAGATATCCTTTGATTGAAGGCAAACTCCTTTTGGCAGGGTCATCCTCAGTATAGAAGGATTTTATCTCTTCTCTGACAGCTTCTAGTTTAAGAGGGAATTGAACACCTGCAGGAGGTAAGGGTTTGAGCATTGGAACAGAAGAAAGAGGAACTGGTTTTGGTATTTTGACAAGAGCTAAAGGTTTTGAAGATGTCTGGGATGGTGTAGTGACATCATCTTTAGGAGTTAGCCTTCTCCTCTTTGTTTGAGGAGGGACTGATGATGTTTTGGATGGAAAGATGGTTGTAGTGGCAGTGGTTTGTGATAGACAATCAGTTGTTGAAACAACTGGTGTTCCAACCACTGTTGTCTTTACAGCAGAAGTTGTAACAACTGCTGTCTTCTGCCTTTTGACAGGAGGTGATTGTGATTTAGGTGGTGATGGAGGTAAAGCATTGGATGTAGTGTGTGTTGAAGTGGTGTGTGTTGAAGTGAGAACAGATGTTGAAACTACTGAAGTACCAACAGCAGCTGACACAACAGGAGTTACAACAGCTGTTTTAGGTGGTGGTTTTTGAGCAGACTTTGAACGTCTGACCGGAATGGATTTGGGTAGCCTTTCTTTTCTAGTAGGCTTCTTCTTTTCATCAACGAGATTTTCATCATCTCTTGACCCTGAAGTACCCTGATCTGGATAATCCACCCTGGCTTTCTTTTTGGCCTCTCTATCCCTTTTTACACATGCAAATGCTTCTGCAAGTGCATTTGTAGTCACATCAATTTTCTTACTCCCATCTGGCAAAGGAATCTGTTTGGTCATATTTGAATATTCTGGTGCGAGGTAGAGACCATCTGTTATTCCTTTTCTTCTCCATTCCTGAATTTTCTCCCCCCTTTTTGGCATTATCTTCTGGGAGTTGATCAATGAAAAACACTGGTGGAGGAGCAGTGCTAGTGGAGTGCAGGATCTGAGTTTTGAGAGCCTTTGGATCAGCCTGAGTGTCTTTGTACCTAGACTCCATAGCATTTCTCAATTGTTAAACATGTTTTTGATGTTGCTGATCTGCTATTTGTGCTTGATGATGGAGAAAAGGTTGAAATAGATTCCAGAGCTCATTTGTAGCAGGAGCCTGTTGTAGAGCAGGTGCTTGAGGTGGAACAGCAGTGGATTGTACCTTTTGTACTTGTAACAACTGCTGTAGCATTTCTTTGAGTTCTGCAACAGAGTTATCAAGTTTTTCAACACGAGCCGTCAATTTCTGGTACTTTAAACCATCACTCAATTTAATGGGATCATCTGATTTCCCACTATCAGTGGTTTTATCAGTGGTAGAAGTAGGGAGTTTACTCCAAACATTAACCACTGATGCCCCTTTTTCTTGGTACTGGGGTCTTCTTCCTTCAACACTTGACAACCTTTTGATGTTGCCAGTAGGATAAATAAATCCGCTGGTGGTTGACAGAGGTGCTATAAAAGGAATTGCCTCCAAGGAAGTCTTATTGATGTAACCACTGTCCAACTGTAAACCTGTAGGTTCAACAGTTGTAGTGGCTGCTTCACTTGGATTACCACAAAGAGTTACTTGTAACTCAATGGGTGTAACCTCCTCAGGTTGTGTTGGTGGGTTAGCAAAGAATGATACAGCAGGCTCAGTCATTTATGGAGGTAAATTCTCATTGACAGGTGATTGAGAAGGACTGAGTAATGCCTGGTTCAAATCAATTGCATCTAAAAGTAATTGTGTTTTTGGTGGAATTGAGGATGTGATGGTAGGTGTAGGAAGCGGATTTGCTCCGGGCATTGAGCTGTGGATGATGGAAACAAGTGTATCCAGAGCATCATGATGTGGTGGCCCTTTGTGTACAACCTGTTCTTTTTGTGAAGAAGCAGGAGGAGTTATGGTTATGGGTTGAGATATTTGTACCATCTGCTGTGAGGAAGTAGCACCAGTGGTTTCTTGTGACTCTTGTGTTGTCACAGGCATTAACTCTGGTATCTCATCCTCCAGAGTTGCCATTTTGATTGGTTTGGGGGTTTTTGATTTTTCTTTTTGTAAGGCTTTTTGGGTTTTGTAGGTGTGGGTTTCAAAACAGTTGGTCTGCTGCTTTGATCACCTAGAGCAGTAGGCTCAGCAGCAGATACCTGAGGAGCAGTGGTTGCTGCTAAATTCTGCTCAGGTACCCCTGCTTGTGTTTTGCAAGGTGCTAACATTCGTGAAAAAGTTTCAGACGTTAGGCAGTTTATTGCAGTTATTTCACCTTGGTTTATTAAAGCTAAATCATCCTTACTGAATTTCTTTTGAAAATAATAACTTAAAAACCTTGGAAATAGTAAGAATGATTTGCTTTCAACATTATTTACCAAATCTTTAAAGATTTCCCGAGAATAATTATAATTTTCTTCTTGAAGAATTGCATATCCCAGATTTTGAATCTTTATAGGGATCTCACTAAAAGAAGTGGTTTTGTTTGACACACATAGGAGGAGGGTATGAAATAGAAATCTTGGGGCAGGAGGAAAATAACCTTTTTCTAAGGTTGGCTTCATACCTTCTTTCAATGAATCAGTGTGCAACTCGTTTTTAGTGAAGGAAGTTTTACATGCCTGGTCATCGAGTTGAAAGACTTCGGAGATGGATTGTGGTGTAATGTGGACAGCTTTACCCTTTATGGAAGAGTGGATTTTAGTTGCAAGGTCTCCTTGTTTTTCAAGGGTTGCATTTTTCCAAAATTCCCTTTGGGTCGCCAAGTAAATGGGTGCGTCGGCGGTGAGCAAAGTTTTGTACTTTGATTTTGCCATGATGGTGATAATGGAATCGAAAACATCTGTGGTTCCTGGTTTTGTGAGAAGACCCAGGAGATTGTGAGATTTTTTGAATGGAATTTCAGTGGTAGTTTCCTTTTGAGAGGCTGTTTTCGATGATTTTGATGAGGGTTTTGCAGAAAGCTTCGATTTTGTCATTTTTGAAACGAAACGATCGAAGAAATTTGTGAGAAATGAGAAGAGAAACTGCTTTGAGAAGAGAATTTTTTAAGAATTCAATTCGACAGTAAAACCCTATTTTGATGGTGAGTGGGGATGTTATAGGAAAAAGAATGAATGCTGACGTGGCAGCCGTTACAAAAAGTCTGACTGTTATGTACTGCCCACGTGATAACCACTGGTGAAAATGAAGGACAGTACTTTTGGTGAAAGCAACTGATGAAAGCAGTGGAAATGAGGCAGTGGATGATTTTCACTATCAGTGGATAGCATATCAGTGGATAAGACACTGCTTTTGAACAACAGTGGTTATCAAGGAATGAGAAAACAGAGGTTGCCTTTCAGCAGTGGGCAGACTTTTTGAAGTAGAGCAGACTTTTGAACAATCAGTGGTTATGGAAGACTTTTAAGGATTTTAATGAAATTTTCATTTTT
This sequence comes from Helianthus annuus, assembly GCF_002127325.2. Taxonomy (NCBI): domain Eukaryota; kingdom Viridiplantae; phylum Streptophyta; class Magnoliopsida; order Asterales; family Asteraceae; genus Helianthus; species Helianthus annuus. The sequence continues at coordinate 112,869,887 of NC_035442.2, read as the reverse complement.
AAGCTATTTTTAAGGATGGATTTTTGATTTTCTGAAAACATTTTGTTGCTTTTATTCATAGAAAAACAAGATGTTGCTTGTTATTCCATGTTTAGCATCCCAATCCTAGAGACCAAGCTTTCAAAAGTGGCTGTATCAAGTGCTTTTGTGAGCACATCTGCCAGCTGGTCTTTAGTTGGGACATGATGCAGAGAAATCAAACCTTTTTCATAGCAATCCCTCACAAAGTGATGTCTGATGTCGATGTGCTTTGTGGTAGAATGAGAAACTGTATTTTTGATGATATTTTCTGCTGCCTGACTGTCCAACATGAGTGGTGTCTTTAAGGCAGTGATACCAAAATCCAATAACTGATTTTGAAGCCACAGGAGTTGGGCTGTACAGCTTGCAGCAGCAATGTATTCAGCCTCAGCAGTGGATGTTGAAACTGCTGCTTGCTTTTTGCTTTGCCAAGAGACTAAGCAATCACCTAGAAACTGGCACCCTCCTGAAGTGGACTTCCTTGTGGTGTGACATCCAGCAAAGTCACTGTCTGAAAAACCTGAAAGCTTGATATTCCCATTAGCTGGATACCAGATACCAAGTGTGGGAGCACCTTTTATGTATCTGAGAATCCTTTTTACAGCAATGAGATTTGATTTTCTAGGAGCTGATTGATTTCTTGCACAGACACATGTTGCAAACATGATGTCTGGTCTAGATGCAGTTAGGTACAATAAAGACCCAATCATGCTTCTATAGAGTGTTTGGTCAATCAGCTCATCCTTTTCATCAGACATGACCAACTTATTTGTGGCCATGGGTGTGCTGCATGGTTTACAATCATTCATATCAAATTTGGTTAAAAGTTCTTTAGCATATTTGCTTTGATGAATGAAAGTTCCATTTTGCAATTGCTGTACTTGGAGACCAAGAAAGCATTGCAGCTCACCAATTGCACTCATTTCAAACTCAGCTGTCATGAGTTCTCTAAACTCTTCACACATTTTGGTACATGTGCTTCCAAAAATAATGTCATCCACATAAATTTGGACAATCATCAAATCTTTCCCTCTCCATTTAAGAAACAGTGTTTTATCAATGGTACCTCTTTTGAAACCATTTGAGTGTAGAAAGTTGGAAAGAGTTTCATACCAGGCTCTAGGTGCTTGTTTCAGGCCATACAAGGCTTTGTTTAGCCTGTAAACATGATCAGGATAAAATGGATCCTCAAAGCCTGGAGGTTGACATACATATACCTCTTCTTGCAATATACCATAGAGGAAAGCACTTTTGATATCCATCTGAAACACCTTCATGTTGTGATTGACAACAAAGGCCAGGAACAGTCTGATAGCTTCCAATCTTGCAACAGGGGCGAATGTTTCATCATAATCAATCCCCTCTTCCTGTCTGTAACCTTGAACCACAAGCCTGGCTTTGTTCTTGACAACAATGCCCCTTTCATCTGTTTTGTTCTTGAAGACCCACTTTGTGCCAATGGGAATAACCTCTTTTGGCAGTGGTACAAGCTCCCATACTTGTTGTCTTTTAAACTGTTGGAGCTCCTTTTGCATGGCTTCTACCCAGCTGTTGTCTTTTAGTGCCTCTTGGTACTTGACTGGCTGATGAAGTGATAGAAAACCAGCAAAAAGACAAATGTTTTGGGTTTGGCTTCTTGTGAGCACCCCTTCATTGATGTTGCCAATGATTTGGTCAGGTGGATGAGATCTTAAGAAGATTAAATCTCCTTGGTATGGTATGATGGCATTTGTTGGTGAAGGCTGCAAATGTGTATCATCTGAGCTAACCACTGCTGATGACTTTGATGACTCAGCAGTGGCTTCAAAAGGTGGTGGAATGGGTGGTAATGGAGTGGACCACTGCTGACTTTTATCCGCTGTCTGAGGACTTTTGTCAGCAGTGTTTGAGGATGTGGAAGCAGTGGTGAATGGGCTACTTTGGTCAACAACTGTTGATGTAGCAGTGGTTGAGCTTTGACAGATGTTTTGAACAACTGATGCTTTTCCCTTTGTGGCAGACCTTTGAGGGATGATGACTTCATACCCATAGTCTGGTGTTGTATCCTCTGATGGACCTGCACTATTAGTCTTGACAGCAGTATTTTCAAAAGTGAATTTTTCAAGATCAAACAGTTCAGCAGGATTTGCTGGGATTTTCATTGATGAAAGTTCATTGAACTTTACATCCAAAGTCTCCTCCACTACCTTGGTCCGTGCATTGAACACTTTGTAGGCCTTGGTAGTGGTTGAGTATCCCAGAAAATAACCACAATCAATTTTGGCTGCAAATTTTGAAATGGAATCTTTTAAGTTCAAAATAAAGCATGGGCAGCCAAACACTTTGAAGTATGAGATCAGTGGTTTGATTTTATACAGAATTTCATAGGCAGTCTTTTTGTGCCTGGGGTTTATTAAAACTCTGTTCTGGACATAGCAAGCAGTGTTTACTACCTCTGCCCATAAAGTTAATGGCAAACCTGAATCTGCAAGCATGGTTCTGGCAGCCTCAATCAAAGTTCTGTTCTTTCTTTCAACAACCCCATTTTGCTCTGGTGTTCTAGGGATGCTGTACTGCCTTACAATCCCTTTCTTCACACAGAAAGCATCCAACTCCCTATTTTTAAATTCTGTGCCATTGTCACTCATAAAGCTTTTCACTGGAAGGTCAAATTGCTTTTCAACCTGCGTCACAAAGTCTTGCAAAATGCCTGCAGTTTCATCTTTAGAGTGCAAAAAGAAAGTCCATGTAAACCTAGAAAAGTCATCAACTATAACCAAACAATATCTTTTCTTTTTAAGGCTCATGACTTGAACTGGGCCAAACAAATCCATATGTAGCATTTGCAAACACTGGGTTGTTTTGGACTCTTCAATGGACTTGTGGGAACTTTTATGCTGTTTTCCTTTTAAACAGGAAATGCAATGTTCAGAACATGAAAACAATTTTTGTGGTAGGCCTCTCACCAAACCATTTTTTGAAATTTCTGTGAATGTCTTAAGATTTGTGTGCCCCAGTCTTTTGTGCCAAAGTTCTGTCTCTTTGTTAGAGGCAGCTGAGAACAGACAGGCATCAGCTCTGGGACATTCTTTAGACATGTCAACAACATAAACATTGCCACTTCTTTGAGCAACAAGTTTAGTTTGACCATTTTTTATTATTGCTTCAATCTTTTTGACCATTTCTGGTCCAACAATCCTACAACAATCTTTTGTGAAGAATGACCCAAACCCTTTGTCACTCATTTGGGATACACTCAGAAGGTTGAATTTTAGATTGTCTATTAGATTGACATTTTCAAATTTTACATTGCCAGATTGCACTGTTCCAGACCCCAAAACCTTTCCTTTACTATTATTTCCAAAGGATATATCACCCCCACCATGGATTTTAAAGTCTTTGAGGAGGGCTTTACATCCTGTCATGTGCCTGGAGCCTCCACTATCTACATACCAAAGACTATCAAAGCATGCAGAAGCTCCCTGCACATGTAGTAAAAGGATTAGTTCATTAAGGACTCCAAAGCCAACAGGGCTTTGGATGGAGTCTCAACAGTGTCTAGCATGGATGCAGTGTGATGGATAGTGGTTAAGTCAGGGGTTTGGACAGTTTTAGTACTGTTCCTTTCTAACCACTGTTGAGGGTCTTGCCCAATCACCTGCTGGTAACCGAAAGGATGCCTATTCACTCTGGGTTTAGAGGGCTTTTTGTAGACCTCATAAACGTGTGGAATCCTTTGGTAAGACTGTTTTTCCTTGCCTTTTCTGAACTGATTGGCAGGGGCTGCATCAGTAACCTGAACATCTTTTTTAACAGATGTTTGGTTCAGCTGTTTTGTGACAGCTGTTTGAACTGGCACAAACAGTGGTTGTTTCTTTGTGAATTTGACAGATGGTGATGCTGATGGACTCAAGGATGTTTTAGCAAGATACTCATTCTTTTTGATGTCAAAGTTTTTGAGATACACACATGCTTGAGTTTTGTGGTTTGTTTTACCACAAACAATGCAGCTTTCAGCTGACACTATGACACTTGTTTTGTTTATATCATAAGCTTTTAAGTGGAAACAATCTTTTGTTAGATGGTTCCTTTTCTCACAAAATTCACAAAACAAGTTATCAATTTTTTCTTTCTTCTTCCTCTTTTCAGAGTCCTTTGCAGCAGATGTTTTAACCACTGCTGGGATGTCCTTAAGAGGAATGACTTTAGCTTTTGGAGCTTTAACACCATCAGTTGATGTAAAGTCCATTGGCTTGAAATTTTCAAGAATATCACACTCATCAGGCCATTTTGGTTTAAATTGATGATTCTCAATCTCCTCAAAAACAGAGGGGCCCATTGGTCTGTCAAGTGTGATTTTGTTACCAAGTTTGTCAGTGATTTTCACTTCTTGGCCATTCTTGTTTGTGGGGATGTACTCAGCAGTTACATCAGTGGTTGAAACAGATTTTTCAAAAGCAGTGTTTTCATCATCATGTTTTCTATAACCAACCCCAAATTTCACATTGCTCTTTATCTGTTTCTCAAGCATAACCTCATACCCTTTGCATGATTCCACCCATTTCTCACATGTGATCTGGGTGGACTCTAACTCCTTTTTGCAAACTTGGTATTTTTCTACCATAGTTTGGAGTTGGGTTTTGGTTATGCTTTGCTCTTCTTTCATGCTGCTAATCTCTTTCTCTTTTTCAACCAATTTGTTTTTAAGTTCTTTTAAAGATCTTTCAAATTTGACCTCATCAGTTAAGATTTTGTTCCTAAGGTTTTCATTCGCCTCTTTGATGTTAGCAAAAGCAATAATGCAATTGTCAGAACATAGTTTTTTCTAGAACTTGAGGTGATACCTTGGCAGCAGCCATCATTGCACAATCACACTGAGTATTCTCTTCATCACCAGCTCTCTCTTCTTCTTCACCTGCCTTATCTTCTTTCTTATCTTCTTCAGACCATAGATCTGTCAGTGGTTCAATCAGGATACCTGAACTTTCTTCCAACAGTACTTCATCAGCCACAGCAGTAACCACTGCTTCAATCACCTCATCCACTGTTTCAGAGACCAGCTGTTTCTCTTCAGATTCAACACCCTCTAGTATTGAATCTAATGCCATCAAACAAATTCATCATGAGAAGAAACATTAGAAGCATAGAGTGCAAAGTTTTCATCACTGAGGTCTTCAGGCATACTGCTCTAGTCAACAAACTCTTGAGTAAAGAAACTTTTTTGATCTGGTTGTGTTGCAACTGGAGCAGTGGTTTGTGGTGCAGGTTGCACTTGTGCCTAGGGAGCAGGGGTTTGAACATATTGAATCTGTGGAGCAGCTGTTTGGACATAATGCACTGGCACAGGAGCAACAACATAGTGAGCAGTGTTCACATGTGCTGCTGGGGCATATTGGGCATAGTGCACAGTGTTTTGATTTTGAGGTCTAGGATTTGAACTAGGGTGAGTAATTATGGGACCAGTTGTTTGACTCCTACACTCTCTAGCAAAATGTCCTAACCTGTTACACTTATAGCACTTGATTTTCGATTTATCCAACCCAACCCTTAGATTCCCATGCAACCCTGGGAATTTTCGCCCTGTTCTTTTATAAAACTTGCTAGTTCTAACACTTAGCAAGGCCAGTTGATGCAAGATGTCCATTTCTTCAAGATCAGTGGGGTCAAAATGCTGTAAATCATTTAGTTCAAAGCTTAAATTGTCTGACATCTGGTTTTCATTTGCAGTAAATGCATAACCTGTAGAGTGAGGATCAGGGTTGTTAAAATTTGCACCAGCAGTTATGTCAATGAAGTGATCATAACCCTGATCCTTACCACTACCACCAGATTCTTCTTGACCTAGAAGAGCAGTGTTATCGAATGAATAATCATCAACGGTTTTCCCTGACTCTTGTAACTTCCTTTTCTGGTTCAACTCCCTTTCGTAGGTCAGAAGTCGACCATGGAGTTGGGTCAAGGTCAGATCCTTGAACTCAGGTGAGTTTCGGGTGACAAACGCTATTGTGTCCCATTTGTCTGGCAGTGACCTGAGGAACCTGCTGTTTTGAGTTGAGTTTGTAAAAGTGGTTTTAACAAGCCTCAGTTCACTGATGAGACAACTGAACCGCTCAAATTGTTGCGTCAGTGATTCACCTTTAACATGACAAAATGTTTCATACTGTTGGTTCAGGATTTCCCTATTGTTTTCTATGACCTCTTCGGTACCTCCAAATTGTTCCTTAAGTGCGTCCCGCAACTCTTTGGCATTGTCATAATGTAACAATCCAGCATATATTTCGTTGGGCAGCGCTGATGCTATGATACTAAATGCTTTAGCATCTAGTTCAAACTTTTGATAATTCGTTTCAGTATAATTTTCAACAGGTTTTGGAACTTGTTTTTTAGCATCTTCAGCGCTTGGCACTGTAGGAACATGAGGACCAAAGATAACAGACTTCCAACAACCTGTGCTTTGTTGAGCGAGGATGTGACCCATCCTCCTCTGCCAGATGTTGTACTCATTTCTTTTTAGCATAGGTGGTTTAAAGAGAGAACCAATGTTGTTTTTATCGTCCTAAGATTGTGACGTCATTCTTGTTGTTTTACAGGTACTGAGAAATCAACTTTAGTGGTGATTAATCCTTACTCTGTTTTTTAACGACGAACAAACGATCAGTATCAACTGTTTTGAGCAGAACTATTTACGTCAAAATGATTGTTAAATCAAATTTGACTGTCCAGGCTCTGATACCAATTGTTGGATCTGAGTTTCCTTTTGATTGTATTTTGTGTTTGAAGTTAAGATGAAAATGGATGAGTTGTGCAGCGGAATTAAAATGAAAAAAAACTTTGCATACAATCAAATGAGAGTATTACTTTAATCAAACATCTTTTACACTATGAACCGAATGATTGAATTTAATTTCAACAACGATTACAAAGATAGATGTATGAATGCAAACTCCCCCTCAGCCCGAGCTCAGTAGTTTGTTCGTGCAAAGAAGACGAGTGATGTAAAGAGCTAATAGAACAGTACAAAGTACTGAACTATTTATAGGCACTTGCAAACTACTGAGCATCTTTGCTGACGTCACCATGAAAGTGACATCTAACCTCCTAACAAACTCTAACCTCTGATCTATACAGACACTGCTTGGGTTAACTACTGCTTATACATTCTATTACAAAACAGACTTTAGAACAGCTGCTGCAACCTTCTACTGCTGTGAACCGAGCAGCACTTGTCCGGATCAGCAGTGCTTGACTCAAGGCAGTAGATTGAATCAGCAGGACTTTAGTCTTCCATCAGACCTTTAGTTGAGCAGCAGTTATGAGACAGCAGTTTGGTAAGATCAGCAGATAGGAGGTCATCAGTAGTTGTAATCACTTTCAAGGGAAGAGATTTGTGTATCAGCATATGCTTATTCAGAATCCACTGTTCTGATCCAGCTTTGGCTTTAATTATCTGTTCCTCTGATAGGGTTCAATCCCAACAGAAGACAAAGCAAAGAGATGGTTTCACACTTTACCCTCTGCATCAATTTTTACATGGGCTGATATGCAACAGATTTTCTTAGACGAGTTTTATACTTCTCAAAAGACTAATGATGCAAGGAGAGGTTTGAGAAGTTTCCAACAACAATCGGGGGAAATGTTTCACGAAGCGTTTGAAAGGTTCAATATGATGCTATGAAATTGCCCTCATCATGGTATCCGACTTTGGGAATTGTTGAACGCGTTTCATGAAGGGTTGAGTTCGGAGGATGCACGTGACTTGATGTCGATTACTAATGGTACGTTCAGTACAAACTTTGAACAAGACGATTGGGTATTTTTCGAACAAATGGCAGTGACTTCCATAAGGAAGGCCCAATCCTCAAGACGGGCAAGGCATGTGTGTCACACCCCAACCGATGGCGGAAACATCGGGGCGCGGCACTGAGCGAAACAGATTGTCCAGAAGTTTCCATAACAATTACATTTACCAAATATTTAAAGCAACACGTCCCATACCATGTCATATAAGATAATATAATTATTACAGACAAATCTAGTCAAATTATTCTGTTCCGACAACTCAGGTTTCATTAGTACAGACAACTATTTGTTGGTTTCTAGGACTCTTTCCTAGCCTTGATTTCCAAGCAAATAGACATCCTAAGCACCTGTCACATACGTTAAAATAAAAGTCAATACACATAATGTAAAGGTGAGCATACAAGTTTGATAATAGCATATAGAGTTCGAAATAGTTTACGCATACACTGAGTAAAATGTGACAACACTCACAAATCCAGGTATCCGTACAAATTAATTACTATTTAATTAGTGCTTAATTACTGTGCTAAATTACAATTATGACTAAACTGCTTTCTGTTTTCTGATACTTACATACTCATGCATCATACTTTATTACTGTCACTTCATTTATTACACACAAAACATTAGTGACAAACTTGATGCACGAAAGCACAGTTAGCACAGTGAGCGGATAACTCAGTAAACATGCTGACATTGCCAGCACTAGACAGACATTGTTTCTGAGCCCAGTATGAGCCGGGAATAGATTACTGTTTTGGTCAAAAATTACCTAAGCAATTAAGTGATCAAATTAGTTAGGTGTGGTAGTGTGCTAAAATTATATGTGAAAAATGTATTGGCCAAATTAGATATGAAAACAGTTTCAGGATACAGCCCGAGATATAGAGCTGTATCAATGATCAAACAATGAGCAAAAAAGTAAAGGTTGACACGTGATGTACGAGGAAAGCCCTTGATCAATCTAGATCGCCGGCATAAAACCTCGGGAGCTGACAATCGCAGCTGCCTTGTTCTTCTTATTGCTTCAAATATCAGGATACAGTGCAGGATGTGGTGCGGATCGACTATGTGTTACAATGTAATTTGAATACAAGTGTTTGAGTGTGGTGTTTGCGGTGAGCTAGAGAGTAAAAGTGTTCGAGAGTGTAAGTGTAAAATTGCATGCCTTAAACTGATCCGCCCCCATCTATTTATAGTAAAGATAATGTAACAAACTATCCTAAACTTCTGGGATCCAGGAATATTCCCACTCGAACGTTGAGGACCAAGTCTTTCTGGTTCAACGGCTTCCTTATAACAAATACGCCCGAGTCTTGAGGAGAAGAAGTACTGATGACCGTTAGTAACTTACAGCCATTAACCTGCACGTGTTTAATTCACTCAACCTTAGGATATCGCCCAGGATGTTAACAATATCCCCGTCCAGTATCCTGATCACAAATAAACAATTAAAAGCGGGATATTTGTCAGGATATGTATACTCAGAAAATGAACCATAACAATTGTCCCCAAATATATCGGTTGGTATACCAATCCAACGGATATATTTTAAAAGTTTCATTTCATCAATTAAGGCAATCAATGTGACGAGACCCTTGAAATGACAATGTGCAACTTCCAAGGCATTATTTACTCTTTACCCCTACATTTAGCCTATATTAACCGAGGGACTTCACATTATGGTTATCTTTATCTTCAAGAGAATATTAGGTACTTTCTCCCTCTCTCTTATCTATTTCCATTGTTCATATTTCCTTTTCTCCGACTATTATCCTTCATGGCAACCCGCACTAGATCGCAAATGGCGGATTCCGATTCTCCCTTCTATAAACAAAATTTACTTCAGAAACCTTCAAAAGAAGTGTGTTCTTTTGATAATTCTGACATCGCAGCCCTACGAGCTTCCGGTGCTTTTCCCGCCGGAACAATCTTCCGTCCATTCGACCGAGAGGTCCGATCGGATTTTTGTTCCGACGAATGGGTTTGCTTTTTTGCATATCCTTTTTCATTAGGGCTTCGATATCCATTTTCTCCCTTCATTTCTCGCTTCTTTGAACTTACCGGTCTTAGTTTTGCCCAAACCATGCCCATGGTTTGGCGCGTGTTAATCAGCCTGGAGCAGATTAAGGCTCATCATATGCCTGATCTATGCATCGAAGACCTTCCGATGGCCTACCGTCTAAGGTCACATGGTTCCAGCCGGTTTCTCCTTTTTTCTACTTCCAGCGATCCTCTCATTCTTAAGGCCACTAAGAATGAGGATAAATGGATAAGAAAATTCTTCTTTGTGAAAAGAGACTCCATTGATAAGGGTTTTGACCTCCCTAAAAGATGGTTGACTTCTGGTAGGACTTAGGGTTTTAGGACTATCCCCAATCATATCCCGAACCTCAATCCTGAATCAATATCCTGATGTGTTTATTCTCTTTCTTGCAGCAAACTTCAAGGAACTAGCTCCCCCTAGTGCTGAATCAGAAGGAAGAATAAAAGAGATCTACAAGCTTCCAGAGGGTGAAAGAACCTTTAACCTGTTACTCACAAGCTCTAGTCAGAGATCAAGCTCCAACATGTCTGGTAAGCATATTTTCAAGAATTATCTTCATATTAAATTGATTATTATTTTATTGTATAGTGATATAACAAGTCTAAAACATCTTCCCTCGTGCAGTGCCAGTTATTAAGCTCGAAGGCTTCCAACTCGATGAGCTGGATAGTTATTCCAGCCTTGAACCTGTCAAGCAAGAATCTAACCTGAAATCATCCATTACACCAAAACTCACCAGTTCAAAGACCTCCACTGTTCCCAAAGCTCCCCCAACATCCCGGACCCGGGCCTCCAGCTCCCGGAAAAGAAAGGAAGTCGAGCCCTCTGCTCCACCTCATGTATTCCCATTCGAGAACCACGGGTTCACAGAATCCAGCACATTTATGACCGGCTTCCTTACCAGGTTAATATCCTGACCTGTATCCTGCATCATATGCTTAATAGAAATGTTCATTTAGAATAATGCCTGTTTTATTACCTTGTAGGGCCTTGAACGCCTGGTCTTCCTTTACGAGGACGCATGTGGCTCCAACGTCATGCTTGAACGCCAGCTGAAAAAGGCCAAAGCCACCATTGCAGATCAAGCAGCAATCGCCACCGCTAAATCGGAACACTATGAAGCTAAGTATAAGGCTATGACTCAGGATCACCAAGCCGCCATCCAAATGATCACTCAGGAGGCTCAAGCTAAATTTGACGCGGCCCAGGTTCAACACGAGCAGGCCATGGCTTCATACCGAGAGAGCCTCAAGAATTCCGTCGTGATCTCCCTTCTTCAGGCCAGGCTGAAAATGGCTTACGAGGCGATGGCTTTGGGTTTACAATGCCCTTCTTGGAACATCAAGGCCTGGGAGGCGAAGTTAAAAGATCTTGGGGGAAATCCTGTGGAGCCTCCTGCCAAATCTGTGGAAGAGTCCGCCAAGATAATGGATGCTAGCGCTTCAAAGGATGTTTCCGAGAATGCTGGGGAAAATGCTGGAAAGAATGCTGGTGGAGAGGATGCTGCTGCAAATGCTGAGAAGAATCCCGAGGATAATGCTGGTACGGACGCCGGGAAAGAGGTTGCTGTTAAAGAAGGTGCCGCCCCTTAGGCAGTGGAGTGGGCGATGATGGATATACGTGCTGAGGCCGGAGCCCATTTTTTTAAATTTCATGGTTGTGGTTGTGAAAAACAATTTACATTTCCTGTCTTTGAACAATTTATATTTCCTGCATTAGAACAATATGATGACCAAAGGTGGATGGGTCCTAGGTTTTAGGATGAAGCCCTTGGTCATCAGTTAGTATAATCTGTTTTGAATGTGGTAACGGTTGTAGGTGGACAGGTCCTGTTTTGAGATAGATCCTCCAACCGTTACACAAGTATGGTAGAAACTAATTGTGCTTTTGGCGGATGGGCCTTGGTTTAAGGTGAAACCAAAAGCACATCTTTTGACTTGTTAATAATATAACTATCTTTTGACCTATTTGTTATTGCCTTGTACTACTTAACGTAACTCTTAGCTTTATAAAAATTTTGTATTGTTATCTTATGGAAACATCCTGATCAATATGCTTAGCAATATATTATAAAAACTGTTATTAGATAATTCCTTCAACTTTGTAGAAAGCTTTTTAAAGAGTGAAAAACAGTCCACTTTCCAAAACCTGTTTTGATAATACCTGGGTGATCAAAGTTTCAAACTAATATTAGTTTCAAATATTTTGAGAAGTATTTTGAAAATATATTTTGAGAATATATCCCGAGAATTGATCCTAATCAGGATGTTTAACCTTTTACCCAACCTAGTATTATCAAAAGCTCAAACGACGTTTACAAAGGAAAGATCATACCAGGAATAGGATATAACCCTATTATCAAACCTCAATTCCTTTGCAACTTTTCCAATGAAGATGTCCCCTGTGTGAGATACTTAGTGCATTAGTTCCGAGCCTTACTCTTTGAGCTTTACATCATTGCTTTAGTGGGAATGTCCCCTGTGTACAATGTCTTCAAACACTTAAAAATTTTCTGGATATCAGTTCCCATTGTATAGACAATTTTTCATGTTACAGGGGTAAAACCCAAGAATGTACTGGAGATAAATTCTTTGTATCCAGGGGAAAATCCCAAATTTTCATGCGCTACAGGCGGGAGTGTATAAACTCCAAGACTTAGAAAGGTGAAAACCTTTAAACCTTAGAGAGTATGAAAATACCCTTTCGTGAGAGAGGGTGATCAATCCTCATATACCTTTAGGATTCAGGATATAGCCAACAATAACGAAATTGTCAGCCACTTTTACATGGACTGGTCCCGCCACCTTAAACTATCCCTGAATAACTTGCGCTCCAGGCGGAGTGTTTAAACCCCATTCGGAAGAAAGGTGAATACCTTTAAACCTGTGAAGGGATCAGGATCCCTTGTACGTGAGAGAGGGGGCCAATCCTCTAATCTTCTGAAGTATCCCGAGTGAGCATCCTGGAGCTATATCCCGAAGCATATACTGCAAAACATCCTTACACTAATGTGGGTGTTAGCTTGGCTAACACCTCTCCAATGCTTAAGTTAGTATTGGGTTTCAAAGAATAAATTAAACCAAACATATTTAAAATAGATAGAATTCATACCATCCTGAGTTAGAAATTAAATTCTAAACTCACTTGAAATAAAGCTTAAGGTGTATAGCATTCCAAGATCTCGGTAGCATATCCCCTTTCATATTCTTGAGTCTATATGCTCCTTTCCCTGCTTCTGATTCAACTTCATATGGTCCTTCCCATTTTGGAGCTAGTTTGCCATCGGCAGGATTAGTGGTATTCTGAAAAGCCTTTCTTAACACCCAATCTCCAACCTTAAATCTTCTGGTCCTGATATTCTTGTTATATGCTCTAGATATTCTTTGTTGATATGCTGCCATCCTTAGCCTTGCTGCATCTCTCTTTTCATCTATAGTATCCAAATCTTGACTCAAGGCTTCAGGATTCTATTTAGGATCACTTAGGGTAGATCTTGCAGTAGGTATTGTCATTTCCGTTGGAATCATTGCCTCTGTTCCAAATACCAAGGAAAATGGGGTTTGGCCTGTTGCGTTCTTTACCGTTGTCCTATCAGCCCACAAAACAAAGGGTAATTCTTCTGCCCATCTTCCTTTTTTGGTTCCAAGCCTCTTCTTTAAGTTATTGACAATTATCTTGTTTGAGGATTCTGCTTGTCCATTCGCTTGAGGATGTACTGGAGTAGATGTTATCATTTTGATTCCCCAACTCTTGCAAAAGTCAGTAGTCCTTTTGCTTATAAATTGAGAACCATTGTCACAGATTATCTCGGCTGGTACTCCAAATCTGGTCAGGATATTTCTCTTTATGAAGGATACTACTTCTTGATCCCTAACTTGAACAAATGCCCCGGCTTCAACCCAGTTGAAGAAATAATCTGTCATTGCCAACATAAAAACCTTCCCTCCTGGAGCCTTTGGAAGCTTTCCCACTATATCCATACCCCACTTCATAAATGGCCAAGGGGAAACAAAAGGATATAATGGTTCAGCAGGCTGATGCAATATGTTACTATGTCTTTGACATGCGTCACATCTTCGAGCATATTCTGCGACATCTTTTCTCATTGTTGGCCAATAATATCCTGTCCTTAACACTTTTGAGAATAACGACCTACCCCCAGTATGGTTACCACAATCCCCTTCATGTATATCCTGAAGTACTTCTTTGGCTTCAGGATCCTCCAAGCACCTCAAATACAGTCCTGCAAGAGATTTCTTGTATAAAACATTATTTATAATAGTGAATCGTGATACCTTCATCCTAAATGCCTTAGGATTTTCATTTCCGGGGATGTGTCCTTCTTTGAGATATCTCACAATTGGAGTCGTCCAAGATTTAGGATCCTCTTCAGGATACTCTGCTCCAGGATCCTGAATAGCCGCTACTTCTTTACCCCGAGGATTCGTTGCAGGATACAAGACATGTATTATTGGTATTTGGGTTCCTTCTGGTATCCTGATCGATGATCCCAGATTTGCTAAGACATCTGCTTCGGCGTTATCCTCTCTTGGTACCTGTTCAAGTGTAAAAATATCGAAATACTCTGCTAACTTTTTGAGAATATCGAGGTATTCGATTAATTTCTCACCCTTAACTGCATAGGATCCATTAAAATGGTTAGTAATTAACAAGGAGTCAACATATATGTTATGGGTCATTTTCTAAGCATACATATCCTGACCAATATCCTGCCTTTGTTTGTTCGCTTGTGACCAGGATGCTGGAAGAGGATATTACTGACATCTTGGGTAATATCCTGAGATTTGTTAATTAACCACGTGCAGGTTGAAGACTAAGACTTACCAACGGTCGAAAGGACTTCTTCTCCTCAAGACTCGGACTAATTTGTTGAAGAAGAGACGTTGAGCCCGAAAGACCAGGTCTACAACGTTCAATGAGGAAATATCCGGTGGATCCCGCAAGTTTAGGATAGTTCGTTGGTTTATCTTTACTATAAATAGATGTGGTGGATCAGTTTAAGGCACACACTCTTTCAGCATCACTTTCGTACACTTTTGCTCTCTAGCTACTAGCAACCACTACACACAAACACTTGTACTCAAATCTCATTGTAACACTTAGTTGATCCGCACCACATCTTGCACTGTATCCTGATATTTGAAGCAATAGAAGAACAAGGCAGCTGCGATTGTCAGCTCCCGAGGTTTTATGCCGGCGATCTAGATTGATCAAGGGCTTTCCTCGTACATCTCGTGTCAACCCCTTTACTTTTTGCTCATTGTTTGATCATTAATACAGCTCGATATCCTGAGCCGTATTTTGAATACTGTTTTTCTAAACAACTTAACGAACACATTTTCAACAACACTTTCTAGCACATTACCTCACTTAACTAATTTGATCACTAAATTGCTTAGGTAATTTTGACCAAAACAATTTGGCGCCCACCGTGGGGCAAGTGGTGCTCTCTTTATTAAAAATCTTTATCAAATCGCTAATCAGTTTTCTGTTTTCAAAACTTTTTGCCACATTGTCCATAATGGCCTCAAGATCAAACATGAGTTCCTCTACTGTGTCTGCTATGACTTCTGCTACTACTGGTCCAGTACTTCCACAACCTCCTCCAAGGATGCAATCTTCTTCGCAACCTCAGGATGTTATCCCTACCCGGACTGTTCAGGGATCTGCTCCGATTTTGGCTTCTAATGATGAAATCCTAACCTTATTTGGGAGTGTGCAGGAACAAATGAGGCAACAACAAGAAACAAACCAGATGCTGTTGAGGGAGATACAACTCCTGAAGTCCGGCTCGAACAGACCTGCGGAGGATATCGTCACTCCATTACAGCCTAGAGCTTTGAACTTTAGTTCAGCCGTGTATACTGAGGATAATAGGGGGAATATTGTGCCCAGCCTTCCTCGGAATCCTACTCCTGAAATACCCTCCTCGGTCAGGATGTCAACCGTGAGGAGCGTAGGATATGCTTCGGGATATGGGCAAAATCCTCCGACTGGTAACGTATATAATAATAATAATGCTATTGCCACTAACAGTGTTGGATCTTTGTAGGATACATCTGTAACGTCAGAATTATCCAGGGAGCTTCAGAAGTTAAAGGATATGATATCCAGTGTACCTGGGGTGGTGCAGCCAATTCCTGAAGTATCCCAGGATAGCCACAGGATATCTCGGTTCGTGCATCCTATATGTGACGCTGAAATCCCAAAAAGATTTCAGACTCCAAACATGAAGCTTTACGACGGAACCACGGATCCTGAAGAGCATATTGCCCAGTATAGGGAAAGGATGGAGATCAACCCTATCCCTCCAGATCTTAAGGAAGCTTGCCTGTGCAAGGGTTTCGGTTCTACTCTGACAGGATCAGCCTTAAAATGGCTGTTAAATGTTCCTCCGCATTCGATTACATCATTTGCTCACTTAGTCAATTTATTTAATAGTCAATTTTCTTGCAGTCGGAGTTTTGAAAAACTAACCAGTGATCTTTACAGGATAACTCAAGGACCTCAGGAATCCTTGAGGGATTATGTGAACAAATTCAGTCGAGAATCCTTGGATATCCCACATCTTGATGTTGCAACGGCTGTGCAAGCCTTTAAGATGGGGTTGCAAAAGGACTCACAGTTTTATCAGGATCTTGTAATGAATCCCTGCAGGAATCTTGACGAGGCTCGTAACAGGGCTCTGAGATATATTCGATTGGAGGATGACAAGAAAATGCAAGAAAGGATGAATGCATCCTCAACATACGAATCGACTAACAGGAAATCAGAATCCTCATATAAGCCATATCGCTCCAAGCCATATGGCAGAAATGATAACAAGAGAGTGAATGCTGTTGAAGACGAGGATCCTGAAGAATATCCTGAATTATCTGAATATTGTTTTTCTGTTAATATATCTGAACTGATGTATGCTATGCAGGGTCTGGGAGATAAAGCCAGGTGGTCTCGGAAGAATCAACAAAAAGCTGATTGGAAGGATAAATCCAAATGGTGTGCCTTCCATGAGGATTTCAGACATATTACGGAGGATTGCATTGCTTTGAGGAAGGAAATAAGTTATCTTCTGAGCAAAGGATATCTA
Source organism: Helianthus annuus (assembly GCF_002127325.2). Classification (NCBI taxonomy): domain Eukaryota; kingdom Viridiplantae; phylum Streptophyta; class Magnoliopsida; order Asterales; family Asteraceae; genus Helianthus; species Helianthus annuus. The sequence continues at coordinate 112,852,932 of NC_035442.2, read as the reverse complement.
AAAGATCTCTTGGGAAGAAAAAAGAATAAGGGACAGGATACTGAAAAGGATCCTGAACAAGCAGCCTCACCTCCCCCGGATGCCAAGATAATCAACTTTATTTCGGGAGGATCAGATATTTGTGGGACTTCGTATTCGGCGGCGAAAAGACATGCAAAAGAAGCTAAGGCTGAGAGGGGAGACAAACCTGTCAAGATGACTACCCTCACAACCGACAAAATGATCACGTTTGACGCTGATGACAGGGATACTGTCCAGGATCCTCACCATGATGCTCTGGTAATAACGTTATATGTGGCTAACCATTTTGTACGCAGGATACTGGTTGACAATGGCAGTTCCGTCAATATAATCCAATTGGAGACTCTGAAGAGAATGAATGTGTCTCTGATGGATATCACTTCGAAATCTACTGTGCTCGTTGGTTTCAGTGGAGAAGCTAGGAACACAGTGGGAGAGATAAAGCTGCCCGTATATGTCGAAGGAGTCAACAAGATGCAACGTTTCTGTGTGATGGATTCTCTATCCTGCTATAACATCATCCTCGGAAGACCGTGGATTCATGATATGAAGGCCGTTCCATCAACATACCTGTTGGGGCTGGATTTTTACTATAAGTGATCCTTATACGTGATCCTAACCAGTGATCCTTGTTTCTTTGGCAGGCAGTGATCCTCAGCCGGACTTCAGGATCAGGATCATGGGACGTTATGGTGATCCTTATACTAACGGTCACCTTCGCTTACCATAATATTGTTTTGCAGGAACATCTAGCAGGATATGCTCTAGACATCATGGTCCAGGAACGCGTCTTCACAAATATGGCAAGAGCTTAATCGAAGAAAGACGTTGCACAGGATATGGAAACTAGGCTTGATTTATGGGCAGCAATTTAGGCTAGATTGTCTTTATTTCTAAAGGGGTAATGAGCTGATAATTAGTCATTTTACCTAAAATAGATCACCTACACATGTATAAATACCACTCTTCTTCATTCGGAAGAACACACGACATACGACACAACTCTCAAACACTTAGACACTCAGTGATCCTTGTACTCAGCTCATTATCATCCAAAGTTGTAATCATATTTTTGTTATATTGAAGTTGGTGATCGGTAGTTGCCATCACCCGAGGTTTTTTATGCCGGAGATCATTCATTGATCAAGGGCTTTTTCCTCGTATAAATCATTGTGTCTTTGCATCTTTGTCACAGAAGTGATCCTTTACTTTCATAATTAACCAAGCATCATACCCCGTTTTCATAAAGTTTGGTTACATTATCCTTGTGTGATTTTTGACCAAAACAGTTTGGCGCCCACCGTGGGGCAATTGGTGCTTCATTCATAAGAAAATCTTTTGCTCGAAATCATTTCAAAGAGTTACATGGCTTCATCATTGAAGAACACGTCCACGGCGATGTCTGCAGTCACCTCATCACAGATCACCTTGCCTCCTCCACCGGCAGGATCTCAGAAAAATACTGAGAAGAGATCAACTCCCACTTTCTCTAAACCTCTATCTTCTTCTGCTATGAATTCTTCTATTTCCAGTACTAGTGATGTATTTGCTTTGATTTTGCAGATGAAGGATCGTATGCAGCGGCAAGATGAAACTAACGAAAGGATCCTCAGGGAAATTGGAGATCTCAAAAGACAAAAGAAAGCGGCAGAGGATCATTCTCCACTGATGCCCAAATCCTTGAGCTTTGATACTCCAATGATCACTTCCCAGCCATCAGGGATCCCGGACGTGCAAATCATAGGGGAGTCAAGAGGATCACGTCTCAACTCGGCAGCAATGACTCAGACATCAGATTCACATTTTCAGCCAATAGGATCCTATCCTCAATACATGGGATCCTTCATGAATCCGGGAGCCTATCCGGGGGCACAGCAGTTTCAAGGATCCTACTTTATTCCAGGATCATTCCAGGGCCAAGGATCCTCCTTTGTTCCAGGATCATCCCAGGTTCAAGGATCCTCCTTTGTTCCAGGATCATCCCAGGTTCAAGGATCCTCCTTTGTTCCAGGATCATCCCAGGTTCAAGGAGCCTCCTTCGTTCCAGGATCATCCCAGATACCAGGATCCTTACAGATGCCAGGATCCCTAAAAAGTTTGCAAACAGGAAGTCTAGATGTCCATCAAGGGGACTTCATTCCAATGCAGACCATTGCTTCCACTGGTCCCTCCGTTGTTCCAGAATCCCAGCAATATGGATTCCCTAACTTGAACCCAATGGGAGGTAACACTTTAAATAATTATCCTACTACTAACCTTGGATTCATGCAGGATACAGGTACCAATCATGCTATGGCCAGGGAATTACAGAAACTAAAAGACATGATCTCTAGTGTTCCAGGGGTAGTCAAGCCTATCCCAGAGATTGCGGATGGAAGCCACAAGGTATCCCGTTTTGCACCACCAATTTGTGATGCAGAGGTACCCAAAAGGTTCCATATCCCTACCATGAAGCTGTATGATGGCACAACGGATCCAGAGGAGCATATAGCACAGTACAGGGAGAGGATGGAGATCAATCCTATCCCAGAAAAATTGAAGGAAGCATGCCTATGTAAAGGATTTGGATCCACTCTTACTGGATCAGCTCTTAAGTGGCTGCTAAGTCTTCCCCCTTACTCTATTACTTCATTTGCCAATTTAGTTAATTTATTCAATAACCAATTCTCTTGTAGTAGAAAATTTGAAAAATTAACTAGTGATTTATACAGGATAACTCAAAATCATAATGAATCATTAAGGGATTATATAACTAAATTTAGTAAAGAATCCTTGGACATTCCCAACTTGGATATGGCTACGGCTGTTGAAGCCTTCAAAATGGGACTGCTTAAGGATTCATTATTCTATGATGATCTTGTTATGACACCATGCAGGAATTTAGATGAAGTAAGAACTCGAGCACTCAGGTTTATCCGGCTAGAGGATGACAAGAGGATCCAGGAAAGACAAGTAGGATCCTCAAAACAAGATAAGCAAGGATCCTCCTTCAAAAGCAACAAGTTCAAATCCTACCATAGAAACGAGAACAAGAATGTGCATGCTGTTGACCAAGAAGAGGATGATGAAGAATATCCTCCAATCTCAGAATATTGTTTTTCCGTTGATAATCATGAACTAATCCTTGCAATGCAGAATCTAGGTGAGAAAGCTAGGTGGCCCAGGAAGAATGATAAACCATCCGGGACTAAAGACAAGTCCAAATGGTGTGCATACCATGAGGATTTCGGGCATCTAACTGAAGATTGCATAGCCTTAAGAAAAGAAATTGGATACCTGCTAAGCAAGGGGCATCTAAAAGAATTGTTGGGGAGAAAAAAGCAAAGGACCCAGGATCCTGAAAGGATCCCAGAAAAGGCTCCAGCACCTCCGGCAAACGCACAAGTGATTAACTTCATATCCGGAGGATCAGACATTTGTGGTACATCCTTTTCAGCGGCCAAAAGACATGCAAAAGAATAAAAAATGGATAATGGAGAAAGGCCTATTAGAACCTCAAGTGTCTCAGAAGGGAAGATGATAACATTTGATGAGGATGACCGCATTAACATTCAGGATCCTCACCATGATAGTTTAGTTATCACTCTCTTTATCTCTAACCATTTTGTCCGCAGGATCCTTATTGACGGAGGGAGCTCAGTGAACATAATCCAGCTTGATGTCTTGAAGAAGATGGGAATCCCAGAATCAGACATCACACCAAGATCCTCCGTGCTTGTAGGATTCAGTGGGGAAACGAAGAAAACTCTGGGGGACATCAAACTCCCAATCTACGTGGAAGGATTACATAATTACCAAAAATTTTGTGTTATTGACTGTTTATCTTGTTGCAACGTTATCCTTGGCAGGCCTTGGATACATGACATGAAAGCAGTTCCATCTACCTACCATCAATGTGTGAAGCTCCCTAGCCCATGGGGGATAATCAAGATCGACAGTGATCAGCAAGAGGCTAAGGATTGTTATACCTCATCTATGAAGCCAACCTCGAAGCCAAGGGAGCAATAGCAATTACAGTATCCTCCAAGGAATGTCTTGGAGGCAAGGGAACAAGACGTAGATGAAATCCTCTTGGATCCTAGTGATCCTGAATCAAAAATCTATATCGGATCAGGGATCCTTGGCGAGATGAAAGAAGACATAATATCCTTCCTCAAAAGAAGAAAATCTACCTTTGCTTGGAAACATGAAGATATGACAGGTATATCTAAGGATATTATTACTCACAAACTTGGCATTGACAGGTCTATCAAGCCAATCCATCAAAAAAGGAGGAAGTTTGCACCAGAAAGGAATGCCATTATCCAAGAAGAAGTAGAGAGACTACTTCGAGCAGGTATGATCAGAGAGGTAAAGTATCCAAAATGGTTAGCCAATGTGGTTGTTGTCCAAAAGAAAAACGGAAAGTGGAGGGTATGTGTCGATTTCACTGATTTGAATAAGGCATGTCCCAAGGATCCTTTCCCATTACCCCACATTGACTCTATGGTGGATGCAACAGCGGGGCATGAACTGTTAACTTTTATGGATGCATCATCTGGATTCCAACAAATCCAGATGGAACCATCTGACCAAGAGGATACAGCCTTTATGACCCCAACCGGTTTATATTGTTATATTGCCATGCCTTTTGGACTAAGAAATGCAGGTGCAACATATCAAAGGCTGGTAAATATGATGTTCAAGGATCAAATTGGAAAAACTATGGAGGTGTACATAGATGATATGGTGGTCAAGTCAAAGAAAGCTGAGGATCACCTAAGGGACTTGGAAGAAGCATTCGATATCCTTGATAGTTACAACATGAAACTTAATCCTTCAAAATGCCATTTTGGTGTTAAGGCAGGAAAGTTCTTAGGGTACATGGTAACCCAGAGGGGCATTGAAGCAAGCCCGGAACAAATCAAAGCATTAATAAATATCAAATCTCCTGCCAATGCCAAGGATGTTCAAAGACTGACAGGCAGGATAGCAGCTTTGAACAGGTTCATATCGAAATCCTCAGAAAAGTGCAGAGAATTTTACGATATCCTAAGGAAGAATAAGAAGTTCGAATGGACTGAGAAGCATGAGAATGCTTTACAAGCCCTAAAAGAGTATATGTCCTCAGCACCAGCATTAGCAAAACCGGAAAAAGGAGATGTGTTATCCTTATATCTAGCGGTATCCTCAACCGCTGTAAGTGCTGTCCTTGTTAAGGATCACGAAGGTACACAATATCCTATCTACTATGTAAGTAAAAGTCTACTTGATGCCGAATCCAGGTACTCACACCTCGAAAAACTTATCCTTGCATTAATCATGGCATCGACTAAGTTAAGGCATTATTTTGAAACCCATACTATTGTTGTTAAAACTAATTTTCCAATTAAGAATGTCCTCAGGAAACCAGATATGTCAGGGAGAATGGCTAAGTGGGCAGTAAAGCTTAGTGCCCATGATATAAGATACGAACCAAGAACAGCCATTAAATCTCAAGCACTAGCTGACTTTGTGGCTGATTTCAGTAGTGATCTACAAAAGGAAGCAGAATTGGAGGTCCAGCAGCTGGATGAGACCAAGGATCCTTGGATCCTGCACACTGACGGATCCTCAAATATCAAAGGCACAGGGCTAGGGATCCTACTAAAATCGCCACAGGGGGACATAATACCCCACTCCATAGCCTGTGAGTTCCAAGCAACTAACAATGAGGCTGAGTATGAAGCCCTAATTGCTGGCTTACAAATTGCTAAGGATATGGGGGTAAAGTATCTTAACGTATATGTAGATTCATTATTGATCACTAATCACTTTAACGGATCCTATGCTGTTAAAGGTGAAAAACTAACCAAATATTTAGAGATAGTCAAAGAATTGGCACTCTCTTTTGTTTCTTTTAGCTTGACACAGGTACCAAGGGAGGATAACACGGAAGCTGATGCATTGGCCAACCTAGGATCATCCTTGAAGATTCCAGAAGATATAAGTATCCCTATCATCCATATCCTGGCTCCTGCTATTGAAAATCAGGTGGCCATGGAAATAGAAGAGGATACTGCAGTGATCCCTAGTGAAGAAGCCCAATCTTATTCAGGATCATGGATCTCACCAATCATGAAATACTTGCAAAACGGAGAGATTCCAATGGGAGAAAATCCTAGAACTTTCAGGATCAAGGTATCTCAATTCACAATCTTGAATAATGTGCTATATAAACGATCCCTTGCAGGACCATATTTGAGATGTATTGAGGATCCTGAAATTGAAGAAGTGTTGAGAGACTTCCATGAAGGAGACTGTGGAAACCACACTGGGGGCAGGGCATTATTCTCAAGGATCCTTAGAACAGGATACTACTGGCCAACCATGAAAAGGGATGCTGTGGAGTATGCTAGGAGATGTGATCCTTGCCAAAGACATAGCAATATCCTTCACCAACCAGCTGAATTACTACACCCCATACCATCCTCTTGGCCATTCATGAGATGGGGAATGGATATAGTTGGCAAGCTCCCTAAAGCACCTGGTGGAAAAGTATTTATGCTTGCCATGACTGACTATTTTTCCAAGTGGATAGAAGCTGAAGCCTTCGCTCAAGTCAGAGAAAAGGAAGTCATATCCTTCATTAAAAGAAACATTATAACTAGATTTGGCATTCCCTCTGAAATTGTATGTGATAATGGCTCCCAATTCATTGGAAGCAGAACCACTAACTTTTGTGACAGTTGGGGAATCAAGATGATCACATCAACACCAGTTCACCCACAAGCCAATGGTCAAGCAGAATCATCCAACAAGATCATCATCAACAATCTGAAGAAGAAGCTAGGATCCAAGAAAGGGAAATGGGCAGAAGAGTTACCTTATGTGCTATGGGCTGATAGGACAACTCCCAAGAATGCCACCGGTCAAACACCCTTCTCTTTAGTATTTGGGGCAGAAGCAGTGATCCCAACAGAGATGGTGATCCCAACTGCTAGAACAAGTGCTCGTGATCCTGAAGAAAACGCTACAATCCTAGCTCAGGATTTGGATACTATTGAGGAAAACAGGGATCTAGCTAGGATAAGGATGGCAAGCTACCAACAAAGGATGGCTGGTGCCTACAACAAGAATGTCAGGATAAGGAAGTTCCAAGTCGGAGATATGGTGTTGAGAAAAGCATTTCAAAATACTATCAATCCTGCTGACGGGAAGCTAGCACCAAAATGGGAAGGTCCCTACTTGATTGAAGCTGAAGCAGGAAAGGGGGCATACAGGTTGCTAACCATGGAAGGAAACTTGTTACCAAGAGCCTGGAATGCTGTTCACTTAAAGAAATATTTCATGTGAACATGATCCTTCCTGCATGTGATCCTTACATTGAAGTATCCTTGAAGGATCCTGGAGATATCGGTGATCCTTACTCTGGTAATATGCTTATCCTAAAACTATTGTATTTTCTTACTTTTTGCCTAAGGATAAGGATCATGTATCCTTCATCCTCTACTCACAAACCATTTGAGTTATGATAGTTCAGGTATCTTCAGCAAATCGTCAAAGATCTCCAAAAGCACCACAGATCCTTGGGTACAACCCCAGTTATCCTTGGGATTATCCCCAGTTTCCGCCAGCAGCGCACGATGATCCTGGTATAGTTCACGTCTTTGGGACCAGTACCCACTTTCGGGGCTGACAACCTCATCGTACTGGCTATATTTAGGATCCTACGTATAATGGTGGACGCACCATACATCCGTTCCTAAGGTTTCTAACGTTTTCACGTTAGCTAAGGTTTTGACATTTTCATGTCACTAAGTTTGGATAGTTGCCAGAAAGGGCCATACTCCAGTTTACATACGATCCTTTGGGCTTGTCCCCAATTATCCTATGGGCTTGTCCCCAGTGATCCTCTGGGATCACCCCCAGTTATCCTATGGGCTTGTCCCCAGTGATCCTTTGGGATCATTCTCAATTATACTTTGGGCTTGTCCCCAGTTACTAATTTATCTTTTACATTGGCTTAGTCCCAAGTTATATCTCACTTTTCAGGTTTTGGAAGTCTAAACATATAAGGGTCCTTAATCCTTATTAACTATCAAAGTCTTATCTATGATTGTCTTGATTGAAGGATAGGATCCTAACGTGGATCCTCAGGTATGATCCTTGACTATTTTTGATTATACTCTTTATCCTAACCAACCCTTATACTTTGACAACCGAACCTATGGTCCTCGAACTAAAACACTTTGAGAATTTTCAATATGAGGATATTTGATCCAGGATCATATCCTAAGTTCATTAAACACTTTGTCAACTCTTGTTATTTTAACAAATATAGCAATTGAGAAATAAGAGGATTATTGAAGGATAACAACACAAGATAAGCCAGAAAAGTTAAGTTATATTATTAAACCAAAGGATCATTAACCCTTTCAAAAGATTGTCAAAATTGCCAACCCACATTTCTACCAGCAAAACGTGGCCCGTCCACATGGGTTGGCAAAGGGTGTCCATTGTCTATGCGGTCTTAGCATTTTGCAGGAAATAAAAGCGGCAGGATCACAAAGGTTTCATCCCCAAAACAGAGGATCCCTCCACCTTTTGTAATCCTACCTATTGTTCCAAGGATCCAGGATCCTTAACCCTAAGAAACTATTGTTCAGAGATTACAGACCATAATTGTTTCAAACATCAACAACCACAAAAAACCACTACCAATCCTAAAAAATTGGGCTCCGGCCTAGTCTCGAAATATCCATCATCGCCCAATCATGCAGCCTACACCTTCGCTGCTTCATCACCACCAGCATCTCCACCTTGATCCTTCTCAGCATCACCACCTTCCAGCATGGGGATCTCCTCAGCCTCATCCTCGTCCTCCAGGTCTGCCAGCCTTGCCTTCCAACCCTCAACATCCCACGAGCTTTTGTCAAAGGTAGGATCCTGAGCCTCCTCGGCCATCTGAAGTTGTATCTTATACATAGCAATTGCCGCGGACACCTTGGCATCTTGGGTGATCTCCTGCTTCTCGTTATCCATATCGATCAACCTCTGAGCAGCCTCAGCCTTCATGACCCGGAGTTCCTTCTCAAGATCTCCTATCTTGAGATCCTTTAACACACCCATTTGCTGGAGATCGGCAATTTGGCTCTCCTGCTCCTCAACATGGCCAAGATAGGTCTCAATCTCGGCAAGTTTCTGCAACAGGAGAAAAAAGATAAGCTTAGGATCAGATGATCCTCAAGAAAAGCAGAATATACAAACAGGATATGTGAGACGGATAACCAACAGGGGCAGTGATCCTTACCTCATTCACGTAGTCGAGGAATTGCTGACGGAGGAGGGGAAATCCTTGGAGATCTTCAGAGGTTTTCCTCTTTTTTCCCTTGCCCCGGATAGATGCTTTGGGAGCTGATGCTGAAGGACTGGCAGCAGGAGCCTTCTTCTTCTTTGAAGATGTGACATTGGCAAGATCACTTATCCCAAATATGGAGGCAGATTTAACAGACCTGGCAGATTTTCCAGCACCTACACAATTCAAAAACAAGATAAGTTCCCTTATTAAATTAAATACTTTTACATAAGACTTACTTTTTATGAAGATACTTACTTGACATTGTGGCAGATGCAGAGGATATCTCTTGAGAATCTTGGATAGTGATTTGGAAGCTTCTAACTTCAGGATCAAGCTTTTTAAAAGCTAACACTCTCTCTTTTGCAGCAGGGGTTAATTTCAGACGAGCAATGGAAATAGCTGCATAAAAGACAAAAAAAAAAAAAGACATCAGCGATCCTCATCATATGAGACAGGATTGATAGTGATCCTTCGAGGATCCTCTACCCTACCATGAGTGGCCCATTCCTTGGGCAAATCCTTCCCATCCGGGATTGAATCCCTCTTAACAAAGAAAAACCGACGTTTCCAGTTGGTATCATTCTTAGTAACTTTGAAGATTGGGTGATCCTCCCCAGCTTTCCGTTTCAACAAATATCGGTGAGAACCGAAGGTGGTGAGATCGTAAAACTCAGCTAACTCCGCCATCCCCAGATCAATCCCTTCCTGCTCGATGATCCTCTCGAAGGTATAAAGAACCCTCCAGATCATCGGCATAGCTTGGATGTAAGAGATGCCGGTTAAGGAAAAGAAAGACTGGGTAAAGTCTGGAAAAGGATACGAGTACCCTATAGCAAACGGGGTAGCAGGAAAAGCCACCCAGACATCCGAGATATAGTCGCTCAAAGCAGTAGGATCAAAGGATTTAAAAACGGCATTCGCCGGAAAGCAGTGACGAATTTTGTCTACGTGAACATCACTAAAGCAACACCTCTCCGTAGGAGAATCCTTGATAATCCCCTGGCTTTTTAAGGGACTACCCTTCTTGGAATCCTTGTGTGGAGAATTCCGGAGCAACATGTTTTGTGACGGAATAGAAACAGAGACGGAGTAGAAAAACAGAGTAAAGAAAAGGAAGAAGGGAAAGAGAGAAGAAGAGGATACCTGAACAACCTTCGGTGCAGAATATAAGGGGAGTGTATCTCGAATTTAAATACAAACTGATCCTCACCCTATCTCCTATTTATAATCATGATCTGCAGGATTGTCACATCTCTGACGTAATGATCACAACGGCTAGTCCGAGCATAACGGCTAGTTTCTTGGAGTCGCCCGTTAGAGATAAGATCGAAACAAAATATAACTCGTCTATTTACAATTAACTCCTTATATTTTGGGGGCAATTGTTGGGGCTGGATTTTTACTATAAGTGATCCTTATACGTGATCCTAACCAGTGATCCTTGTTTCTTTGGCAGGCAGTGATCCTCAGCCGGACTTCAGGATCAGGATCATGGGACGTTATGGTGATCCTTATACTAACGGTCACCTTCGCTTACCATAATATTGTTTTGCAGGAACATCTAGCAGGATATGCTCTAGACATCATGGTCCAGGAACGCGTCTTCACAAATATGGCAAGAGCTTAATCGAAGAAAGACGTTGCACAGGATATGGAAACTAGGCTTGATTTATGGGCAGCAATTTAGGCTAGATTGTCTTTATTTCTAAAGGGGTAATGAGCTGATAATTAGTCATTTTACCTAAAATAGATCACCTACACATGTATAAATACCACTCTTCTTCATTCGGAAGAACACACGACATACGACACAACTCTCAAACACTTAGACACTCAGTGATCCTTGTACTCAGCTCATTATCATCCAAAGTTGTAATCATATTTTTGTTATATTGAAGTTGGTGATCGGTAGTTGCCATCACCCGAGGTTTTTTATGCCGGAGATCATTCATTGATCAAGGGCTTTTTCCTCGTATAAATCATTGTGTCTTTGCATCTTTGTCACAGAAGTGATCCTTTACTTTCATAATTAACCAAGCATCATACCCCGTTTTCATAAAGTTTGGTTACATTATCCTTGTGTGATTTTTGACCAAAACAATACCACCAATGCATTAAGATCCCTACCCCTTGGGGAGTTGTCAAAATCGATAGTGATCAGAAAGAAGCAAAAGAATGTTACTCATCCTCAATGAAATCCTCGGCCAAACCAAATCCAGCATAGCAATTAAAGATGCGGGCCCAGGATATCGTGGAGACTTCGGAGCAGGATGTGAAAAAAGTTGTCCTGGACCAGGATATTGAAGAACAATTAACTAACTTTCTGAAATGCAGGATGTCTACGTTCGCATGGAAGCATGAGGATATGACAGGTATCTCAAAAGACATTATTACTCACAAGCTTGGAATTGACAGGTCATACAAGCCTATACAACAAAAGAGAAGGAAATTCGCCCCTTAACTGAATGCAATTATCCAAGAGGAAGTTGAAAGATTATTGAAGTCTAGAATGATTAGAGAAGTCAAATTCCCTAGATGGCTAGCGAATGTGGTAGTGGTTCAAAAGAAGAATGGGAAGTGGAGAGTTTGTGTAGACTACACAGACCTGAACAAAGCTTGTCCAAAAGACCCATTCCCTCTGCCTCATATAGACTCGATGGTGGATGCCACTGCCGGCCATGAAATGTTAACCTTCATGGATGCATCCTCAGGATTCCAGCAGATTCAAATGGAACCTTCAGACCAGGAGGATACTGCTTTCATGACACCAACAGGTATTTAGTGTTATACTGCTATGCCCTTTGGTTTAAAAAATGCAGGTGCCACGTACCAGAGATTGGTGAACATGATGTTCAAAGATAAACTGGGGGACACCATGGAAGTGTATATCGATGATATGGTGGTGAAATTTAAAAAGGCCGAGGATCACCTCCAGGATATCAAGGGAGCGTTTGATATCCTGGATCAATACAACATGAAGCTGAATCCTGCTAAATGCCATTTCGGAGTGGGGGCAGGAAAGTTTCTTGGATACATGGTGACAAAAAGAGGGATAGAGGCGAGCCCGAAGCAGATTAAAGCTATCTTGAATATAAAGTCACCCTCGAATATGAAGGATGTTCAGCGGCTAACAGGACGAGTGGCAGCCTTGAATAGGTTTATTTCAAGATCCTCGGAAAAGTGTAAAGAATTCTATGATATTCTGAAAAAGAATAAGAAATTTGAATGGGGCGAGAAGCATGAAGCAGCCCTACAGGATTTGAAGCAGTATCTCTCAACCGCGCCTTTATTGATGAAGCCTGAAGATGGTGAACCATTATCCCTGTATCTTGCAGTATCAGGGAATGCAGTAAGTGCAGTACTCGTAAAGGATCATGAAGGTCAGCAGTATCCTGTCTATTATGTTAGCAAAAGTTTGTTAAATGCTGAAACTAGATATTCGCACCTAGAAAAGCTAATATTGGCTCTAGTAATGGCATCAACAAAGCTTAGACATTATTTTGAAACACATAGGATTCATGTTAAAACTAATTATCCTGTTAAGAATGTGCTTAGGAAACCGGAGATGTCGGGTAGAATGGCTAAGTGGTCGGTAAAATTAAGTGCCTATGATTTAATATATGAACCTAGAAATGCAATAAAGTCTCAGGCTCTAGCAGACTTTGTGGCTGATTTCAGTAGTGATATTCAAAATGAAGTAGACCTAGAAGTGCAACAACTAGGAGAGAACTTAGAATCCTGGACATTATATACTGATGGTGCATCTAATGTAAGGGGAGTAGGTTTAGGTATACTACTAAAATCGCCATAGGGGGACATAATACCCCAGGCTGTTAGATGTGAATTCCCTGCTACTAACAATGAGGCAGAATATGAAGCTTTAATTGCAGGATTAGAATTGGCTAAGAATATGAATATCAAGAATTTGCAAGTATATGTTGATTCCTTGTTAATTACTAATCATTTTAATGGATCCTATGCAGTCAAAGGTGAGAAACTAATTGAATACCACGGTATTCTTAAAAAATTAGCAGGATATTTCGATATTTTTACACTTGAACATGTACCAAGAGAGGATAACGCCGAAGTAGACGCATTGGCAAACTTGGGATCATCAATCAGGATACCAGAAGGGACCCCGATACCGATATTACATATCCTGTATCCTGTAACGGATCCTCAGTATAAGGAAGTAGCAAGTATTCAAAATCCTGGAGTGGTGTATCCTGAAGAGGATCCTAAATCCTAGACAACTCCAATTATGAGATATCTCAAGGAAGGACATATCCCCGAAGATGAAAATCCTAAGGCATTTAGGATGAAGGTATCACGATTCACTATTATAAATAATATTTTATATAAGAAATCTCTTGCAGGACCATACTTGAGATGCTTGGAGGATACTGAAGCCAAAGAAGTACTCCGGGATATACATGAAGGGGATTGTGGTAACCATACTGGGGGCAGGTAATTGTTTTCGAAAGTATTAAGGACAGGATATTATTGGCCAACAATGAGAAAAGATGCCGCAGAGTATGCTCGAAGATGTGATGCATGTCAAAGACATAGTAACATATTGCATCAGCCCGCTGAACCGTTATATCCTATTGTTTCCCCTTGGCCGTTTATGAAATGGGGCATGGATATAGTAGGAAAATTACCAAAGGCCCCGGGAGGAAAAGTCTTTATGCTAGCTATGACGGATTATTTCTCTAAATGGGTTGAAGCTGAAGCGTTTGTCCAAGTTAGAGACCAAGAAGTAGTATCCTTCATAAAAAGGAATATCCTGACCAGGTTTGGGGTACCAGCTGAAATCATCTGTGATAATGGGTCCTAGTTTATAAGCAAGAGGACCACTGATTTCTGCAAGAGTTGGGGGATCAAAATGATAACGCCCACTCCAGTACACCCTCAAGCGAATGGGCAGGCAGAATCCTCAAACAAGATAATTGTCAACAATTTGAAAAAGAGACTTGGGGCTAAGAAGGGAAGATGGGCAGAAGAATTACCATTTGTCCTATGGGCTGACAGGACAACTGTGAAGAATGCTACTGGGCAAACTCCATTTTCCTTAGTATTTGGAGCAGAGGCAGTAATCCCGACAGAAATGACAATGCCCACTGTAAGATCTACCCTAAGTGATCCTGAGCAGAATCCTGAAGCCTTGTGTCAAGATTTAGACACTATAGATGAAAAAAGAGATGCGGCAAGGCTAAGGATGGCAGCATATCAACAGAGAATATCCAGGGCATATAACAAGAACATTAAGACCAGAAGGTTTAAGGTTGGAGATTGGGTGCTAAGAAAGGCTTTTCAGAATACTACTAATCCTGCCGATGGCAAGCTAGCCCCAAAAGGGGAAGGACCATACGAGGTTGAATCAGAAGCAGGAAAAGGAGCATACAGACTCAAGAATATGGAGGGGGATATGCTACCAAGGTCCTGGAATGCTATACACCTCAAGCTCTATTTCAAGTGAGTTTAGAATTTAATTTCTAATTCAGGATGGTATGAATTCTACCTTTTTTATGTTTGGTTTAATTTATTCTTTGTAACCCAATACTGACTTAAGCATCGGAGGGGTGTTAGCCAAGCTAACACCCACCTTAGTTTACAATTGTTTTGCAAGATATGTTTCAGGATGTAGCTCCAGGATATGTGCTCAGGATAACTCGAAAGATTAGAGGATTGGCCCCCTCTCTCACGTTTAAGGGATACTGATCCCTTCACAGGTTTAAAGGTATTCACCTTTCTTCCAAATTGGGTTTAAACACCCCGCATGGAGCGCAAGTTATTCAGGGATAGTTCAAGGTGGCGGACCAGTCCATGTAAAAGTGGCTGACAATTTCGTCACTATTAGCTATATCCTGAATCCTAAAGGTATATGAGGATTGATCACCCTCTCTCACGAAAGGGTATTTTCATACTCTCTAAGGTTTAAAGGTTCTCACCTTTCTAAGTCTTGGAGTTTATACACTCCCGCCTGTAGCGCATGAAAATTTGGGATTTTCCCCAGGATATAAGGGATTTATCTCCAGTACACCTTTGGGTTTTGCCCTTGGACATAAAAAATTGCCTAAACAATGTATTTGAAGGCATTGTACACAGGGGACATTCCCATTAAGGTGGTGGTGCAAAAGCTAAAAAGATAGGATTTGGAACTAATGCACTAAGTACCTTGCACAGGGGACATCTTTATAGGAAGAATGGCAAAGGGATGGAAGTTTGGTAATAGGTTTATATCCTATCTCTGGTATGATCTTTCCTTTGTAAACATCGTTTAAGTTTTTAGTGACATTATGTTTTATAAAAAGGACAAATATCCTGATATATTCTCAAAGTCTTTTTAGAATATTTGATTAGGATGTTTGAAACTAGTAATAGTTTGGGATTTTGATCATTTAAAAGTGGTTATTAATCAAAAACTTTCTACGATGCTGAAGTGATGTTTGTAAGTTCTATCTAATAAAAAGTTTACAGTATATTGCTGAGGATACTGATCAGGATATATTATAAGATAACAATATGGAATTTTTTGCAAAACTAAAGAGTTACGCTAAGTAATGCAAGGTAACAAAAAATAAGTCAAAAGATAGTTATATTATTAACCAGTCAAAAGTTGTGCTTTTGGTTTCACCTCAAACCGAGGCCCATCCGCCAAAAGCACGATTAGTTTTTATCATATCTGTGTAACGGTTGCAGGATATATTTCAAAACAGGACCTGACCACCTACAACCGTTATCACGTTCAAAACAAGTTATACTAATCAATGACCAAGGGCTTCGTCCTAAAACCAAGGACCCACCCACCTTTGGTCATCACATTGTTCTAGTGCAGGAAATATAAATTGTTCAAAAGCAGGAAAAGTAAATTGTTCAGACAATCACAACCATCAAATTTAAGAAGTGGGCTCCGGCCTAGGCATAAACATCCATCATCGCCCACTTCGCTGCTTTCAAGGGGCAGCTCCCTCTTCCATCATGTCCTCTCCGGCAGCATCTCCTCCAACATTCATCCCAGCCTTATCAGCAGGATCCCCACCAGCATCCTTTGTAGCACCAGCATCACCTACCTTCTCGGTCACCTTAGTGGGTTCCTCTGCAGCAGGTTTTGAGGAGGGCTCCACGGGGTTGCCACCAAGATCCTTCAGTTTCATCTCCCAGACCTTGATGTTCCAGGAAGGGCATTCAAAGCCCAGAGCCTTGGCCTCATATGCCATTTTTAGCCTGGCCTGGAGGAGGGAGATGACAACTGAATTCTTAAGGCTCTCCCGGTATGAGGCCATATCCTGCTCATGTTGAACCTGGGCTGCGTCGTACTTGGCTTGAGCTTCTTGGGTGATCTTCTGGACGGTGGACTGATGGTCTTGAGTCATGGCCTTGTATTTGGCTTCATAATGCTCCGATTTGGCGGTGGCGATTGCTGCTTGGTCAGCGATAGTTGCCTCAGCCTTCTTCAGTTGGCTCTCCAACATGACGTTCGAGCCACATGCGTCCTCGTAAAGGAATACCTGGCGTTCGAGGCCCTGTAAGGTAGGTAAACAGGTATCAGCCTAAACTAACATTTATAATTAGCATATGATGCAGGATATAAGCCGGGATACTAACCTGATTGAGGAAACCTATCATGAATTTGCTGGAATCCACGAACCCGTGATCCTCATATGGGAATACATGGGGAGTAGGAGGATGATCTGCTTCCTTCCTCTTCCGGGAGCTGGAGGCCCGGGTCCTGGACGCTGGAGGAGCTTTGGGAGCGGTGGTGGTCTTTGAACTGCTGGGCTTTGGAGTGTTGGTTGGCTTTGGGTTAATTTCTTGTTTGATGGGTGCAAGGCTGGAATAACTGGCCAACTCATCAAGCTTGAAGCCTTCGAGGTTGATGACCGGCACTATGTCAAGGGAGAAATGTTTAATTTATGTCATTTATATCTTATAGTCAAATTGCTCATCTATACTTACCGGACATTTCTAAACTGGATTTCTGACTTGAGCTTGTGAGAGACAGGGAGAAGGTTCTTTCAGAGGCAGGAAGACGGTAAATCTCTTTGATCCTGGATTGTGATTCTGCACTTGGGGGTGCTAGGTCTCTGAAATTCGCTGCATGAAAATTAGGATATCAGTCAGAATACAGTTAAGAATATATTTGGGGGTGTTCCTAAAACCCTAGATCCTACCCTTGGTTAGCCAACTAACTGGCAGGTCAAGACCCCCGTCGATGGAGTCCCTCTTTACGAAAAAGAACTTTCGTTGCCACTGATCTTCGTTCTTGGTGGCTTTAAGTATTAAGGGATTTTTGGAAGTGGAAAACAAGAGAAAACGACTATTTCCATGAGATCTCAATCGGTATGCTATGGGAAGGTCTTCAATGCACAAGTTAGGGCAATGACGAGATTTGATTTGGTCAAGCACCATCAAAACCCGCCAGACCATTGGCATGGTTTGGGCGTAACTGAGACCGGTGAGCTCGAAGAAACGAGAAATAAAGGGTGGAAATGGATACCGGAGTCCTAAAGAAAAGGGGTAGGCAAAGAAGCAAACCCACTCATTTGATGACGCGTCTGATCAGACTTCCCGATCGAAAGGGCGAATGACAGTTCTAGTGGGAAAAGCGTCGGAGTCCTTCAAAGCGGCGATATCGGCATTGTTAAAAGAGCAGATCTCTTTTTCTGGTTCTCGGATGAGATTTTGGCTCACGAGGGTTGGGATCAGATCGTTCGGGAGAGATCTTGTTCGCGATGCCATGAGGAATATCAAGCAAATAATAAGGAATTCAAAGAAAGTAGAAGGTGAGAGAGAGGACGGATACCTGAAAATTGCTTGGAGAAGAATGATAATAATAAGGGATATCTCAGCTAATTATAGGCTGGATATAGGGGGTGAAGTGTAAAAGAAGTGTGGGAAGTTGCACAAGGTCACCTCAAACGTCATTTCATTATAAGTGCCTCGGTTTGCGAGATAAGATTTTCGAAATATATCCGTTGGATTGGTACACCAACAGATATATTTGGGGACAATTGTTATGGGTCATTTTCTAAGCATACATATCCTGACCAATATCCCGCCTTTGTTTGTTCGCTTGTGACCAGGATGCTGGAAGAGGATATTACTGACATCTTGGGTAATATCCTGAGATTTGTTAATTAACCACGTGCAGGTTGAAGACTAAGACTTACCAACGGTCGAAAGGACTTCTTCTCCTCAAGACTCGGACTAATTTGTTGAAGAAGAGACGTTGAGCCCGAAAGACCAGGTCTACAACGTTCAATGAGGGAATATCCGGTGGATCCCGCAAGTTTAGGATAGTTCGTTGGTTTATCTTTACTATAAATAGATGTGGCGGATCAGTTTAAGGCACACACTCTTTCACCATCACTTTCGTACACTTTTGCTCTCTAGCTACTAGCAACCACTACACAAACACTTGTACTCAAATCTCATTGTAACACTTAGTTGATCCGCACCACATCCTGCACTGTATCCTGATATTTGAAGCAATAGAAGAACAAGGCAGCTGCGATTGTCAGCTCCCGAGGTTTTATGTCGGCGATCTAGATTGATCAAGGGCTTTCCTCGTACATCTTGTGTCAACCCCTTTACTTTTTGCTCATTGTTTGATCATTAATACAGCTCGATATCCTGAGCCGTATTCTGAATACTGTTTTTCTAAACAACTTAACGAACACATTTTCGACAACACTTTCTAGCACACTACCTCACTTAACTAATTTGATCACTAAATTGCTTAGGTAATTTTTGACCAAAACAATATACTCGCAAATTCTTGATACTCATACTCTTAGCCAATTCTAATCCTGCAATTAAAGCTTCATATTCTGCCTCATTATTAGTAGCAGGAAATTCACACCTAATGGCCTGGGGTAATATGTCCCCCCTGTGGCGATTTTAGTAGTATACCTAAACCTACACCTCTTATATTGGATGCACCATCAGTATATAATGTCCAGGATCCTAAAGATTCTCCTAACTGTTGAACTTCTAGGTCTACCTCATCCTGAATATCACTACTGAAATCAGCCACAAAGTCAGCTAAAGCCTGAGACTTTATGGCATTTCTAGGTTCATATACTAAATCATAAGCACTCAACTTTACTGACCACTTGGCCATCATGCCTGACATCTCTGGTTTCCTAAGCACATTTTTGACAGGATAATTCGTTTTAACATGGATCCTATGTGTTTCAAAATAATGTCTAAGCTTTGTTGATGCCATGACTAGAGCTAATATCAATTTTTCTAAATGAGAATACCTAGTTTCAGCATCTAACAAACTTTTACTAACATAATATACAGGATATTGCTGACCTTCATGGTCTTTTATTAGAACGGCACTTACAGCATTCCCTGATACAGCAAGGTATAGGGATAGTGGTTCACCATTTTCAGGCTTCATCAATAGAGGTGCAGTTGAGAGATATCGCTTCAAATCCTGCAAGGCTGCTTCAAACTTTGCTCCCCATTCAAATTTCTTATTCTTCTTGAGGATATCATAGAATTCCTTGCATTTTTCCGAGGATCTAGAAATAAATCTATTCAAAGCTGCTACTCGGCCTGTTAACCGTTGTACGTCCTTCATTTTCGAGGGTGACTTTATATCCAGGATAGCTTTAATCTGCTCCGGGCTTGCTTCTATCCCCCTTTTTGTCACCATATATCCTAGAAACTTTCCTGCCCCCACTCCGAAATGGCACTTAGCAGGATTCAGTTTCATGTTATACTGATCCAGGATATCAAATGCTCCCTTGATATCCTGGAGGTGATCCTCAGCCTTTTTAGATTTCACCACCATATCATCGATATATACCTCCATGGTGTCCCCCAGCTTATCTTTGAACATCATGTTTACTAATCTCTGGTATGTTGCACCTGCATTTTTCAAACCGAAAGGCATAGCAGTATAGCAATATATACCTGTTGGTGTCATGAAAGCAGTATCCTCCTGATCCGAAGGCTCCATTTGAATCTGCTGAAATCCTGAGGATGCGTCCATGAACGTTAACATTTCATGTCCAGTAGTAGCATCCACCATTGCATCGATATGAGGGAGAGGAAATGGGTCTTTAGGACAAGCCTTGTTCAAGTCCGTGTAGTCTACACAGACTCTCCATTTCCCGTTTTTCTTCTGTACCACAACTATGTTTGCTAGCCATCTTGGAAACTTGACTTCTCTGATCATCCTGGACTTCAACAATCTTTCAACTTCCTCTTGGATAATCTTATTCCGCTCAGGAGCAAATTTTCTTCTTTTTTGCTGAACAGGCTTGAATGATTTGTCAATTCCAAGCTTGTGAGTGATAATGTCTTTGGATATGTCTGTCATATCCTCATGCTTCCATGCAAATGTTGACATCCTGCATTTCAAAAAGTTAGTTAACTGCTCTTCAATATCCTGAGGGATATTGGTTCCTACGAGCACCGAGATATCAGGATTATCCTGATCCAGGATAATTTTCGTCACATCCTGCTCCGAATCCTCCATGATATTCTGGGCCCGCATCTTTAATTGCTATGCTGCACTAGGCTTAGTTGAGGATTTCATCGAGGATGAGTAGCATTCTTTCGCTTCCTGCTGATCACTTTCAACCTTGACAACTCCCCAAGGGTAGGGATCTTGATGCATTGGTGATATGTTGATGGCACAGCCTTCATATCGTGAATCCATGGTCTTCCCAGTATGATGTTATAGCAGGATAAGGAGAGTCCATCACGCAGAAGCGTTGTATGGAGTTGACCCCTTCAACATATACTGGTAACTTTATCTCCCCTACGGTATTCCTAGCTTCTCCATTGAAACCAACGAGCACAGTGGACTTCGAAGTAATGTCCATCAGAGATACATTTATCCTCTTCAATGTTTCCAGCTAAATTATATTGACAGAACTACCGTTGTCTACCAGTATCCTACGTACAAAATGGTTAGCCACATATAATGTTATTACCAAAGCATCATGGTAAGGATCCTGAACAGTATCCCTGTCATCACTATCGAAAGTGATCACTTTATCAGTTGTGGGGGTAGTCATCCTGACTGGTCTGTCTCCCCTCTCACTCTTAGCTTCCTTTGCGTGTCTCTTGGCCGCCGAATACGAAGTTCCACAAATATCGGATCCTCCTGAAATAAAGTTAATTATCTTGGCATCTGCTGGGGGTGATGCTGCTCGTTCAGGATCCTTCTCAGGATCCTGCCCTTTATTTTTCTTTTTTCCCAGCAAGTCCTTCAGATACCCCTTGCTTAACAGGTAACTTATCTCTTTCCTTAGAGCAATGCAATCCTCGGTCATATGTCTGAAGTCTTCGTGGAAGGCACACCATTTGGATTTATCCTTCCAATCAGCTTTCTGCTGGTTCTTTCGAGGCCACCTAGCTTTGTCCCCTTGTTAGGACAGGATTTTAATGACCTGTGATCCTTACAAGATATCCTAACGAGTGATCCTTGTTTCTTTGGCAGATAGTGATCCTCAGAAGAGCTTCAGGATCAGGATCATGGATCATCCTAAGGATCCTCATACTAACGATTGTTCTCTTTGAATTTAATGTTGTTTTGCAGGGATTACGAGTTGGACCTGGTCTTGGCAATGTTATTAAGGAATCTTTCACGTAAATCTCGCACATACATCACCGGAAATAGACGTTGTGGAGAATATGGAAACTTAGCACAAATTACGGGCAATTAGTTAGGCTAAATTTACTTCTATTTCTAAAGGGGTAACGAGCTAGTAGTTAGGTGACTTGCCTAAAATTCAACCACACACGCTTATATAAATGGCACTCTACAGCATTCGGAAGACACAACACATTTCTCACACGCTCTAGCATACGATACTATAGTGATCCTTGTACCTAGCTCGTTACTATCCAAAGTTGTAAACATTGTTTGTTATATTGAAGTTTGGTGATCGGTAGTTTCCATCACCCGAGGTTTTTTATGCCGGAGATCATTCATTGATCAAGGGCTTTTTCCTCGTATAAATCCTTTTGTCACTTGTGCAATTTTCTTTTAAGTGATCCTTATCTTTGTTCATCATATCAAGCATCATTCCCCGTTTACAAAGAGTTTGGTTGCATAATCCTTGTGTGATTTTTGACCAAAACAGTTTGGCGCCCACCGTGGGGCAATTGGTGCTTCATTCATAAGAAAGTTTTTCTAGTTCAGTTATCAATGAAATAAAGTTATTTGATCCCTATGTTTGTTTGTTTATGTTTGATGTTTTTCATGTTTTGACTTTTATTCGATTTCAAACTCTATATCGCTTTCTGGAGAATTATACACAAACTAGTGCGTAAACATAATCAGTTAAACACGACAAACACTCCGGAACATCAATTTATGCTTAACATACCTTAAATAACCTTTACATAACTTAGAAATAAGTTTTAAAGGCTTTGGTATGGCAAAATCTAGTCTATTCGCTTACAGGGACTAAAATTGTCAAACTGCGAAAGTATGTCGATTTGAACAGTAACGAACATTCCGGAACATGATCATAAGTTAAACACACCCTAAATATCCTTTGCATAGCTTAGAAATAGGCTTTGAGGGGTTCAGTGTGCTAAAATAAACTTTTGGGTCATTCAGGGACTAAAAGCGTCAAAAAGTGCATAAGTTTGCATTTTCGCGCATAACTTACGTTCTGAATACATCCGGACATCCAAAAATTTATGTAATCATTAAAATATTATGTTTTAGTGATTAGCTTGTCAAAAATCCATTCGTCGCGCAATTTGGACCGTTTTTGCGTCCGTTACTACTTCCGTCGCAATTAACCGAACAACGCAATCGTACGGACAAACGAACCGACATCCGGCATATTTTTGAGCATGTTTTAAGTTCCCTATACTTTAACTTCATTTTAGAGCCTTAAAATGGGTTTGCGGGTGTTTGAAGTGCCAAATCTCGACCATGCGCGCACAGGGGCCAAAACTGTCAAAATGAAAACATAGCTGGTCTGCAGGTCCCTTACGGACTGTATGGGGTTGCTTACGGTCCGTAAGCCCCTCCCAGATCAGCAGAAATGTTTTCCAGCTATTCCCAGCTGTTACACACTTGTGCACATGGTTTTGGGGTTCCTATGGGCTGGTTTGTGTGCCCATCAAGGTACCAAATCAGGATTTGACAAATGTACGGCCTAGATCGTGCCCTCTTCTCCAAGAAACGATCTTAACGGTAGTACTTCACCTATATATACCCCCACTCTTTTCACTCATTTCCCACACTTGAATTCTGAGTTTGTTCTCTAAGTTGGGGTGTTTTAGCACCTCATACCTGAGAATACTCGGAAGTTCAATCTTGCGGGGACCTTCTGTAAGTATTCTTTCGCGTTTTTCGTTCGTTTTAGCGTTAAAATCAAACTGCGTTTGACTTTCTGCGTTGACCAGTTTATAGTCAATGCGAAGTTCGTTTGAACTTCATAACGTGAGCGTAATCACGATGGTTATAGTCCCTAGCGACTATACCTACTGATTACCACGTTATCTAGGCTCAGTGACGAGTCGTAGTTTCGGCCAAAATGCGTTTTCTCACGTATTTTGTAACCAAACTACTCTAGGGTATTAAAACCGTTTGTTTTAATACCAAACCTGTTTTCTAACTTTACTAAACATGTTCTAGCATGTTTAGCTCGTCGCTTTTAGATTTGTGCTTATTTAGGGTCGTAAAGGTAAGCGATCTAATCAATCGCTTATGCTTACGAACCCGACCCATTTGGTCGATCATTAGGATCCGACCAAACATTTTAGGTGACTATAATTGTATAGGGAATAACCTTCCGAGGTTATACCTTATGGTCACGACGTTTAAGTAGTTGTATGAGAAGTAGTTCTTATGCCTTAGGTAAATTACCAAAATGCCCTTTTTGCGCCAAAATTCATTTTAAGCCTATGTAACATAATTTTTGACATCTAAACTGATTTAGCAACAATATTAAGCATGTTAAGGCATATCTTACTTGTCATAGAACTAGTTAGGCTTTCCGAACGCGTTTTACACGAACGACGCGTTAAAGTAGCATAAGCTACCTAAACGAGTCGTAACGGGTCAAAAGCACTTAGGATAAGTTTCGTTTTAGTATGTAGGCTTTGTCAACCCATATTACATAAGTTCCTATACTTATTTGGTTTACGAACCCTCGTACTACCCGATCCTCCGATAGGTCCGTTTATTAATGTAGATACCTATATAGGTGCCGTTTGATTCCGTGATCTTCTAGCATTGCTTGGTGGTTATCCTACGACTTCTAAGCAATCTCAAGTGAGTACATAGTCCCCTCTTTTACTGTTTTCCAAACATTTTGAGGTGAAACACATGTGCCTACTTGCTACTTTCGTGCTTTCTTGTTTTCACATCATATGCTTGCTATGTTCTTTAGTACACTTATAGTACATGATTTCATTACATTGTTTTGCTATGTATGTTAACTTAGCATGCTAGCACACTGATTTACATTACTTTATTTTGCTATATATGTTTACATGACATATTAGCACATTGTTTTACATGACTTTTCTACTTTGTATGTTTACTTAGCATACTTAGTACATTGTTTTTCACATAACTTGTTTACTTTTGGTATGACATTTGGTTTGCATAAACAGTTCTTTACTACATTCATTAACATTAGCTATGCCGCTCGGTAGTAAGTAATGGTACCATAGGACTTGACAAATCCCGTTCCTGACACCCTAGGTTTGTTTGGGTGTAAGGAATGACTGAATCCGTGAACATTTTTACTTTGATAACCTTTACTCTAAGGTTATCCTACTGTCTCAAGGCTTGAATGTAATGCGTTAACTTACCACATAAATGTTTGTATCAATAAAACAAGCTTTTACTTGGCAAAACATAACTTTTTGATTTATTCAAAATACTTTGTTTTGTTCCTTTTTACTTATGGTTAAGTATTCTCATTTTGTTACTTACCATACATAACTTTTGTTTACACTTAACTACATGACTACATTTTGGATTTTAAACATTGACAATGGTTTAGACAAGAACATTTGATTGTTGGTTTGAACATGAACTATATGCTTTGGTGATTTGTTTAAGTGACTTAAGTAACGATATGTGTGTAGTATGCTACAAGCATGGTGGATACGCCGCTGGTACTTCCTATATATAAGTGCTTGTAATGTATTACATGACATACCGTTATTTAAATCATTCAATTTTGGACTTACACACTTTACACAAATAATATCTTTTTCACAAGACTTTGTTTTACAAAACAAATTATTTTATACAACTTATTTATACTTGGTTATTCTTTAACCATACATTATTCTTTACTTATACATATCATCTGATTTTATCACTTTTCAAATGATTTACAAAACAAAACATTTTACAAGGTTCATGACTAACTTTTATTAAAACCTTTTCTTTAAACTTATAAGTCATGAATCCTATTTTCATAAAACCTATGTTACTCACAGGCATTTTTATGCTGACATACCTATTTTCACATGTGTTTCAGGAGCTAATGCATAGGATGATGATCGTGACACGCTAGGGTGGACTTGGGCCTTAGTGACATAAAACAGAGCTAGACTTAGTTTAATTACGTTATGTACTCTTTAATTCTGTGGTTTTAAGACAATGTAACATGTTGGTTCTTGTTTTGAACGATGTATTCCACCCTTGGGTGATGAATAAAATATTATTTTAATTACCATGGTTGTGGAACAATAATTCTGTTACAACACTCCCCGACGTTTCCGCCACGATTTGATGTTTTACGTGGTCGGGGTGTGACAGAAGAGTTGGTATCAGAGCCAATGGTTATAGGGAATTAGGTTATTAGTAATGCTTTGACCTAGACTATAACCTTTCTAGGACCCCAACACAAGTTGTCTTGTGTTTAGATCTTAAAACATGCACTTCACCTATCCTTAGGTGATCACCAAAACAAGAACCTAGTTTTCTAAAACGATTTTTGAAAAACAATCCTCTGTTTTCAAATGATTTATTATATGATTTTGAACCCTTCCAGTTTGATTTTTGGCCTTGTGCCTTCCAAGTTTTCAAAATCTCGTCAAAGTTTTGGGTTCTAAATAGTGTGAACACGTGCAAACTGGAAGAGTGAATGCCTGTACCCTGGGTTTTCTGTCTAAGGCTAGAGTGTTCGTACAAATCCACATAATCGGACCAGTCACTCTTACCTGGGAACTCCTGGGGTGAGTGTTCACTTATAGGCGAGCATGTCTTCGCAAAGCATTATTTATGGACCCATTTACTTTGATTAGTCACCGTGTGTCATTTGTTTGCTTTGTGATACGGACGAATGACCACCATCCTTGCCTTGTTGATTTTGTTTCGTCTCGTTCTTTTCATCTAATCATCTCACTCGTTTCCTCTCATGTTTTCCTCTTTTTAGCATGCCAATGCCGAACTGGCAGAAATTATCGCACAGCATATGGCTGCTGCGTTCCCGAATCTTATTGCTCAGTTTAACCAAGCCAACATCAATCAGAACGCTCCTTGTAACTTCAAGAGCTTCAATTCGGCTAAACCACTCAAGTTCAGTGGTACTGAGGGGGCAACTGGGCTCCTTCAATGGTTTGAGAGCATTGAGAATACTTTTCGTCATGTTCAGTGTCCTGATAATCGCAAAGTCGAGTTTGCTTCTAGTGTTTTTCAGAAGAGGGCGTTGACATGATGGAACGGGGTCATGAGAGATCGTGGTGCTGAAGTTGCTTTAGCACAAACATGGGCTGAGTTGAGGACTCTCATGATGAGTGAGTTTTGTCCTCGTCATGAACTGCGAGCTTTGGAAAGGGAGTTCGATGATCTGAAACAAGTAAGTGGTGAGCACCGGGCGTATACTGATAGGTATGAGGAGCTGAGTTTGTTATGCCCAACGATGGTTACCCCACTTGATAAGGCTATCGAAAGATACATCGACGGTCTACCTGACTCTGTGCAAGACATAGTTACTGGTAGTAAACCTACCACTGTTCGTCAGGCAATCGAACTATCTGCAACGTTGACTGAGTCGCAGATACGAAAGGGTAAGTTGCACAGGAAGGGTGACAAGAAGGGTAAGAAGCAGGAGTCTGACAAGAAGGATAGCAAGAAAGGTAAAAGCAAGAAGGGGAGTGATGCGGGTTCTTTGAAGGGTTCAAGGAAGCGGAAGGCTTCCCAGAGCTATGCCGTTACTACTCAGGCTCAAGCTGCTCAAAATCAGCCTGCGCAACCTCTTGCCAAGAAACCATACTTTGGCAATGCACCTCTGTGCAATAAGTGTAACGGACATCATCAACCACACCACCAGTGCCGTCAATGCACCAACTGCGGAAGACCTGGCCATCTTGCTGCTACATGCCGCATTCCTGCTAATTTGAATCGGGCAGCTCAGAACCCGGCTCAACAGGTTGCTCAGCCTCTTGCTCAGCAACAAGGTCAAGCAGCACGACCTCACTTCCCACCAGGCTCTTGTTACAACTGTGGGGATCTGACCCACTACCGTAATCAATGTCCAAGATTGGTGAATGCAAACCCGGTTCAAGCTCAGGCTCGTGGACGAGCTTTTAACATGAATGCTGTTGAAGCGCGAGCAGACAACGAGGTGGTGAACGGTACGTTCTTTGTCAATAATCAACCTGCGTCTGTTCTTTTTGATTCAGGGGCCGATAAGAGTTTTGTGTCGTTATCTTTTGAGCCTTTGCTTCGCGTGTCTAGAACGAAACTAGGTAAGCCTTTGACAGTTGAAGTTGCGAATGGTGAACCCATTGTTCTTGATTCTATTCTCCGCAACTGCCAGTTGAACCTTAACGACCATCTTTTTCCTATTGACCTCACGCCCATGCAACTTGGGAGCTTCGACATTATTGTGGGTATGGATTGGTTAGCCAAGCATCGCGCAGAGGTAGTTTGTTTTGAGAAGATCGTTCGTGTGCCGCTTTCGTCAGGTGAGATACTACAGGTTCGTGGTGAAAAACCTGCTAGTAGCCTCAAGCTTATGTCTTGTTTTCAAGCTCGGAAGTATCTGCGAAAGAACTATGTGGCCTTCTTGGCACATGTTACAGCAGATAAGGACCAAGGTAAGTCTATGCAAGATATTCCTGTTGTTCGGGATTATCCGGAGTTGTTTCCTGAAAAGTTGCCTGGTCTACATCCAGCACGCCAAGTCGAGTTTCGTATTGATCTTGTACCTGGTGCAAATCCTATCGCCAGAGCTCCATATCGTCTTGCACCGTCTGAGATGCAAGAGTTGTCTAAGCAGCTTCAGGAGCTTTCTGACAAAGGTTTTATTCGTCCTAGTTTTTCACCTTGGGGTGCTCCCGTTCTCTTTGTCAAGAAGAAGGATGGATCCTTCAGAATGTGTATCAATTATCGTGAGCTGAATAAGCTTACCATCAAGAATCGATATCCCCTACCTCGCATTGATGATCTCTTTGACCAGTTACAGGGTGCTACTTGCTTTTCGAAGATCGACCTTCGTTCTGGGTATCATCAACTTCGTGTACATGAAGAGGATATTCCCAAAACAGCTTTCCGCACTCGTTATGGGCATTATGAGTTCACAGTCATTCCATTTGGTTTGACCAATGCTCCTGCTGTTTTCATGGACTTAATGAATAGGGTCTGCAAGCCTTATTTAGATAAGTTCATCATCGTTTTTATTGATGATATCTTGATTTATTCTAAGACGCGAGCTGATCATGAGCAACATCTTCGTCTTACTCTGGAACTCCTAAAGAAAGAGCAACTTTTTGCCAAGTTCTCCAAGTGTGAATTTTGGCTTAAGGAAGTTCAATTTTTGGGACATATTGTCAATGAATAAGGTATTCATGTAGATCCCTCCAAGATCAGTGCGATTAAGGATTGGGATACGCCTACTACTCCTACTGAGGTTCGTTCTTTTCTTGATCTTGCGGGTTATTACCGCCGCTTCATTGAGAACTTCTCAAAGATTGCAGTTGTGACACCTGTGTCACCGCGACCATCAAACAAATACCAAGCCGATGAAATATTGTATTTCATACTTGGGATCTTGTATAAATATGTGTACGTTTTGCACATATCAATTATTGTTCAATTTCAAACTCTACATTGCTTTCTAGAGCATTATACGCAAACCGGTGCGTAAACGTACTCAGTTTAATGCGACAAATACTCCGGAACATCAACATATACTCAACATACCTTAAATAACCTTTACATAACTTAGAAATAAGTTTTGAAGGCTTGGGTATAGCAAAAACAAGTTAATTCGCTTACAGGGACTAAACTTGACAAACTGCGAAAGTATGCCAATTTGAACTGTAACGAACATTCCGGAACAAGTCCATAAGTTTAACATGCCCTAAATATCCTTTACATAGCTTAGAAATAGGCTTTGAGGTGTTTGGTATGCTAAAACAAACTTTTGGATCATTCAGGGACTAAAAGTGTCAAAAAGTGCACAAGTTTGTACTTTCGCGCATAACTTACGTTCTGAATACATCCGGACATCCAAAAATTTATGTAAGCATCCTTATATTATGCCTTAGTGTTGGGCATGAGAAAAATCCGTTCGTCGCGTCATTTGGATCGTCTTTCGCGCTTATGCGCATTCCGTCGTAATTAAGCGAACATCGCGATCGTACGGCCAAACGAACCGACATCCGACATATTTTTGGGCATGTTTCATGTCCACAATGTTTAGGCATCATCTTAGGGCCTTAAAGATGGCTTTACAGGTCTTAGAAGGGCTGGAAATAGCTTAAACACGCAACAGGGACCAAATGTGTAAATTCTGCAAGTGGTGCAGATCAGAGAGGGCCAGGCGGCCCGCG
The DNA here is from genome assembly GCF_002127325.2 of Helianthus annuus. Taxonomy (NCBI): domain Eukaryota; kingdom Viridiplantae; phylum Streptophyta; class Magnoliopsida; order Asterales; family Asteraceae; genus Helianthus; species Helianthus annuus. The sequence goes on along the minus strand of NC_035442.2, from coordinate 112,822,799 downwards.
TGAGTTTTGCCCAAATATGAGGCGGGCCGCGTGGGAATGTCTGACAGAAAGATTTCGCATTAAATGCAGAATCTGGCCTTTCGTTCGATCAAGGGGCAATGCCTTTTCACCCAATGAAGAGCCAAGGGTCAAGTTCACTGAACTTATCCACTGGACACATGTACGCACGTGATCAAGGCTCGATATTCGATAAAACGATCCTAACGGTTCCACTTTTCCTATAAATACCCCCCCCCCCCTTTAGTGTAAAAATCACAAAATCAGATCTTGAAGCTCTAAGTTGAAACCATTGTTTCATACCTGAGCTATTTGGTCTTGATTTGCACTCGGGGACCCTCCGTAAGTCTTCTTTCGCTCTTTTATTCGCTTTTCGAGTCCGAAAGTCAACGTTTTGTTGACTTTCTGCATTGACCAGCTTATGGTCGATGCGAAGTTCATGGAACTTCATAACGTGAGCGTGATCACGATGGTCATGGTCCGTAGTGACCATACCTACTGATCACCACGTTATCTAGGCTCGGTGACGAGTCGTAGTTTCGGCCAAAATGTGCATTCTTGCATATTTTGTAACCAAACTACTCGTGGGCATCAAAGCCGTTTGTTTTGATGTCAAACCTGTTTCTAAACTTAGTTAAGCATGTTCTAAACATGCTTAGCTCGTCACTTTTAGTTTAGTGCTTATATAGGGTCGTAAGGTAAGCGATCTAAACCATCGCTTATGCTTTCGAACCCGACCCATTTGGTCGGTCATTAGGACCTGACCAAACACATTAGGTGACCATAGCTATAACCTTCCGAGGTTATACCTTGTGGTCACGATGTTAGGCGTTCCAGACGCGTTCTACGCGAAAGACGCGTAAGGTAGCATAAGCTACCTAAACGGGTCATGATGGACCGTAAGCACTTAGGTTAAGTTTCATTTTAGTATGTAGGCTTTGTTAAACCATATTACACGAGTCTCCATACTCGTTTGGTTTTCGAACCCGCGTACTGTCCGATCCTTCCGATTTGGTCCGGTATATTAACATAGCTACCTATTAGGTGCCGTTTGATATCCCGTGATCTTTAGCATTATCTGGTTATTATACAAGAACTCCAAAGCAATCTCAGGTGAGTACATTGAACCCCTCTTTTACTGTTTTCCAAACCGTTTTGGGGTGAAACCCATGTGCCTACTTGCTACTTTTATGCTTTCCGGTTTTCACATCATATACTACTATGTTCGATAGTACATATATAGTACATGATTTCATTGTGTTTATGCTATGTATGCCCATTGTGCGCGTGCTTAGTACATTGTTTTACATTTCATGCTACGTACGCCCATTGTGTGCATACGTAGTACATTGTTCCACATTGCATCACTGTTGCATATGCTCATCCAGCATATGAGCACATTACACTACATTTTGAACCGTTGTACTCTACAATACATTTCATGCTACGTACGCCCATTGTGTGCATACGTAGTACATTGTTTCACATTGCATTACTGTTGCATATGCTCATCCAGCATATGAGCACATTACACTACATTTTGAACCGTTGTACTCTACAATACATTTCATGCTACGTACGCCCATTGTGTGCATACGTAGTACATTGTTTCACATTGCATTTCTGTTGCATATGCTCATCCAGCATATGAACACATTATACTACATTTTGAACCGTTGTAACCATTTGACTATACATAAACATTTCTACCGTTGTTAAACATTTCATCTTGATGGTTTGGTTTGAGTAAGTGATTTAAGTAACGAGGCATGTGTAATATGATACAAGCATGGTGGATACGCCGCTGGTACTTCCTATATATAAGTGTTTGTATGGTATTACATATCGTAGCGTTATTTGAATCATTTCAATTTGAGACATAGAACATTTTATACAAATAACACGCTTTTCACAAGACATTGATTTACAAACAACAAATCTTATACAAACTCTTTTTACATGGTTATTCAGTTAACCATGCATTGTTCTCTTATTTATACATATCATTTGATCTTACCGTTTTTCAAATGATTTACAAGACAAAGCAAAATATGAGGTTCATGACTAAACATTTTCTCAAACTCAAGTCATGAATTCCGTTTTCACAAAACCAATGTATCTCACAGGCATTTTTATGCTGACGTACCTATTTTCACATGTGTTTTCAGGAGATGATGCATAGGACTTATCAAGACATACTTAGGCGGACCTGTGCCTTAGTGACTTAAAACGAGACAAGAACTAGTTAATTTATGTTATGTACACTTTGATTCTTGTTTAGACAATGTAAACCTTCATGTTTGATTTATAAAACGAAACTTCATTCGCCATGGATTTGAAACAATTGATTCTGTTACAACACTCCCCGACGTTTCCGCCACGTTTTGTATGTTCTGCGTGGTCGGGGTGTGACAGAAAAGATGGTATCAGAGCCAATGGTTATAGGGGATTAGGTTATTAGTAATGCTTTGACCTAGTCTATAACCTTCCTAGGAACCTAACGCGAGTTTACTTGCGTTTAGTCACAAAACAATACCGTCACCTACCCTTAGGCGACGACCACAACAAGAACATAAATTTCAAAACCGCCTTGAAAGCTAATCATCCGTTCTAGGATGATTGATTACTAGGTTTTGAACCCTCTATTGTAAGGTTTTGAACCCTCTATTGTAAGGTTTTGAACCCTTTGTTATAAGGTTTTGAACCCCTTTGAATTTTCAAAACTCCCGTCAAAGTTTTGGGTCCTAAATAGTGTGAACACGTGCGAACTGAAAGGGTGAATGCCTGCACCCTGGGTTTTCTGTCTAAGGTTAGAGTGTTCGTACAAATCCGCATAATCGGACCAGTCACTCTTACCTGGGAACTCTTGGGGTGAGTGTCCACTTATAGGCGAGCATGTCTTCGCGATACACTATGAGGATCTATTTGCTTTGATTCAGCCCTGGTGTTGTTTGTTTGCTTCATGATTCAAACAAGTGACCATCAACCGTGATTATGGTCAGTGATTGTAACATCCTATTCTTACCCAATACCATTTTATTTGTTTCCTTTCATGTTTTCCTCTTTTAGAATGCCTCCTCGACGCGAACACCAGATAGCAACTGCCGAGCTGGCAGAAATTATTGCGCAGCAGATGGCTGCTCAATTCCCAAATCTCTTTGCTCAATGGAACCAAGCCAACAACAACAACAATGGTACATGCAATTTCAAGAACTTTAACTCGGCTAAACCACTCAAGTTTAGTGGTTCTGAGGGAGCAACTGGGCTTCTCCAATGGTTCGAGAGCATCGAGAATACCTTTCGCCACGTGCAGTGTCCGGAAAATCGCAAGGTCGAGTTTTCTTCGAGTGTGTTTCAGAAGAGGGCTCTTACATGGTGGAACGGGGTAATGAGAGACCGTGGTGCAGATGTTGCTCTAGCACAAACATGGGCTGAACTGAGAGCACTTATGATGAGAGAGTTTTGTCCTCGTCATGAACAAAGAGCGTTGGAGAAGGAGTTTGATGATTTGAAACAAGATAGTGGCGAGCACAGGGCATATACTGATAGGTTTGAGGAGTTGAGTCTACTTTGCCCGACTATGGTCGCCCCACTCGACAAGGCTATCGAAAGGTACATCGACGGCCTGCCTGACTCGGTACAAGACATTGTCACTGGTAGCAACCCTACCACACTCCGTCAGGCCATTGAGCTATCTGCAACCTTGACTGAATCGCAGATCAGAAAGCATAAACTTTTTCGAAAAGGTGACAAGAAATCAGCCGGGGAATCGAACCCAATCGAGGAATCAAAGACCATGGATGAACAGACTGAATCTCCTAAGAAGTCAAGGAAGCGAAAGGCTTCTCAGAACTTCGCCGTGGTCGCTCACAATGGTCAAGCCGTCCCCAACCAACCAGCTCAACCCCCTGCTAGAAAACCATACAATGGAACTGCACCCTTGTGCCACCAATGTAGCCTCCATCATCACACCAACGTACAGTGCCGCAAATGCCAAACTTGTGGACTCATAGGCCATACAACAAGAATCTGCCCAGCTGCAGCTGCACCAAACCAAGCTGGCAACAATCCCGCTCAAGGTCGTTTCCTACCAGGTTCTTTTTCAACTGTGGCGAGATGGGTCATTTCCGAAGAAATTGCCCAAAGCTTGCTAATGCAAATCCAGCACAAGGATGATCACCCGACTGACTAGAAGACAACATCGTTTAGAAAAAAAAATCATGTCTTATGTATTAAGTTTCTTTTGTTGTCAAGATCCAAGGAACTGTTGATATCGTTGTTTATAAATAAATCTTTCATTTACATTGCAATGTATTTCTGTGGTTGCATGTATAAACGACATATCCCTTACAATACCGACAATCAAGGGACCGTATTCCTTAAAGAACAAACTACCCCCAAAATTCTCCCATTCTATAATCGCTTGCGTCTTCTACAAAATTCCTAAGTACCCGTTTATTCTAAGGAAACGAAGTACAAAGCGCAGGTTACAACACAAGACGAATGCCCAAAGTACCACTATAAATCCTTAATAGGGTACCTAAGGATTTCCCGTAAGTCTTTAATTGTTGTATACCTTCATTCGAATGTGGTGATTCCTTGTAATCAAAAATCGAATTTTGGGAGATCTTTCTATCTTCTCAGATAGATTCCAGTGAACCTTGAGATCCGTCGACAGGTTTCCATATCCGTATTCAATCGATAACAAGTTAATAACAAATTATGATCAAATTAAACAATTATGTGACCATGTGCTTATGTGTTTCCTTATGTATTGTTGTGTGATCCAAATTATGTTATCCAAATCTTCGTAGAATCTTACATATCCGTGTACAAGAGATTCATAGTAGGATGCCCAAAGGTATTACTTAAAATCCTCAATGGACTTCTATGTTATAGTTAAGTCCCTCGGATTATAAAGTACTACTTCATAATTAGACCCCTTGAGTGGTCTAGCTAAACAGATTCATCCAAAAATCTGGTTAGGGATATCATGTGATGATATAGCTGAAAGGACTCCTTGGTGGCCTAACCAAGAGGATCCCCTGTCGATCTAATTAAAAGGAACCGATGGAAGTCTAGTCACCCTCGTCACAAGTTTGATATCCTTCCCCAAAACATTACAAAACAAACTGTGCGGACTGTGCAAGGGATTACGTAATTATGGATGCATACATAATTATGGAATTTAGTGCACGGAAATCACAGCAAGTTCTGTCATGTGTCTAGAGATAACCCTATTCATTTCCAATTCTGATGAAGCATCCGTTGAGGAAAAATGAACTAGCTATTCATTTTTCGCTTCTGAAGAATATCCGTTGAGGAAATGAATATCCGTTTATCCTTCATTTCCAAATCTGAAGAATACCCGTTGAAGATGACTCCGTTTGCTCGTTTTCGTTTCTGAAGATTTATCCGTTGAGGAAATGAATAGCCGTTGTGTAATCCTTCATTTCCAACTCTGAGGAAGCAACCGTTGAAGATGACTCCGTTAGTTCATTTTCGTTTCTGAAGATTATCCGTTGAGGAAATGAATATCCGTTGTGTAATACTTCATTTCCAGCTCTGAGGAAGCAACCGTTGAAAATGACCCCGTTTGTTCATTTTCGTTTCTGAAGATTATCCGTTGAGGAAATGAATATCCGTTGTGTAATACTTCATTTCCAACTCTGAGGAAGCAACCGTTGAAGATGACCCCATTTGTTCATTTTCGTTTCTGAAGATTATCCGTTGAGGAAATGAATATCCGTTGTGTAATACTTCATTTCCAACTCTGAGGAAGCAACCGTTGAAGATGACCCCGTTTGTTCATTTTCGTTTCTGAAGATTATCCGTTGAGGAAATGAATATCCGTTGTGTAATACTTCATTTCCAACTCTGAGGAAGCAACCGTTGAAGATGACCCCGTTTGTTCATTTTCGTTTCTGAAGATTATCCGTTGAGGAAATGAATATCCGTTGTGTAATACTTCATTTCCAACTCTGAGGAAGCAACCGTTGAAGATGACCCCGTTTGTTCATTTTCGTTTCTGAAGATTATCCGTTGAGGAAATGAATATCCGTTGTGTAATACTTCATTTCCAACTCTGAGGAAGCAACCGTTGAAGATGACCCCGTTTGTTCATTTTCATTTCTGAAGATTTTCCGTTGAGGAAATGAATATCCGTTGTGTAATCCTTCATTTCCAATTCTGATGAAGCAACCATTGAAAATGACCCGTCTGTTCATTTTCGTTTCGGAAGAATGACCGTTAAGGAAATGACAAGATATTGCCTTACATATCATTGGTGGTCATTTGGCAAATTCACAAATAGACTCCTACGAATAAATTTCGGGACGAAATTTCCTAAAGTAGGGGAGACTGTGACACCTGTGTCACCGCGACCATCAAACAAATACCAAGCCGATGAAATATTGTATTTCATACTTGGGATCTTGTATAAATATGTGTACGTTTTGCACATATCAATTATTGTTCAATTTCAAACTCTATATTGCTTTCTAGAGCATTATACGCAAACCGGTGCGTAAACGTACTCAGTTTAATGCGACAAATACTCCGGAACATCAACATATACTCAACATACCTTAAATAACCTTTACATAACTTAGAAATAAGTTTTGAAGGCTTGGGTATAGCAAAAACAAGTTAATTCGCTTACAGGGACTAAACTTGACAAACTGCGAAAGTATGCCAATTTGAACTGTAACGAACATTCCGGAACAAGTCCATAAGTTTAACATGCCCTAAATATCCTTTACATAGCTTAGAAATAGGCTTTGAGGTGTTTGGTATGCTAAAACAAACTTTTGGATCATTCAGGGACTAAAAGTGTCAAAAAGTGCACAAGTTTGCACTTTCGCGCATAACTTACGTTCTGAATACATCCGGACATCCAAAAATTTATGTAAGCATCCTTATATTATGCCTTAGTGTTGGGCATGAGAAAAATCCGTTCGTCGCGTCATTTGGATCGTCTTTCGCGCTTATGCGCATTCCGTCGTAATTAAGCGAACATCGCGATCGTACGGCCAAACGAACCGACATCCGACATATTTTTGGGCATGTTTCATGTCCACAATGTTTAGGCATCATCTTAGGGCCTTAAAGATGGCTTTACAGGTCTTAGAAGGGCTGGAAATAGCTTAAACACGCAACAGGGACCAAATGTGTAAATTCTGCAAGTGGTGCAGATCAGAGAGGGCCAGGCGGCCCGCGTGAGTTTTGCCCAAATATGAGGCGGGCCGCGTGGGAATGTCTGACAGAAAGATTTCGCATTAAATGCAGAATCTGGCCTTTCGTTCGATCAAGGGGCAATGCCTTTTCACCCAATGAAGAGCCAAGGGTCAAGTTCACTGAACTTATCCACTGGACACATGTACGCACGTGATCAAGGCTCGATATTCGATAAAACGATCCTAACGGTTCCACTTTTCCTATAAATACCCCCCCCTTTAGTGTAAAAATCACAAAATCAGATCTTGAAGCTCTAAGTTGAAACCATTGTTTCATACCTGAGCTATTTGGTCTTGATTTGCACTCGGGGACCCTCCGTAAGTCTTCTTTCGCTCTTTTATTCGCTTTTCGAGTCCGAAAGTCAACGTTTTGTTGACTTTCTGCATTGACCAGCTTATGGTCGATGCGAAGTTCATGGAACTTCATAACGTGAGCGTGATCACGATGGTCATGGTCCGTAGTGACCATACCTACTGATCACCACGTTATCTAGGCTCGGTGACGAGTCGTAGTTTCGGCCAAAATGTGCATTCTTGCATATTTTGTAACCAAACTACTCGTGGGCATCAAAGCCGTTTGTTTTGATGTCAAACCTGTTTCTAAACTTAGTTAAGCATGTTCTAAACATGCTTAGCTCGTCACTTTTAGTTTAGTGCTTATATAGGGTCGTAAGGTAAGCGATCTAAACCATCGCTTATGCTTTCGAACCCGAACCATTTGGTCGGTCATTAGGACCTGACCAAACACATTAGGTGACCATAGCTATAACCTTCCGAGGTTATACCTTGTGGTCACGATGTTAGGCGTTCCAGACGCGTTCTACGCGAACGACGCGTAAGGTAGCATAAGCTACCTAAACGGGTCGTGATGGACCGTAAGCACTTAGGTTAAGTTTCATTTTAGTATGTAGGCTTTGTTAAACCATATTACACGAGTCTCCATACTCGTTTGGTTTTCGAACCCGCGTACTGTCCGATCCTTCCGATTTGGTCCGGTATATTAACATAGCTACCTATTAGGTGCCGTTTGATATCCCGTGATCTTTAGCATTATCTGGTTATTATACAAGAACTCCAAAGCAATCTCAGGTGAGTACACTGAACCCCTCTTTTACTGTTTTCCAAACCGTTTTGGGGTGAAACCCATGTGCCTACTTGCTACTTTTATGCTTTCCGGTTTTCACATCATATACTACTATGTTCGATAGTACATATATAGTACATGATTTCATTGTGTTTATGCTATGTATGCCCATTGTGCGCGTGCTTAGTACATTGTTTTACATTTCATGCTACGTACGCCCATTGTGAGCATACGTAGTACATTGTTCCACATTGCATCACTGTTGCATATGCTCATCCAGCATATGAGCACATTACACTACATTTTGAACCGTTGTACTCTAAAATACATTTCATGCTACGTACGCCCATTGTGTGCATACGTAGTACATTGTTTCACATTGCATTACTGTTGCATATGCTCATCCAGCATATGAGCACATTACACTACATTTTGAACCGTTGTACTCTACAATACATTTCATGCTACGTACGCCCATTGTGTGCATACGTAGTACATTGTTTCACATTGCATTTCTGTTGCATATGCTCATCCAGCATATGAACACATTATACTACATTTTGAACCGTTGTAACCATTTGACTATACATAAACATTTCTACCGTTGTTAAACATTTCATCTTGATGGTTTGGTTTGAGTAAGTGATTTAAGTAACGAGGCATGTGTAATATGATACAAGCATGGTGGATACGCCGCTGGTACTTCCTATATATAAGTGTTTGTATGGTATTACATATCGTAGCGTTATTTGAATCATTTCAATTTGAGACATAGAACATTTTATACAAATAACACGCTTTTCACAAGACATTGATTTACAAACAACAAATCTTATACAAACTCTTTTTACATGGTTATTCAGTTAACCATGCATTGTTCTCTTATTTATACATATCATTTGATCTTACCGTTTTTCAAATGATTTACAAGACAAAGCAAAATATGAGGTTCATGACTAAACATTTTCTCAAACTCAAGTCATGAATTCCGTTTTCACAAAACCAATGTATCTCACAGGCATTTTTATGCTGACGTACCTATTTTCACATGTGTTTTCAGGAGATGATGCATAGGACTTATCAAGACATACTTAGGCGGACCTGTGCCTTAGTGACTTAAAACGAGACAAGAACTAGTTAATTTATGTTATGTACACTTTGATTCTTGTTTAGACAATGTAAACCTTCATGTTTGATTTATAAAACGAAACTTCATTCGCCATGGATTTGAAACAATTGATTCTGTTACAACACTCCCCGACGTTTCCGCCACGTTTTGTATGTTCTGCGTGGTCGGGGTGTGACAGCAGTTCCTCTAACTGCTCTAACTCAGAAGAACAAACCCTTTGAATGGGGTTCTAAGCAAGAAGAAGCATTTCAGACCTTGAAGCAGAAGCTTTGTGATGCACCTATTCTGACTTTGCCCGAGGGAAATGATGATTTTGTTGTTTACTGTGATGCATCGAAATTGGGTCTTGGCTGTGTTCTGATGCAAAGGAACAAAGTCATAGCCTATGCATCAAGGCAATTGAAGGTACATGAGAGAAACTACACCACTCATGATCTTGAGTTGGGTGCAGTTGTCTTCGCTCTCAAAATCTGGGGACACTATTTGTATGGCACAAAATGTGTGGTTTTCACTGACCACAAGAGTCTCCAACATATCTTCAACCAGAAAGAACTCAACATGAGGCAAAGACGTTGGGTCGAACTCCTAAACGACTATTATTGCCAAATTCGCTACCATCCTGGTAAAGCGAATGTTGTGGCTGACGCATTAAGGTCGTAAGGAACGTACTGTGCTTCATTGTGCTCGTGTTCAGTCTGCTATTCAAGCTCGATCTGATATCCAAATACGCATTTCTCAGGCTCAACAGGCTTGTGTTTCACAAGACTTGATGGGTAAGGAATTACCCTATCACATTAAGCCTGATCTTGTGCTGAAGGAAGATGGATCGTATTATTTCATGGACCGTTTGTGGGTCCCAAGCCAAGATGATCTTCGCACTTTGCTTATGGATGAGGCCCATAAGTCTCGTTATTCTATTCATCCTGGCTCAGATAAAATGTATAAGGATCTTTGTACTCAGTATTGGTGGCCTGGTATGAAGAAAGACATTGCCTTGTACGTTTCCAAATGCCTTACTTGTCTCAAGGTTAAGGCTGAACACCAACATCCTTATGGTCTTTTGGAGCAACCTGAGATCCCAGTTTGGAAATGGGAAAACATTGCTATGGATCTCATTACCAAACTTCTGCGCACTAAGAAAGGTCACGATGCCATTTGGGTAGTTGTTGATCGTCTTACAAAGTCAGCGCATTTCCTGCCGATCCGTGAGAATCTATCTGCTGAAGATCTGGCTAAAATCTATGTGGATGAAATTGTATCTCGACATGGTGTTCCTTTGAACATTATTTCTGATAGGGATGCTCGCTTCTCTTCTCGATTTTGGAGAACCATGCAATCTGCTATGGGGACCCAACTCAATCTGAGCACAGCATATCATCCACAAACAGATGGCCAAACTGAAAGAACAATCCAGACTTTGGAGGATATGCTTAGAGCTTGTGTGATCGATTTTGGTGGTAGTTGGGATTCACATCTTCCATTGATTGAATTCTCCTACAACAATAGTTATCACTCCAGCATCAACATGGCTCCTTTCGAGGCTCTCTATGGTCGAAAATGTCGTTCACCAGTCTGCTGGAATGAAATAGGTGAGGCTCAGCTTACTGGACCTGACCTCATTCTAAAGACAACTGACAAGGTTAAGAAAGTTCGTGATAACTTACAGGCAGCTCGAAGCCGTCAAAAGAGTTACGCGGACCGACGACGCAAGCCCTTAGAATTCCAAGTCGGTGATCGTGTATTACTTAAGGTCTCACCTTGGAAAGGTGTGATCAGATTTGGAAAGAAAGGAAAACATGCACCTAGATATGTTGGACCATTCAAGATCGTCGAAAGAATCGGTGAGGTAGCCTACAGACTTGCATTACCTCCCGAACTTGGAAATGTTCATCCAACTTTCCACGTATCCAATCTCAAAAAGTGTTTAGCTGATGAGAACCTCCACATACCACTTGACGAAATTCGTGTTGATAAAACACTACATTTTGTTGAGAAACCTGTGGAAATTATGGATTGTGAAGTCAAATGGATTAAACGCAAGCGCATTCCGTTGGTTAAAGTTCGCTGGGAATCTAAACGTGGACCTGAGTTTACTTGGGAACGTGAAGATCAAATAAAGGCGAAGTATCCACATCTATTCTCACGAGTTTCCTCTAAACAAATTTCGGGACGAAATTTCCACAAGTAGGGGAGACTGTGACATCTGTGCTTGTAATCATTGTAAACAGTTCAGTTATCGATGAAATAAAGTTATTTGATCCCTATGTTTGTTTGTTTATGTTTGATGTTTTTCATGTTTTGACTTTTATTCGATTTCAAACTCTATATCGCTTTCTGGAGAATTATACACAAACTGGTGCGTAAACATAATCAGTTAAGCACGACAAATACTCCGGAACATCAATTTATGCTTAACATACCTTAAATAACCTTTACATAACTTAGAAATAAGTTTTAAAGGCTTTGGTATGGCAAAATCTAGTCTATTCGCTTACAGGGACTAAAATTGTCAAACTGCGAAAGTATGTCGATTTGAACAGTAATGAACATTCCGGAACATGATCATAAGTTAAACACACCCTAAATATCCTTTACATAGCTTAGAAATAGGCTTTGAGGGGTTCAGTGTGCTAAAATAAACTTTTGGGTCATCCAGGGACTAAAAGCGTCAAAAAGTGCATAAGTTTGCATTTTCGCGCATAACTTACGTTCTGAATACATCCGGACATCCAAAAATTTATGTAATCATTAAAATATTATGTTTTAGTTATTAGCTTGTCAAAAATCCATTCGTCACGCAATTTGGACCGTTTTTGCGTCCGTTACGACTTCCGTCGTAATTAACCGAACAACGCAATCGTACGGACAAACGAACCGACATCCGGCATATTTTTGAGCATGTTTTAAGTTCCCTATACTTTAACTTCATTTTAGAGCCTTAAAATGGGTTTGACGGGTGTTTGAAGTGCCAAAACTCGACCATGCGCGCACAGGGGCCAAAACTGTCAAAATGAAAACATAGCTGGTCTGCAGGTCCCTTACGGACCGTATGGGGTTGCTTACGGTCCGTAAGCCTCTCCCAGATCAGCAGAAATGTTTTCCAGCTATTCCCAGCTGTTACACACTTGTGCACATGGTTTTGGGGTTCCTATGGGCTGGTTTGTGTGCCCATCAAGGTACCAAATCAGGATTTGACAAATGTACGGCCTAGATCGTGCCCTCTTCTCCAAGAAACGATCTTAACGGTAGTACTTCACCTATATATACCCCCACTCTTTTCACTCATTTCTCACACTTGAATTCTGAATTTGTTCTCTAAGTTGGGGTGTTTTAGCACCTCATACCTGAGAATACTCGGAAGTTCAATCTTGCGGGGACCTTCTGTAAGTATTCTTTCGCGTTTTTCGTTCGTTTTAGCGTTAAAATCAAACTGCGTTTGACTTTCTGCGTTAACCAGTTTATAGTCAATGCGAAGTTCGTTTGAACTTCATAACGTGAGCGTAATCACGATGGTTATAGTCCCTAGCGACTATACCTACTAATTACCACGTTATCTAGGCTCAGTGACGAGTCGTAGTTTCGGCCAAAATGCCGTTTCTCACGTATTTTGTAACCAAACTACTCTAGGGTATTAAAACCGTTTGTTTTAATACCAAACCTGTTTTCTAACTTTACTAAACATGTTCTAGCATGTTTAGCTCGTCGCTTTTAGATTTGTGCTTATTTAGGGTCGTAAAGGTAAGCGATCTAATCAATCGCTTATGCTTACGAACCCGACCCATTTGTTCGATCATTAGGATCCGACCAAACATTTTAGGTGACAATAATTGTATAGGGAATAACCTTCCGAGGTTATACCTTATGGTCACAACGTTTAAGTAGTTGTATGATAAGTAGTTCTTATGCCTTAGGTAAATTACCAAAATGCCCTTTTTGCGCCAAAATTCATTTTAAGCCTATGTAACATAATTTTTGACATCTAAACTGAATTAGCAACAATATTAAGCATGTTAAGGCATATCTTACTTGTCATAGAACTAGTTAGGCTTTCCGAACGCGTTTTACGCGAACGATGCGTTAAAGTAGCATAAGCTACCTAAACGAGTCGTAACGGGTCAAAAGCACTTAGGATAAGATTCGTTTTAGTATGTAGGCTTTGTCAAACCATATTACATAAGTTCATATACTTATTTGGTTTACGAACCCTCGTACTACCCGATCCTCTGATAGGTCCGTTTATTAATGTAGATACCTATATAGGTGCCGTTTGATTCCGTGATCATCTAGCATTGCTTGGTGGTTATCCTACGACTTCTAAGCAATCTCAAGTGAGTACATAGTCCCCTCTTTTACTGTTTTCCAAACATTTTGGGGTGAAACACATGTGCCTACTTGCTACTTTCGTGCTTTCTTGTTTTCACATCATATGCTTGCTATGTTCTTTAGTACACTTATAGTACATGATTTCATTACATTGTTTTGCTATGTATGTTAACTTAGCATGCTAGCACATTGATTTACATTACTTTGTTTTGCTATATATGTTTACATGACATATTAGCACATTGTTTTACATGACTGTTCTACTTTGTATGTTTACTTAGCATACTTAGTACATTGTTTTTCACATAACTTGTTTACTTTTGGTATGACATTTGGTTTGCATAAACGGTTCTTTACTACATTCATTAACATTAGCTACGCCGCTCGGTAGTAAGTAATGGTACCATAGGACTTGACAAATCCCGTTCCTGACACCCTAGGTTTGTTTGGGTGTAAGGAATGACTGAATCCGTGAACATTTTTACTTTGATAACCTTTACTCTAAGGTTATCCTGCTGTCTCAAGGCTTGAATGTAATGCGTTAACTTACCACATAAATGTTTGTATCAATAAAACAAGCTTTTACTTGGCAAAACATAACTTTTTGATTTATTCAAAATACTTTGTTTTGTTCCTTTTTACTTATGGTTAAGTATTCTCATTTTGTTACTTACCATACATAACTTTTGTTTACACTTAACTACATGACTACATTTTGGATTTTAAACATTGACAATGGTTTAGACAAGAACATTTGATTGTTGGTTTGAACATGAACTATATGCTTTGGTGATTTGTTTAAGTGACTTAAGTAACGATATGTGTGTAGTATGCTACAAGCATGGTGGATACGCCACTGGTACTTCCTATATATAAGTGCTTGTAATGTATTACATGACATACCGTTATTTAAATCATTCAATTTTGGACTTACACACTTTACACAAATAATATCTTTTTCACAAGACTTTGTTTTACAAAACAAATTATTTTATACAACTTATTTATACTTGGTTATTCTTTAACCATACATTATTCTTTACTTATACATATCATCTGATTTTATCGCTTTTCAAATGATTTACAAAACAAAACATTTTACAAGGTTCATGACTAACTTTTATTAAAACCTTTTCTTTAAACTTATAAGTCATGAATCCTATTTTCATAAAACCTATGTTACTCACAGGCATTTTTATGCTGACGTACCTATTTTCACATGTGTTTCAGGAGCTAATGCATAGGATGATGATCGTGACACGCTAGGGTGGACTTGGGCCTTAGTGACATAAAACAGAGCTAGACTTAGTTTAATTACGTTATGTACTCTTTAATTCTGTGGTTTTAAGACAATGTAACATGTTGGTTCTTGTTTTGAACGATGTATTCCACCCTTGGGTGATGAATAAAATATTATTTTAATTACCATGGTTGTGGAACAATAATTCTGTTACAACACTCCCCGACGTTTCCGCCACGATTTGATGTTTTACGTGGTCGGGGTGTGACAAGAGGATCATTCCCCACTGATGCCAAAATCTTTGAATTTTGATACTCCGATGATTACTTCTCAGCCATCAGAGATCCCAGACATTCAACATGTGGGTGGATCAAGAGGAGTACATTTCGGCTCATCAACAGTGACTCAGGCATCAGGATCATATTTCCAGCCGGCCGGATCCTATACTCAGCATATGGGATCCTTCATGAATTCAGGAGCCTACTCAGGAGCGCAGCAATTTCAAGGATCCTCCTTTATTCCAGGATCATCCCAGGTTCAAGGATCCTCCTTTGTTCCAGGATTATCCCAGGGTCAAGGATCCTTTCTCATCCCAGGATCATCCCAGTTTCAAGGATCCCTCCAGATACCAGGATCCTCGAAGAGTTTGCAGACAGGAAGTTCAGATGTCCATCAAGGAGATTTTATTCCGATGCAGACCATTGCTTCCACTGGTCCCTCCATTATCCCAGAATCCCAGCAATAAGGATTCACATCCAATGTTCCTAACTTGAACCCGATGGGAGGTAACACTTTTAATAATTCTCTTACCACTAACCATGGATTCATGCAGGATACAGGTATCAACCATGCTATGGCCAGAGAACTGCAGAAACTGAAAGATATGATTTCAAGTGTTCCAGGGGTAGTCAAACCTATCCCGGAGATTGCAGATGGAAGCCATAAGGTATCTCGTTTTGCACCACCAATTTGTGATGCTGAGATACCCAAAAGATTCCATATTCCTACTATGAAGCTGTATGATGGTACAACGGATCCTGAGGAACACATAGCACAATACAGGGAGAGGATGGAGATCAATCCAATTCCGGAAAGGTTAAAGGAAGCATGCCTATGCAAGGGATTTGGATCCACTCTTACTGGATCAGCTCTTAAATGGCTGCTGAGTCTTCCCCCTTACTCTATTACTTCGTTTGCTAATTTAGTTAACTTATTCAATAATCAATTTTCTTGTCGCAGAAAATTTGAACGATTGACTAGTGATTTATATAGGATAACTCAGGGTCATAATGAATCATTAAGGGATTATATAACCAAATTTAGTAAAGAATCCTTGGACATTCCCAACTTGGATGTGGCCACAGCTGTTGAGGCTTTCAAAATGGGATTGCTTAGGGATTCATTGTTCTATGATGATCTTGTTATGACACCATGCAGGAACCTAGACGAAGTAAGGACTCGGGCACTCAGATTCATCCGGCTAGAGATGACAAGAGGATCCAGGAGAGACAAGTAGGATCCTCAAAACAAGAAAAGCAAGGATCCTCTTTCAAAAGCAACAAATTCAAATCCTACAATAGAACTGACAACCAGAACGTGCATGCTGTTGACCAAGAAGAGGATGATGAGTGTTAGGACTGGATTTTTATGACTTATGATCCTTACATGTGATCCTTACATGTGATCCTAACCAGTGATCCTTGTTTCTTTGGCAGATAGTGATCCTCAGAAGAGTTCCAGGATCAGGATCACGGAGCATCCTAGGGATCCTCATACTAACGATTGTTCTCTTTGAATTTAATGTTGTTTTGCAGGAATTTCGAGTAGGATCCGCTCTTAACAACGTAAACAAGGAACCTGTCACGCTACTTTGGCATATGCATAATCAAAGATGGACGTTGTGGATAATATGGAAACTCAGCACAATTTAAGGGCGATAATTTAGGCTAAATTTACTTCTATTCTTAAAGGGGTAACGAGCTAATAGTTAGGTTATTTACCTAAAATACGACCACACACACTTGTATAAGTAGCACTCTTCCACATTCGGAAGACACAACACATTTCTCACACGCTTTGACACACGATACTATAGTGATCCTTGTACTTAGCTCGTTACCATCCGAAGTTGTAAAAATATTGTTTGTTATATTGAAGCTTGGTGATCGGTAGTTGCCATCACCCGAGGTTTTTTATGCCGGAGATCATTCATTGATCAAGGGCTTTTTCCTCGTATAAATCCTTGTGTCACTTGTGCATTTTACATTTAAGTGATCCTTCACTTTGTTCATCCTACCAAGCATCATTCCCCGTTTACATAAAGTTTGGTTGCATTATCTTTAAGTGATTTTTGACCAAAACAGTTTGGCGCCCACCGTGGGGCAATTGGTGCTTCATTCATAAGAAAATTTTTCTATTGGTGATCATTTCGAAGTATTGCATGGCTTCATCGTTGAAGAACACCTCCACAGCGATGTCTGCAGTCAACTCATCCCAGAGCACTCTACCTTTGCCTCCACCACCAGCAGGATCTCAGAAAAATGCTGAAAAGAGACCAACTCCTGCTTTCTCTAAACCTTCATCTTCTTCTGCTTTAACTTCTTCTGCTCCCAGTACTAGTGATATATTTACTTTGATTTTGTAGATGAAGGATCGTATGCAGCGGCAAGATGAAACTAATGACAGGATCCTCAAGGAAATCGGAGATCTCAAAAGACAAAAGAAAACGGCAGATGATCATTCCCCACTGATGCCCAAATCTTTGAATTTTGATACTCCGATGATTGCTTCTCAGCCATCAGAGGTCCCAGACGTTCAATTTGTGGGTGGATCAAAAGGATTGCACCTCGGCTCAGCAATAATGACTCAGGCATCAGGCTCATATTTCCAGCCGGCAGGATCCTATCCTCAGCATATGGGATCCTTCGTGAATTCAGGAGCCTACCCGGGAGCACAGCAACTTCAAGGATCCTCCTTTGTTCCAGGATCATCCCAGGTTCAAGGATCCTCCTTTGTTCCAGGATCATCCCAGGTTCAAGGATCCTCCTTTGTTCCAGGATCATCCCAGGTTCAAGGATCCTCCTTCGTTCCAGGATCATCTCAGATACCGGGATCCTTCCAAATGCCAGGATCCTTAAAGAGTTTGCAAACAGGAAGTCTAGATGTCCATCAAGGAGATTTTATTCCAATGCAGACCATTGCTTCCACTGGTCCCTCCATCATCCCAGAATCCCAACAATATGGATTCACATCCAATGTTCCTAACTTGAACCCGATGGGAGGTAACACTTTTAATAATTTTCTTACCACTAACCACGGATTCATGCAGGATACAGGTATCAATCATGCTATGGCCAGAGAACTACAGAAGCTAAAGGATATGATATCAAGTGTTCCAGGGGTAGTCAAACCTATCCCGGAGATTGCAGATGGGAGCCATAAGGTATCTCGTTTTGCACCACCAATTTGTGATGCTGAGATACCCAAAAGGTTCCGTATCCCTACCATGAAGCTGTATGATGGCACAACGGATCCTGAGGAACACATAGCACAATACAGGGAAAGGATGGAGATCAATCCAATTCCAGAAAAGTTAAAGGAAGCATGCCTATGCAAAGGATTTGGATCCACTCTTACTGGATCAGCTCTTAAATGGCTGCTAAGTCTTCCCCCTTACTCTATCACTTCGTTTGCTAATTTAGTTAACTTATTCAATAACCAATTTTCTTGTAGCAGAAAATTTGAACGATTGACTAGTGATCTATATAGGATAACTCAGGGTCATAATGAATCATTAAGGGATTATATAACCAAATTTAGTAAAGAATCCTTGGACATTCCCAACTTGGATATGGCCACAGCTGTTGAGGCCTTCAAAATGGGATTGCTTAGGGATTCATTGTTCTATGATGATCTTGTTATGACACCATGCAGGAACCTAGACGAAGTAAGGACTCGAGCACTAAGGTTCATCCGGCTAGAGGATGACAAAAGGATCCAGGAGAGACAAGTAGGATCCTCAAAACAAGAAAAGCAAGGATCCTCTTTCAAAAGCAACAGATTCAAATCCTACAACAAGACTGACAACCAGAACGTGCATGCTGTTGACCAAGAAGAGGATGATGAGGATTATCCTCCGATTTCTGAATATTGTTTTTCCGTTGATAATCATGAACTAATTCTTGCAATGCAGAATCTAGGAGAAAAAGCCAGGTGGCCCAGAAAAAATGACAAGCCAACTGGAACTAAAGACAAGTCAAAGTGGTGTGAATACCACAAGGATTTCGGGCATTTAACTGAAGAATGCATCGCATTGAGAAAGGAAATTGGATATCTGCTAAGCAAGGGACATTTAAAAGAGTTGTTGGGAAGAAAAAAGCAAAGGAGTCAGGATCCTGAAAGGATCCCTGAAAGAGCTCCAGCCCCTCCGGCAAATGCACAAGTGATCAACTTTATTTCTGGAGGATCAGAAATCTGTGGCACATCCTTCTCAGCAGCTAAAAGGCATGCAAAGGAAGCTAAAATGGATAACGGAGAAAGGCCTATTCGAACATCAAGTGTCTCGGAAGGAAAAGCCATAACCTTTGATGAGGATGATCGCATTAACATTCAGGATCCTCATCATGATAGTTTAGTCATCACTCTCTTTATCTCTAACCATTTTGTCCGCAGGATCCTTATTGACGGAGGAAGCTCAGTAAACATTATCCAACTTGATGTTCTGAAGAAGATGGGTATTCCTGAATCAGATATCACTCCAAGATCCTCCGTGCTTGTGGGATTTAGTGGCGAGACTAAGAAAACCCTGGGGGACATCAAACTCCCAATTTATGTGGAAGGATTACATAATTATCAAAAATTTTGTGTTATTGATTGTTTGTCTTGTTGTAATGTTATCCTTGGCAGGCCCTTGATAGATGATATGAAGGCAGTCCCATCCACCTACCATCAATGTGTGAAGCTCCCTAGCCCATGGGGAATAATCAAGATCGATAGTGATCAGCAGGAGGCTAAGGATTGTTACACCTCGTCAATGAGACCAGCCTCGAAGCCAAGGGAGCAATAGGAATTACAGTATCCTCCAAGGAATGTCTTGGAGGCGAGAGAGCATGATGTGGACGAAATCCTTTTGGATCCTAATGATCCTGAATCAAAAATCTATATAGGATCAGGGATCCTTGGCAAGATGAAAGAAGACATAGTATCCTTCCTCAAAAGAAGAAAGTCTACCTTTGCATGGAAACACGAGGATATGACAGGTATATCTAAGGATATTATCACTCATAAACTTGGCATTGACAGGTCAATCAAACCAATCCATCAAAAAAGGAGGAAGTTTGCTCCGGAAAGAAATGCCATTATCTAGGAGGAAGTAGAAAGATTACTTCGAGTAGGTATGATTAGAGAGGTGAAGTATCCAAAATGGCTAGCCAATGTGGTCGTTGTTCAAAAGAAAAATGGAAAGTGGAGGGTATGTGTCGATTTCACTGATTTGAATAAGGCATGTCCCAAGGATCCTTTCCCATTACCCCACATTGACTCCATGGTGGATGCAACGGCGGGTCATGAACTGTTAACCTTTATGGATGCATCGTCTGGATTCCAACAAATTCAGATGGAACCATCTGACCAAGAGGATACGGCTTTTATGACCCCAACCGGTTTATATTGTAATATTGCTATGCCTTTTGGATTAAGAAATGCAGGTGCAACATATCAAAGGCTGGTGAATATGATGTTCAAAGATCAAATTGGACAAACTATGGAAGTATACATAGACGATATGGTAGTAAAGTCAAAGAAAGCTAAGGATCACCTAAGGGACTTGGAGGAAGCATTTGATATCCTTGATAATTATAACATGAAGCTTAACCCTTCAAAATGTCACTTTGGTGTTAAAGCAGGTAAATTCTTAGGATATATGGTAACCCAGAGGGGCATTGAAGCAAGCCCTGAACAAATCAAAGCATTGGTGAATATCAAATCCCGTGCCAACGCTAAGGATGTGCAAAGGCTAACAGGCAGGATAGCAGCTCTAAACAGATTCATATCCAAATCCTCAGAAAAGTGTAAAGAATTCTATGATATCCTAAGAAAGAACAAGAAATTCGAATGGACTGAAAAGCATGAGAATGCTCTACAAGCCCTAAAAGAATACATGTCCTCAGCCCCAGCATTGATTGTTAGGGCTGGATTTTTAATGACATATGATCCTTACATGATATCCTAACAAGTGATCCTTGTTTCTTTGGCAGATAGTGATCCTCAGAAGAGCTTCAGGATCAGGATCATGGATCATCCTAAGGATCCTCATACTAACGATTGTTCTCTTTATATTTAATGTTGTTTTGCAGGAATTACGAGTTGGACCTGGTCTTGGCAACGTAATTAAGGAATCCTCCACGCTAATCTCGCACACGTATTACCAGAAATAGACGTTGTGGAGAATATGGAAACTTAGTACAATTCAAGGGCAATTATTTAGGCTAAATTTACTTCTATTTCTAAAGGGGTAACGAGCTAGTAGTTAGGTAATTTACCTAAAATACGACCCCACACACTTATATAAAAGGCACTCTTCGCCATTTGGAAGACACAACACATTTCTTACACACTCTAGCATACCACACCATAGCGATCTTTGTACCTAGCTCATTACCATCCGAAGTTGTAAACATTGTTTCTTATATTGGAGTATGGTGATCGGTAGTTTCCATCACCCGAGGTTTTTTATGCCGGAGATCATTCATTGATCAAGGGCTTTTTCCTCGTATAAATCTTTGTGTCACTTGTGCAATCTACATTTAAGTGATCCTTTACTTTGTTCATCATACCAAGCATCATTCCCCGTTTACAAAGAGTTTGGTTGCATTATCCTTGTGTGATTTTTGACCAAAACAGTTTGGCGCCCACCGTGGGGCAATTGGTGCTTCAATTCTGAGAAATTTTGTTCATTTCATTTATTTCGGTTCATTACCTTCAACCACATGGCTTCTCCAGCGAAGAACACTCCAAGCTCTATGTCGGCGGTCACTTTTTCACAGGGCATTCCGCCTTTGCATCATCTCCCCATTGCATTCCAGAAAAATGCTGAGAATTCTCCGAAAAAGACAACCCCTGTTTTAACAAAACCAACTGTTGTTTCTTCCTCTACACTTACTAACAGCGATTTTTATGCTTTGATTGTGCAGATGAAGGATCACATGCAGCAGGTCAAAACTAATGGCAGGTTCAAGGATCCTCTCAGGTTCAAGGATCCTCTCAGGTTCAAGGATCCTCGCAGGTTCAAGGATCCTCGCAGGTTCAAGGATCCTCTCAGGTTCAAGGATCCTCGCAGGATCAAGGATCCTCTCAGGCTCAAGGATCCTCGCAGGTTCAAGGATCCTTTTAGGCTCAAGGATCCTCGCAGGTTCAAGGTTCCTCCTTCCAGAGTTTAGGTGACAAGATTAGGTGGCCAAGGAAGAATGACAAACCGTCTGCCACCGAAGACGAATCGAAATGGTGTGCTTACCATGGGTATTCTGGTCATCTCATAGATGAGTGCATAGCATTTAGGAAGGAGATAGGTTATCTTTAGAGCAAAGGATACTTGAAGGAATTGCTTGGAAGGAAAAAGTCAAGGATCAAGTATCCTGAGAAAATTCCTGAAAAAGCTCCCCCTCCACCATCCGATGCTTGAATCATCCATTTCATCTCCGGAGGTTCTCAGCAGCTAAGAGACGTGCAAAGGAAACAAAGATGGAGAATGGGGGCAAACCTGTTCGGACCTCCATCCTTACCCAGAAGAAAGTGATATCATATGATGAGGATAACTGTGCGGACATTCAGGATCCTCATCACGACGGTGTAGTTATTACATTATTTATATCTAACCATTTTGTTCGCAGGATTCTCATTGATGGGAAAAGCTCAGTGAACATAATCCAGTTGGATGTCCTCGATAGAATGGACATCCTTGAATCCGATATTGTCCAAAGATCATCTATCCTTGGTGAGACAAAGATTACATTGGGGGACTGTTTTGGTCAAAAATCACACAAGGATAATGCAACCAAACTCTAAGTAAACGGGGAATGATGCTTGGTTTGTTGAAAAAGTAAAGGATCACTTTAGTAAGAAATATGCAAGTGACACAAGGATTTATACGAGGAAAAAGCCCTTGATCAATGAATGATCTCCGGCATAAAAAACCTCGGGTGATGGCAACTACCGATCACCAACTTCAATATATCAAAATATGGTTACAACTTCGGATGATAATGAGCTGAGTACAAGGATCACTATCGTAATGTGTGTCTAAGCGTGTGAGAATTGTGTTGTTGTGTCTTCCGAATGGGGAAGAGTGTTATATATACAAGTGTAGGTGGCCTATTTTAGGTAAAAAGACTAATAATCAGCTCATTACCCCTTTAGAAATAAAAGTAAATCTAGCCTAAATTATCGCCCTTAAATCATGCCAAGTTTCCATATCCTTCACAACGTTCATCTCTGATTAAGCATATGCCATAGTTGTAAAGACGCGTCCCTTGATTGTGATGCTAAGAGCGGATCCTGCTAGACATTCCTGCAAAATGACATTTAAGTTTAATGAAAGCAACTGTTATCATGAGGATCCTATGATGGTCCGTGATCCTGATTCTGGAACTCTGCTGAGGATCACTATCTGCCAAAGAAACAAGGATCACTGGTTAGGATCACATGTAAGGATCATGTATTATAAAAATCCAGCCCTAACAATTGCCCCCAAAATATAAGGAGTGATATTGTAAATAAATGAGTTATATTTTGCTTTGATCTTATCTGCAACGAATGACTCGGATAACTAGCCGTTAAACTCGGACTAGCCGTTGCAACCCTTACGTCATAGACGTGACAATCCTGCAGATCATCATTATAAATAGGAGATAGAGTTAGGATCAATTTGCATTTAAATTCAAGAGTTACTCCCTTTATAATCTCGTCTGAAAGATCGATCAGGTATTCTTCCTCTTTTCCTTCCTTCTCTTACTCTGTTTTTCTTTCTCTTTCAATTCTTCTGCGAATATGTTGCTTCGGAATTCTCCTCACAAGGATCACAAGAAGAATAGCCCTTTGAAAGGTCAAGGGATCGTTAAAGATTCTCCCACCGAGAGGTGCTGCTTCACCGATGCTCACATTGACAGGATCCGTCACTGTTTTCCGGCGGCTGCTATCTTCAAGTCTTTCACTCCTACTGCTTTAAGCGATTTTGTTTCCGACACATGGGTGGCTTTTCCTGTAACTCCGTTCACCATAGGATATTCGTATCCTTTTCCAACTTTCACCCAATCTTTCTTTTCTCTGACCGGCATGTCTTATATTCAAGCCATGCCGATGATTTGGAGGGTTTTGTATACCCTGGAAAGGATCATTGAGCAAGAAGGGATTGATTTAGGAATGGCGGAGCTAGCTGAGATGTATGATCTCACAACGTTTGGATCCTGTCGATATTTGTTGAAACGGAAAGCTGGGGAGGATCACCCTGTTCTTAAGGTTACCAAAAATGATACGAACTGGAAGCGACGATTCTTCTTTGTTAGAAGGGATACCATCCCTAATGGGAAGGATCTGCCCAAGGAGTGGGCTGCTCATGGTAGGATAGAGGATCCTGGAAGGATCACCATCAGACTTGTTCCTTATGATGAGGATCACTAATGTTCTGTTTTTTGTGCAGCCATATTTGTTGCTCATCTCAAGTTAACTCCTGCTGCAAGAGAGAGAGTTCTAGCCTTCAAAAAGCTTGATCCTGAAATCAGAAGTTTTCAAGTTGCTACCCAGGATTCACAGGAAGTATCCTCCGCATCTGCCAGTATGTCAAGTAAGTATCTTTATTTAAAAAGCAGTTCTATGTAAGATTTTAAATTAGTTAGGGTACTTATCTTGTTTTGGTTGTGTAGGCGCTGGGAAATCTGTCAAGTCTGCCTCCAAGTTTGGTATTGACGAGCTTGCCAATGTTAAGTCTACAAGGAAGAAGACCCCTGCTGCCAGTCCATCTGCTTCAGCCCCTAAAGCTCCTATTAGGGGTAAGGGAAAGAAGAGAAAGGCTTCTGAGGATCTTCAAGGATTTCCCCTGCTCCGCCAGCAGTTTCTTGATTATGTTAATGAAGTAAGGATCATTGCCCCTGTTGGTTATCCTACTTGAATATCCTGCTTGAATATCCTGCCTGTATATCCTGCTTCTTTGAGGATCACCTGGTCCTGAACTTATCCTTTTCCCTTTCTGCAGAAACTCGCTGAAATAGAAACATATATTGGCCACGTTGAGGATCAAGGCCGCCAAATTGCCGACCTCCAACATATGGGTGTGCTGAAGGATCTCAAGATTGCTGATCTTGAGAAGGAGCTTCGGGCCACCAAGGATAAAGCTGCCAGGATGCTGATCAATTTTGATTATGAGAAGCATGACATTACCCAGGATGCCAAGGTCTCTGCTGCGATAACCATGTATAAGATCCAGCTGCAGATGGCTGCGGAGGCTCAGGATCCTTCCTTCAACAAAGGCACATGGGACGTGGAAGGTTGGAAGGCAAGGCTGGCAGAGTTGGAGGATGATGATGAGGCCGAGGAGATCCCTATGCTTGAAGGTGGTGATGCTGGCAAGGATCAGGGGGAAGCAAGTGGAGCTGGTGGTGATGATGCAGCGAAGGTTTGAGCTGCAGGATTGGGCAATGATGGAAATTTCTAGACATAGTCGGAGCCCAATTTTTAAAATTTGGTAGTGGTTTTTGTGGTTGTTGATGATTTGAAATAATGATGGTCTGTACTTAAACAATAGTTTTTAGGGTTAAGGATCATGGATCCTTTGAACAATAGGTAGGATTGCGAATGGTGGAGGGATCCTCTGTTTGGGGGATGAAGCGTTTGTGATCCTGCCGCTTTTAATTACCTGCACCTGCTATAACCGCATAGACAATGGACACCCTTTGCCAACCCATGTGGACGGGCCACGTTTTGCTAGTAGAAACGTGGGTTGGCAATTTTGACAACTTTTTTGAAAGGGTTTAAGATCCTTTGTTAATAGAATAACTTTAATCTTTTTGGCTTACCTTGTTTCGTTATCCTTTATTTATCCTCTTGTTGTCCAATTATTAATATATTTGTTAGAATAACAGAAGTTGAGCAAATCATGTTTAATAAATTTAGGATATGATCCTAGATCAAATATCCTATCATTGGAAATTTTCAAAGCAATTTATTTTAAGGATCATAGGTTTAGTTGTCAAAGTGCAAGGGTTGTTTACAATAATGAGTATAATCAACATAATCAAGGATCATACCTGAGGATCCAAGGTAGGACCCTAACCTTTAATCAAGATAATCGTAGATGAGATTTTAATGGATAATAAGGATTAAGGATCCTTATTTGTTTAACTTCGAAAACCTGAAAAATGGAACATAACTTGGGACTAAGCCAATGTGAAAGATAAATTAGTAGCTGGGGACATGCCCAAAGGATAACTGGGGACAAGCCCAAAGGATCACTGGGGACAAGCCCAAAGAATAACTGGGGACAAGCCCAAGGATCGTATGTAAACTGGAGTATGGCCCTTACTGGCGACTATCCAAGCTTGGTGACATGAAAATGTCAAAACCTTAGCTAACGTGAAAACGTTAGAAACCTTAGGAACGGATGTATGGTACGTCTACCATTATACGTAGGATCCTGGGTATAGCCAGTACGATGAGGTTGTCAGCCCCGAAAGTGGGTACTGGTCCCAAAGACGTGAACTATACCAGGATCATCGTGCGCTACTGGCGAAAACTGGGGACAAGCCCAAGGATAACTGGGGTTGAACCCAAGGATCTGTGGTGCTTTTGAAGATACCTGGACTATCATAACTCGAATTCTCGTGAGAGAAGGATGAAGGATACGTGATCCTTATCCTTAGGTAAAAATAAGGAAATGGAAAAGTTTTGAAATAAGGATTTTACCAGAGTAAAGGATCACTGATGTCGCCGGGATCCTTCGAGGATGCTTCCGATGTAAGGATCATATGCTTGAAGGATCCTGTTCACATGAAATACTTCTTTAAGTGAATAGCATTCCAGGCTCTTGGTAACAAATTTCCTTCCATGGTTAGCAATCTGTATGCCCCCTTTCCTGCTTCGGCTTCAATCAAGTAAGGGCCTTCCCATTTTGGTGCCAATTTTCCGTCAGCAGGATTGATGGTGTTTTGGAATGCTTTTCTCAACACCATATCCCCGACTTGGAACTTCCTTATCCTGACATTTTTGTTGTAGGCACCAGCCATTCTTTGTTGGTAGCTTGCCATCCTTATCCTTGCCAGATCCCTAATTTCCTCAATAGTATCCAAGTCCTGAGCTAGGTTTGCAGCATTCTCTTCAGGATCACGAGTACTTGTTCTAGCAGTTGGAACCACCATTTCTGTTGGGATCACTGCTTCTGCCCCAAATACTAAAGAGAAGGGTGTTTGACCAGTGGCATTCTTGGGAGTTGTTCTATCAGCCCATAGCACATAAGGCAATTCTTCTGCCCATTTCCCCTTCTTGGATCCTAGCTTCTTCTTCAGATTGTTGATGATGATCTTGTTGGATGATTCTGCTTGACCATTGGCTTGTGGATGGACTGGTGTTGATGTTATCATCTTAATTCCCCAACTGTCACAAAAGTTAGTGGTTCTGCTCCCAATGAATTGGGAACCATTATCACATACAATTTCAGATGGAATGCCAAATCTGGTTATAATGTTTCTCTTAATAAAGGATATAACTTCCTTTTCTCTGACTTGAGCAAAAGCTTCAGCTTCTATCCACTTGGAGAAGTAGTCGGTCATGGCAAGCATAAATACTTTTCCACCAGGTGCTTTAGGGAGCTTGCCAACTATATCCATCCCCCATCTCATGAATGGCCAAGAGGATGGTATTGGATGCAAAAATTTAGCTGGCTGATGAAGGATATTGCTGTGTCTTTCACAAGGATCACATTTCTTAGCATATTCTACAACATCCCGTTTCATAGTTGGCCAGTAGTATCCTGTTCTAAGGATCCTTGAGAACAATGCCCTGCCCCCAGTGTGGTTTCCACAATCTCATTCATGGAAGTCTCTCAATACTTCTTGAATTTCAGGATCCTCGATACATCTTAAATATGGTCCTGCAAGAGATCGTTTATATAGCATATTATTTAAGATTGTGAATTGAGATACCTTAATCCTGAAAGCTTTAGGATTTTCTCCCATAGGAATCTCCCCATGTTGCAGGTATCTCATGACTGGTGAGATCCATGATCCTGAATAAGATTGAGCTTCTTCACTAGGGATCGCTGCAGTATCCTCTTCTATTTCCATGGCCACCTGATTTTCAATAGCAGGAGCCAAGATATGGATGATGGGGACACTTATATCTTCTGGAATCTTCAAGGATGATCCTAGGTTGGCCAATGCATCAGCTTCTGTGTTTTCCTCCCTTGGTACCTGTGTTAAGCTGAAAGAGACAAAAGAGAGTGCCAATTCTTTGACTACCTCTAAATATTTGGTTAGTTTTTCACCTTTAACAGCATAGGATCCATTAAAGTGATTGGTGATCAATAATGAGTCTACATATACTTTAAGATATTTCACCCCCATATCCTTAGCAATTTGCAAGCCAGCAATTAAGGCTTCATATTCAGCCTCATTGTTAGTTGCTTGGAACTCACAGGCTATGGAGTGGGGTATTATGTCCCCCTGTGGCGATTTTAGTAGTATCCCGAGCCCTGTGCCCTTGACATTTGAGGATCCATTAGTGTGTAGTATCCAAGGATCCTTGGTCTCATCCAGCTGCTGGACTTCCAATTCTGCTTCCTTTTGTAGATCACTACTGAAATCAGCCACAAAGTCAGCTAGTGCTTGGGATTTGATGGCTGTTCTAGGCTCATATCTTATATCATGGGCACTAAGCTTTACTGCCCACTTAGCCATTCGTCCGGACATCTCTGGTTTCCTGAGGACATTCTTGATTGGAAAATTAGTTCTAACAACAATAGTGTGGGTTTCAAAATAATGTCTTAACTTAGTTGATGCCATAATTAATGCAAGAATAAGTTTTTCAAGGTGTGAGTACCTGGATTCGGCATCAAGTAAACTCTTACTTACACAGTAGATAGGATGTTGTGTACCTTCGTGATCCTTAACAAGGACTGCACTTACAGCGGTTGAGGATACCGCCAGATACAAGGATAACACATCTCCTTTTCCGGGTTTCATTAATGCTGGTGCTGAGGACATATATTTTTTAAGGGCTTGTAAAGCATTCTCATGCTTTTCAGTCCATTCAAATTTTTTGTTTTTCCTTAGGATATCATAAAATTCTTTACATCTTTCTGAGGATTTTGATATGAACCTGTTTAGGGCTGCTATCCTGCCTGTTAGCCTTTGCACATCCTTAGCATTGGCAGGGGACTTGATATTCACTAGTGCTTTAATTTGCTCTGGGCTTGCTTCGATGCCCCTCTGAGTTACCATATATCCTAGAAATTTGCCTGCTTTAACACCAAAGTGGCATTTTGAAGGATTAAGCTTCATGTTATAATTATCAAGGATATCAAATGCTTCCTCCAAGTCCCTTAGGTGATCCTCAGCTTTCTTTGACTTGACTACCATATCATCTATGTATACTTCCATAGTTTGTCCTATTTGATCTTTGAACATCATATTCACCAGCCTTTGATATGTTGCACCTGCATTTCTTAGTCCAAAAGGCATGGCAATATAACAGTATAAACCGGTTGGGGTCATAAAGGCTGTATCCTCTTGGTCAGATGGTTCCATCTGAATTTGTTGGAATCCAGATGATGCATCCATAAAGGTTAACAGTTCATGCCCCGTCGTTGCATCCACCATGGAGTCAGTGTGGGGTAATGGGAAAGGATCCTTCGGACATGCCTTATTTAGATCAGTGAAATCGACACATACCCTCCAC
This sequence comes from Helianthus annuus, assembly GCF_002127325.2. Lineage (NCBI taxonomy): Eukaryota > Viridiplantae > Streptophyta > Magnoliopsida > Asterales > Asteraceae > Helianthus > Helianthus annuus. The sequence goes on along the minus strand of NC_035442.2, from coordinate 112,792,854 downwards.
TTTCCGTTTTTCTTTTGGACAACAACCACATTGGCTAACCATTTTGGATATCTTACCTCTCTGATCATACCTGCTCGAAGTAGTCTTTCTACTTCTTCCTGGATAATGGCATTCCTTTCTGGTGCAAACTTTCTCCTTTTTTGATGGATTGGTTTGATCGACCTGTCAATGCCAAGTTTATGAGTGATAATATCCTTAGATATACCTGTCATATCTTCATGTTTCCATGCAAAGGTAGATTTTCTTCTTTTGAGGAAGGATATTATGTCTTCTTTCAACTCGCCAAGGATCCCTGATCCGATATAGATTTTTGATTCAGGATCACTAGGATCCAAAAGGATTTCGTCCACATCCTGTTCCCTTGCCTCCAAGACACTCCTTGGAGGATACTGTAATTGCTATTGCTCCCTTGGCTGCGAGGTTGGTTTCATGGATGAGGTATAGCAATCCTTGGCCTCTTGCTGGTCACTGTCGATCTTGATTATCCCCCATGGGCTAGGGAGTTTCACACATTGATGGTAGGTAGATGGGACTGCTTTCATATCATGTATCCAGGGCCTGCCAAGGATAACATTACAACAAGATAAACAGTCAATGACACAAAATTTTTGATAATTATGTAATCCTTCCACGTAGATTGGGAGTTTAATGTCCCCCAGAGTTTTCTTCGTTTCTCCACTGAATCCCACAAGCACGGAGGATCTTGGTGTGATGTCTGATTCTCGGATACCCATTTTCTTTAGAACATCAAGGTGGATAATGTTTACTGAGCTTCCTCCGTCAATAAGGATCCTGCGGACAAAATGGTTAGAAATAAAGAGAGTAATAACTAAACTATCATGATGAGGATCCTGGATGTTAATGCGATCATCCTCATCAAACGTTTTCGTCTTTCCTTCCGAGACACTTGATGTTCGAATAGGTCTTTCTCCATTATCCATTTTTGCTTCCTTTGCATGCCTTTTGGCTGCCGAGAAGGATGTACCACAAATATCTGATCCTCCGGAAATAAAGTTGATCACTTGTGCATTCGCCGGAGGGGCTGGAGCCTTTTCAGGGATCCTTTCAGGATCCTGAGTCCTTTGCTTTTTTCTTCCCAACAATTCTTTTAGATGCCCCTTGCTTAGCAGATATCCAATCTCTTTTCTTAATGCTATGCATTCTTCAGTTAGATGCCCGAAATCCTCGTGGTATGCACACCACTTTGACTTGTCTTTAGTCCCGGATGGTTTGTCATTCTTTTTGGGCCATCTGGCTTTTTCTCCCAGATTCTGCATTGCAAGGATTAGTTCATGATTGTCAACAGAAAAACAATATTCAGAAATCGGAGGATAATCCTCATCATCCTCTTCTTGGTCAACAGCATGCACGTTCTGGTTGTCATTTCTATGGTAGGATTTGAACTTATTGTTCTTGAAAGAGGATCCTTGTTTTTCCTGTTTTGAGGATCCTACTTGCTTCTCCTGGATCCTCTTGTCATCCTCTAGCCGGATGAACCTGAGTGCCCGAGTTCTTACTTCATCTAGGTTCCTGCATGGTGTCATAACAAGATCATCATAGAACAATGAATCCTTAAGCAGTCCCAATTTGAAGGCCTCAACAGCCGTGGCCATATCCAAGTTGGGAATGTCCAAGGATTCTTTACTGAATTTAGTTATATAATCCCTTAATGATTCATTATGACTTTGAGTTATCCTATATAAATCACTAGTTAATCTTTCAAATTTCCTACTACAAGAGAATTGATTATTGAATAAATTAACTAAATTAGCAAATGAAGTGATAGAGTAAGGGGGAAGACTTAGCAGCCATTTAAGAGCTGATCCAGTAAGGGTGGATCCAAATCCTTTACATAGGCATGCTTCCTTTAACTTTTCTGGGATTGGATTGATCTCCATCCTTTCCCTGTATTGTGCTATGTGCTCCTCAGGATCCGTTGTACCATCCTACAGCTTCATAGTAGGGATATGGAACCTTTTGGGTACCTCTGCATCACAAACTGGTGGTGCAAAACGAGATACCTTATGGCTTCCATCTGCAATCTCCGGGATAGGCTTGACTACCCCTGGAACACTCGAGATCATATCCTTCAGCTTCTGTAACTCCCTGGCCATAGCATGATTGATACCTGTATCCTGCACGAATCCATGGTTAGTGGTAAGATAATTATTTAAGGTGTTACCTCCCATCGGGTTCAAGTTAGGAACATTGGGTGTGAATCCATATTGCTGGGATTCTGGGATAATGGATGGACCAGTGGAAGCAATGGTCTGCATTGGAATAAAATCGCCTTGATGGACATCTAGGCTTCCTGTTTGCAAACTCTTTAGGGATCCTGGCATCTGGAAGGATCCTGGTATCTGAGACGATCCTGGAACGAAGGAGGATCCTTGAACCTGGGATGATCCTGGAACAAAGGAGGATCCTTGAACCTGGGATGATCCCGGAACAAAGGAGGATCCTTGAACCTGGGATGATCCTGGGACAAAGGAGGATCCTAAGCTCATGAAGGATCCCAAATGCTGGGCGTAGGATCCCGCCGGTTGGAAATATGATCCTGATGCCTGAGTCATTGTTGCTGGGCTGAAATGCACTCCTCTTGATCCACCCATATATTGTATGTCTGGGACCTCTGTTGGCTGAGAAGTAATCATTGGAGTATCAAAATTCAAAGATTTGGGCATTAGTGGGGAATGATCCTCTGCCGTTTTCTTTTGCCTTTTGAGATCTCCGATTTCTCTGAGGATCCTGTCATTAGTTTCATCCTGCTGCTGCATACGATCCCTCATCTGCAAAATCAAAGTAAATATATCACTAGTACTGGGAACAGAAGAAGTTAGAGCAGAAGATGATGGTTTAGAGGAGATAGAAGTTGGTCTCTTCTCAGCATTTTTCTGAGATCCAGCTGGTGGTGGAGGCAAAGGTGGAATGCCAGTAGATGAATTGACTGCCGACATCGCTGTGGATGTATTCTTCAATGATGAAGCCATGTAACTCTTTGAAATGATTTCGAACAGAAAGTTTTCTTATAAATGAAGCACCAATTGCCCCACGGTGGGCGCCAAACTGTTTTGGTCAAAAATCACACAAGGATAATGCAACCAACTCTAAGTAAACGGGGAATGATGATTGGTTTGTTGAAAAAGTAAAGGATCACTTTAGTAAGAAATATGCAAGTGACACAAGGATTTATACGAGGAAAAAGCCCTTGATCAATGAATGATCTCCGGCATAAAAAACCTCGGGTGATGGCAACTACCGATCACCAACTTCAATATATCAAAATATGGTTACAACTTCGGATGATAATGAGCTGAGTACAAGGATCACTATCGTAATGTGTGTCTAAGCGTGTGAGAATTGTGTTGTTGTGTCTTCCGAATGGGGAAGAGTGTTATATATACAAGTGTAGGTGGCCTATTTTAGGTAAAAAGACTAATAATCAGCTCATTACCCCTTTAGACATAAAAGTAAATCTAGCCTAAATTATCGCCCTTAAATCATGCCAAGTTTCCATATCCTTCACAAGGTTCATCTCTGATTAAGCAAATGCCAAAGTTGTAAAGACGCGTCCCTTGATTGTGATGCTAAGAGCGGATCCTGCTAGACATTCCTGCAAAATGACATTTAAGTTTAATGAAAGCAACTGTTATCATGAGGATCCTATGATGGTCCGTGATCCTGATTCTGGAACTCTGCTGAGGATCACTATCTGCCAAAGAAACAAGGATCACTGGTTAGGATCACATGTAAGGATCATGTATTATAAAAATCCAGCCCTAACAGGGACACCAAACTTCCTATCTACATAGAGGGAGTAAATTATGTTAAAAAAAAAAAATTCTATGTTATTGATTGCTTATCTTGCTGTAACGTTATCTTTGGCAGGCCATGGATACACGATATGAAGGCAATCCCTCTCAACATATCATCAATGTGTCAAGGTCCCAACTCTATGAGATACGGTGAAGATAGAAAGTGATCAGCAGGAGGCAAAAAACTATTACACTTCTTCAAAGAAGCCAGCCTCCAAGGAGCAAGACATCATGGAGGCAAGAGAGCAAGACGTCAAGGATATTATGTTGAACTCAGAGGATCCTGAATCCAAAATTTTTATAGGATCTGGATCCTAGACAGTATTTAGCAGGATTTAGTATCCTTCTTGGAAAGAAGAAAATCTACCTTCGCTTGGAAACATGAAGATATGACAGGTATATCTAAGGATATTATCACTCATAAACTTGGCATTGATAGGTCATTCTAACCAATCCACCAAAAATGGAGAAAGTTTACACTTGAAAGGAATGCCATTATCCAAGAAGAGGTAGACAAATTGCTCAAAGAAAAGTTTGAGTGGACTGATAGGCATGAAGCTGCACTTAACGTTCTTAAGGATCATCTATCCTCAGCACCAGCCCTGATGAAACCGGAAAATGGAGAATCGTTATCCTTATACTTAGCTATTTCAGCTAAAGTAATGAGTGTGATCCTAGTTAAGGATCATAAAGGCTCTCAACATCCGGTATACTATGTAAGTAAAATTCTACTTGATGCTGAGGCCAGGTATTCTCATTTGAAGAAATTAATTCTTGATTTAATTATGGCTTCTGCTAAACGTGGACATTATTTTGAGACTCACACCATTATTGTGAAAACTAACATTTCTATCAAGAATGTTCTCAGGAAAACTGGAATGGCAAAATGGATAGTCAAGCTTAATGCATATGGCATTAAGTATGAACCTAGGATCGTCATCAAGTCCGAAGCTTTAGCTGACTTTGTGGCTGATTTCAGTAGTGATCTACAAAGGGAAGCTGAATTAGAAGTTCAACAACTTGAGAAGACCAGGGATCCTTGGACACTCTTCATGGATGGAGCTTCAAATGTTAAAGGAACTGGACAAAGCACACTACTAAAATCGCCACAGGGGGACATTATACCCCAATCCATTGCATGTGAATTCCAAACCACTAATCATGAGGCAGAGTATGAGGCCTTGATAGTAGGTTTGCAATTAGCTAATAATATGAGGATCAGGTATCTTCAAGTATATGTAGATTCTCTATCAATTACTAATCATTATAATAGTTCTTATACTGTCAAATGTGAAAAGCTAATCAAGTACTTAGAAATAGTCAGGAAACTGGCAGATTCTTTTGCTTTTTCAGTCTACCACAGGTACCCAGGGAAGAAAATAACTAACCTTGGATCATTCCTAAAGATGCCAGAAGATGTGAAAAATACTCATTACCCATGTTTTAACTCCTGCAATTGAGGATCACATAAGCCATGGAGATAGTGAAGGATTCTGCAATCATACCTGGTGATCCTGCACAGTCGAATTCAGGATCCTGGATTCCTCCAATCCTAAGATATATACAACATGGAGAGATCTCTACAAGACAAAATCCTAAAGCTTTCAAAGTCAAGGAGACTGTGGAAACCACACTGGGGGCAAAGCACTATTCTCAAGGATCCTTAAAACAGGATACTATTGGCCTACCATGAAGACGTATGCTGTGGAATACACAAAGAAGTGTGATGCTTGTCAAAGACACAGTAATATTCTACACCAACCAACATAACATCTGCATCCTAAGAAGAAGCTTTCGCTCAAAGACAGAAAAAAGGAAATCGCCAGTTATCAACAAAGAATGGTTGGAGCGTACAACAAGAATGTCAGGATTAGAAGATTTCAAGTTGGTGATTTTGTGCTAAGAAAAGCATTCCAGAACACTACAAATCCTTCTGATGGCGAGCTAGCACCAAAGTGGGAAGACCCCTATCTAATTGAAGCTGAATTTGGAAAGGGGGCATATCATTTGATAACAATGGATGGTGATCTCCTACCAAGAGCTTGGAATGCTGTTCATTTCAAAAAATACGTTAAGTAAGAAGGATCAGGGATCCTCAGCGATACCGGTATTCTGATTAAGGATCCAGGATCCTCAAAGAATATATGATTCTACATTTGGTAACACATTACTTTCATTTTCATTTTCACTCATTTTATACTTATTACTTATCATAAGTTAAAGATGTTAATCAGTTAACATCTATTTTCACAAAGTTTAAGCTTTTGTAGAGTTGTTATCATTTTACAGAAGATCAAAGTGGTTGGCCAACCCTCCAAAGTTTTGGGCGTGTCCCCAGTTTGGGCTTGTCCCCAGTTTCGCCTGTAGCGCACGATGATCCTGGTATAGTTCACGTCTTTGGGACCAGTACTCGCTTTAAAGGCTGATAACCTCATCGTACTGGCTATACCTAGGATCCTACGTATAATGGTAGACGTACCATACATCCGTTCCTAAGGTTTCTAACGTTTTCACGTTAGCTAAGGTTTTGGCATTTTCATGTCACTAAGTTTGGATAGTCGCCAGTGAGGGCCATACTCTAGTTTACATACGATCCTTGGGCTTGTCCCCAGTTATCCTTTGGGCTTGTCCCCAGTTATCCTTCGGGCTTGTCCCCAGTTATCCTTTGGGCTTGTCCCCAGTGATCCTTTGGGCTTGTCCCCAGTTATCCTTTGGGCATGTCCCCAGTTACTAACTTATCTTTTATATTGGCTTAGTCCCAAGTTATATCCCATTTTTTCAGGTTTTCGAAGTTAAACAATTAAGGATCCTTAATCATTACTATCCATTAAAGTTTTACTTATGGTTATCCTGATTAAAGGTTAGGATCCTAACTTGGACCCTTAGGTATGATCCTTAACTATTTTTAATTTCATTCATTATTCATTTGAATAACCCTTAGACCTTGACAACTGAACCTATGATCCTTAAAATAAACTACTTTGAAAATTTTCGATTATAGGATATTTGATCCAGGATCACATCCTAAATTTCTTAAATATAATTTGCTTAACTTTTCTTGCTCAAACAAACATGTATCAAAACAATTGAAAATTAAAAGGATAACAATACGAGATGAGCCAAAAAGATTAGAGTTATTTTATTAACAAAGGTTTAAAACCCTTCAAAGTTGTCAAAATTGCCAACCCACGTTTCTACCAGCAAAACGTGGCCCGTCCACATGGGTTGGCAAAGGGTGTCCATTGTTTGCGCGGTCATAGCATGCAGGTAAATAAAAGGCGGCAAGATCACAATGGCTTCATCCCCCAAACAGAGGATCCCTCCACCATTTGCAATCCTACCTATTGTCTGAAGGATCCTGGACCCTTAATCCTAAAACTATTGTTCAAAGTTACAGACCATAATTACCAACAAACACAAAAAAAAATTGGGCTCCGGCTATGTCTAGAAGTTTCCTTCATCGCCCAATCCTGCAGCTTGTCACACCCCGACCGCGTATAACATGCAACCGCGGCGGAAAACGTCGGGGAGTGTTGTGAACATAATTAAATTGTTTCATAACCATGGCATACAAGTTGTATTTTATTTATAAACAAAGGTGTTACATTGTCTTGGAAAGAGAGTACGGAAATCAAAACATAATTAAGCTAGTTTAAACTTCATTTCTTGTCTCTAAGGCACAGGTCCGCCCTAGAATTATGATCATCGTCCTATGGAATAGCTCCTGAAAACACATGTGAAAGTAGGTACGTCAGCATAAAAATGCCTGTGAGATACATAGTTTTTGTGAAAATGGGATTCATGACTTGAGCTTAAAGAAATGTTCAATAACAGTCAGTTATGAACCTTGTAATTTGTTTTGCTTTGTAAGCTATTTGAAAAAACGATAACATCAAAAGATATGTTTAGATAAGTGCAAGGTTAAACGAATAACCAAGTAAAATGAGTTGAATAAGATAAGTTGTTTGTGAAAATAATGTATTGTGAAGAATATGTTATTTATGTAAACTGTAATGTGTCTAAACTGAAATGACTTCGATAACGCCACGATATGTAACATTATACAAACATTTATATATAGGAAGTACCAGCGGCGTATCCACCATGTTTGTATCATATTACATACGCCACGTTACTTAAATCATTTACCCAAACCAATCCACCATGTAAATTGTTCATGTGTAAACCAAATGTCAAGTGTTATTGTGTAAACCATGTCAAATGTTTATGTTCAAATGTAAACCACCACTGTGTATGTCAATGTCAACGTGTTTATGTCCAATGTAAATCATGTAATGTGTATCCCAAAATGAATTATGTATGGTAAGCGAAATGTATCAACTTAAACCATATGTAAACTGCACAAAACAGGTCGTTGAAGTAACACGTGGTTTAAATCAACGTTATGTTCTGTGGAAAAATGCATGCTCTGTTGATATTAACATTTATGTGGTATTGTAAACTATGCATACATCCAAGCCTTGAGACTGCGGCGATAAACCCTTAAACAAATTAAAGGATTATCTAAGTTATGTATATCGAATTCGGTCATTCCTTCCAGTCCTATCAAACCCAGGACTTCAGGAATGGGAGTTGTCAATTCCTATGGTACCACTACCTACTAACGAACGGCGTGATCAATGTTAATGAATGTATTGTCCCATGTTAAACAAACCAAATGTCATAACAAAATGAAGGCATGTGATGTAAACAATTGTACTAAGTATGCTAAGTAAACACACGAAGCAGAAATGTTCATGTGAATCAATGTGTCCATATGCTGAGTAAACATATGCAACAGAAACGTTTATGTAAATCAATGTGTCCATATGCTGAGTAAACATATGCAACAGAAATGTAATGTAAATCAAATGTACTAAGTACGCACACAATGGGCATACGTAGCATAAAATGTAATGAAATCATGTACTATAATGTACTAATGAGCATAGCAGATATACGATGTGAAAACATGGAAAGCATGAAAGTAACAGATAGGCACATGTGTTTCACCCCAAAACAGTTTGGAAAACAGTAAAAGATGGGGTTCTATGTACTCACCTGAGATTGCTTTGAGTTCCTTGTATAATAACCAGATAATGCTAAAGATCACGGAATATCAACGGCACCTAATAGGTAGCTTATGTTAATATACCGGACCAAATCGGAAGAATCGGACAGTACGCGGGTTCGAAAACCAAACGAGTATGGAGACTCGTGTAATATGGTTTAACAAAGCCTACATACTAAAATGAAACTTAACCTAAGTGCTTACGGTCCATCACGACCCGTTGAGGTAGCTTATGCCACCCTAACGCATCATTCGCGTAGAACGCGTATGGAACGCCTAACATCGTGACCACAAGGTATAACCTCAGAAGGTTATAGCTATGGTCACCTAATGTGTTTGGTCGGATCCTAAAGATCGACCAAATGGGTCGGGTTCGAAAGTATAAGCGATGGTTTAGATCGCTTACCTTACGACCCTATATAAGCACTATACTAAACGTGACGAGCTAAGCATGTTAGAACATGCTTAACTAAGTTTAGAAAACAGGTTTGACATCAAAACAAATGGCTTTGATGCCCACGAGTAGTTTGGTTACAAAATATGCAAGAATGCACATTTTGGCCGAAACTACGACTCGTCACTGAACCTAGATAACGTGGTGATCAGTAGGTATGGTCACCATGGACCATGACCATCGTGATCACGCTCACGTTATGAAGTTCCATGAACTTCGCATCGACCATGAGCTGGTCAATGCAGAAAGTCAACAAAACGTTGACTTTCGGACTCGAAAAGCGAATAAAAGAGCGAAAGAAGACTTACGGAGGGTCCCCGAGTGCAAATCTAGATCAAATAGCTCAGGTATGAAACAATGGTTTCAACTTAGAGCTTCAAGATCAGATTGTTGTGATTTTTACACAAAGGGGGGGGGGTATTTATAGGAAAAGTGGAACCGTTAGGATCGTTTTATCGAATATCGTGCCTTGATCTCGTGCGTACATGTGTCCAATGGTTAAATTCACTGAACTTGGCTCTTGGCCCTTCATTGGGTGAAAAGGCATCGCCTCTTGATCGAACGAAAGGCCAGATTTTGCATTAAATGCAAAATCTTTCTGTCAGATATCCTCACGCGGCCCGCGTGAAAGTGTGTGCAGATCTTACGCGGGTCGCCTGGCCCCATCTAATCTGCACCACTTGCAGAATTTACATATTTGGCCCCTGTTGCGTTTTTAAGCTATTTCCAGCCCTTTTAAGACCTGTAAAGCCATCTTTAAGGCCCTAAAATGATGCCTAAACATTGTGGACATGAAACATGCCCAAAAATGTTCCGGATGTTGGCTCGTTTGGCCGTATGATCGCGATGTTCGCTTAATTACGACGGAATGTGCATAAGCGCGAAAGACGATCCAAATGACGCGACGAATGGATTTTTCTCATGCCAAACACTAAGGCATATTATAAGGATGCTTACATAAATTTTTGGATGTCCGGATGTATTCAGAACGTAAGTTATGCGCAAAAGTGCAAACTTGTGCACTTTTTGACACTTTTAGTCCCTGAATGACCCAAAAGTTTATTTTAGCATACCAAACCCCTCAAAGCCTATTTCTAAGCTATGTAAAGGATATTTATGGTATGTTTAACTTATGGACATGTTCCGGAATGTTCGTTACAGTTCAAATTGGCATACTTTTATAGTTTGTCAAGTTTAGTCCCTGTAAGCGAATTTACTTGTTTTTGCCATACCAAAGCCTTCAAAACTTATTTCTAAGTTATGTAAAGGTTATTTAAGGTATGTTGAGTATATGTTGATGTTCCAGAGTATTTGTCGCATTAAACTAAGTACGTTTACGCACTAGTTTGCGTATAATTCTCTAGAAATCGATGTAGAGTTTGAATTTGAACAAAAGTCAAAACATGAAAAAAAATGAAAAACACAACCAAACAAACATTGGGATCAAATAACATTATTCTATTGATAATTGAATTGTTCACAATGATTACAAGCACAAATGTTACAGTCTCCCCTACTTGTGGAAATTTCGTCCCGAAATTTATTTAGAGGAAACTGATTGAAAAATATGCGGATATTTTGCCTTCATTTGATCTTCACGTTCCCAAGTAAACTCGGGTCCACGCTTAGATTCCCAACAAACCTTGACCAAAGGAATGCGCTTGCGTTTAAGCCACTTGACTTCACGTTCCATGATTTCTACCGGTTTCTCAACAAACTTCAGTGTTTTATCAACACGAATTTCGTCAAGCGGTATGTGGAGGTTTTCATCAGCTAAACACCTCTTGAGATTGGAAACGTGAAAGGTTGGATGAACATTTCCAAGTTCAGGAGGTAACTCAAGTCTGTAGGCTACCTTACCGATTCTTTCGACGATCTTGAATGGTCCAACATATCTAGGTGCAAGTTTTCCTTTCTTTCCAAATCTGATCACACCTTTCCAAGGTGAGACCTTAAGTAATACACGATCACCGACTTGAAAATCCAAGGGTTTGCGTTTTAGGTCCGCGTAATTCTTCTGACGGCTTCTAGCTGTCTGAAGGTTATCACGTACTTTCTTTACCTTTTCTGTTGTCTCTAGAATGATGGCAGGTCCAGTAAGCTGAGCCTCACCGATCTCATTCCAGCAGACTGGTGAACGACATTTTCGACCATAGAGAGCCTCGAAAGGAGCCATGTTGATGCTGGAGTGATAACTGTTGTTGTAGGAGAATTCAATCAACGGAAGATGTGAATCCCAACTACCACCAAAGTCGATCACACAAGCTCTAAGCATATCCTCCAGTGTCTGGATTGTTCTTTCAGATTGACCATCCGTTTGCGGATGATAAGCTGTGCTCAGATTAAGTTGGGACCCCATAGCAGATTGCATGGTTCTCCAAAAGTGAGAAGTGAAACGAGCATCTCTGTCAGAAATGATGCTCAAAGGAACACCATGTCTAGCTACAATTTCATCCACGTAGATTTGAGCAAGTTTGTCAGCCGAAAAATCCTCACGGATTGGCAAGAAATGCTCTGATTTGGTAAGACGATCAACGACTACCCAGATGGCATCGTGACCTTTCTTTGTGCGCGGGAGTTTGGTAATGAGATCCATAGTAATGTTTTCCCATTTCCAAACTGGGATCTCTGGTTGCTCCAATAATCCGGAAGGACGCTGATGTTCAGCCTTTACCTTAAGACAAGTAAGGCATTTGGATACGTATAAGGCAATGTCTTTCTTCATACCAGGCCACCAATACTGAATACGAAGATCCTTATACATCTTATCTGAGCCAGGATGAATAGAATAACGAGACTTATGGGCTTCATCCATAAGCAAAGTACGAAGATTATCTTGGCTTGGGACCCAAAAGCGGTCCATGAAATAATATGATCCATTGTCCTTCAGTTCTAGGGCAGGAGTTATGTGATAAGGAAATTCCTTATCCATCAAACCTTGTGAAAGACAAGCTTGTTGAGCCTGAGAAATACGGGCTTGGATATCGGTTTGAATAACAGATTGGACACGTACACAATGAAGCTTAGTACGTTCCTTGCGACTTAATGCATCGGCTACGACATTAGCCTTACCAGGATGGTAGCGAATCTCGCAGTCATAGTCGTTTAGAAGTTCAACCCAACGTCTTTGCCTCATGTTGAGCTCTTTCTGATTAAAGATGTGTTGAAGACTCTTGTGGTCAGTGAAAACCACACATTTTGTACCGTACAAGTAGTGTCTCCAAATCTTAAGAGCGAAGACAACTGAACCCAACTCAAGATCATGAGTGGTGTAGTTTTTCTCATGTATCTTCAACTGCCTTGATGCGTATGCTATGACTTTGTTTCTTTGCATTAGGACGCAGCCAAGGCCTAATTTAGATGCGTCGCAATAAACGACGAAATCATCATTGCCCTCAGGCAATGTTAGGACAGGCGCGTCGCAAAGCTTTTGTTTCAAAGTCAGAAATGCTTCTTCTTGTTTGACTCCCCAATCAAATGGCTTGTTCTTCTGAGTTAGAGCAGTTAGAGGAACTGCAATCTTTGAGAAGTTCTCAATGAAGCGGCGGTAATAACCCGCTAGACCAAGAAAAGAACGAACTTCAGTAGGGGTAGTAGGTGTATCCCAATCCTTAATCGCGCTGATCTTGGAGGGATCTACATGAATACCTTGTTCGTTGACAATATGCCCTAAGAATTGAACTTCTTTAAGCCAGAATTCACACTTGGAGAATTTGGCGAAAAGTTGCTCTTTCTTTAGGAGTTCCAGAGTAAGACGAAGATGTTGCTCATGTTCAGCTCGCGTCTTAGAATATATCAAAATGTCATCAATAAAAACGATGATGAACTTAACTAAGTAGGGTTTGCAGACCCTATTCATTAAGTCCATGAAAACAGCAGGAGCATTAGTCAAACCGAATGGCATGACTGTGAACTCGTAATGTCCATAACGAGTACGGAACGCTGTCTTGGGAATGTCTTCTTCATGTACACGAAGCTGATGATATCCAGATCGTAGATCAATCTTTGAAAAGTAAGATGCGCCTTGTAATTGATCGAAGAGATCATCAATGCGAGGTAGGGGATATCGATTTTTGATGGTAAGCTTGTTAAGCTCACGATAATCGATACACATCCTAAAAGATCCATCCTTCTTCTTTACAAAGAGAACGGGAGCACCCCAGGGTGAAAAGCTAGGACGGATAAAACCTTTGTCGGAGAGTTCCTGCAGCTGTTTAGATAACTCTTGCATCTCAGACGGTGCAAGACGATATGGAGCTCTGGCAACGGGATTTGCGCCAGGTACGAGATCAATACGGAACTCGACTTGGCGTGCTGGAGGTAGACCAGGTAAGTCTTCAGGGAATACTTCGGAATAATCCCGAACGACAGGAATATCTGAAATAGACTTACCCTTGCCTTTATCTGCTGTAACATGTGCTAAGAAAGCCACATAGTGCTTTCGCAGATACTTCCGTGCTTTAAAACAGGACATGAGTTTGAGACCACCGGCAGGCTTCTCACCACGAACCTGCAGGATCTCGCCTGTTGACAGCGGTACACGAATAATCTTCTCAGAACAAATTATCTCTGCGTGATGCTTGGATAACCAATCCATTCCCACTATAACGTCGAAGCTTCCAAGTTGCATTGGCGTGAGGTCAATAGGAAAAATATGGTCGTTAAGGTTTAACTGGCAGTTGCGTAGAACGGAATTAAGAACAATGGGTTCACCACTGGCAACCTCTACTGTCAAAGGTTTACCTAGTTTCGTTCTAGACACGCGAAGCATTGTCTCAAAAGACAATGACACAAAGCTCTTGTCGGCACCCGAATCAAAAAGTACAGATGCTGGCTGATTATTAATAAAGAACGTACCGTTCACCACCTCGTTGTCTGCTTGTGCTTCTTGTGCATTCATGTTGAAGACTCGACCTCGAGCCGGTGCCGGATTCTGGTTTGCATTCTGGTTCTGGTTGACTAGTCTTGGACACCGATTTCTGTAGTGGGTCAAATCCCCACAATTATAACATGCACCTGGTGGGTAGTTTGGTCGTGCAGCCTGACCCTGTTGCTGAGCAACCTGTTGAGCAGGGTTCTGGACTGCGTGATTCTGAGCAAACCGACAAACATCGGCAAGATGACCCAACTTCCCACAGTTAGTACAGAAACGGCACTGATATTGTGGCTGGTGGTGACTGTTGCATCGATTGCACAAAGGTGCACTTCCTGAATAGGGTTTCTTTGCTGGAGGCTGGTTGGGAGCTGCCTGGTTAGCTTGGGCAGTCATAGCAAAATTTTGGGAAGCCTTACGCTTCCTTGACCCCCTTGAGGAACCAGAGTCCTTTCCCTTCTTGTTCTGACCTTTCTTACTATCCTCCTTGTCAGCCGACTGCTTCTTGCCCTTGTCACCCTTCCTGTGTAGTTTATTCTTTCGGATCTGCGACTCAGTCAACGTCGCCGATAACTCGATTGCCTGACGGAGTGTGGTAGGGTTGCTACCAGTAAGGATGTCTTGTACTGAGTCAGGCAGGCCGTCGATGTACCTTTCGATAGCCTTGTCGAGTGGGGCAACCATAGTCGGGCAAAGCAGACTTAACTCCTCAAACCTGTCAGTATAAGCCTTGTGCTCACCACTATCCTGTTTCAAATCATCAAACTCTTTCTCTAACGCTCGTTGCTCATGACGGGGACAAAACTCCCTCATCATAAGAGTTCTCAGTTCAGCCCACGTCTGTGCTAGAGCAACTTCCGCACCACGGTCTCTCATTACCCCGTTCCACCACGTAAGAGCCCTCTTCTGAAACACACTCGAAGAAAACTCGACCTTGCGATTGTCAGGACACTGAACATGACGGAAAGTGTTCTCGATGCTCTCGAACCACTGAAGAAGCCCAGTTCAGCAGTCGCTATTTGGTGTTCACGTCGAGGAGGCATTCTGGAAGAGGAAAACATGAAAGGAAACGAGTGAGATGATTGGGTGTAGAGAACGAGATGAAACAGAATCAATAAAAGCAAAGATGGTGGTTATGCATCGCAATGCAAACAAGCGATATGAAATGTCTAGTCAAAGTAAATGGGTCAAAATTAGTGTATCGCGAAGACATGCTCGCCTATAAGTGAACACTCACCCCAAGAGTTCCCAGGTAAGAGTGACTGGTCCGATTACGTGGATTTGTACGAACACTCTAGCCTTAGACAGAAAACTCAGGGTACAGGCATTCACCCTTCCAGTTCGCACGTGTTCACACTATTAACCCAACACTTTGACGGGATTTTTGAAAATCCAAAGGGGTTCAAAACCTTATAATAGAGGGTTCAAAACCTAGTAATCAATCATCCTAGAACAGATGATTAATTTTCAAAGCGGATTCGGAACCGAAGTTCCCGTTGTGGTTATCACCTAAGGATAGGTGATGTGCATGTTTTAAACTCTAAACACAAGATAACTTGTGTTAGGGTCCTAGAAAGTTATAGTCTAGGTCAAAGCATTACTAATAACCTAATTCCCTATAACCAATGGCTCTGATATCAACTCTTCTGTCACACCCCGACCGCGTATAACATGCAACCGCGGCGGAAAACGTCGGGGAGTGTTGTGAACAGAATTAAATTGTTTCATAACCATGGCATACAAGTTGTATTTTATTTATAAACAAAGGTGTTACATTGTCTTGGAAAGAGAGTACGGAAATCAAAACATAATTAAGCTAGTTCAAACTTCATTTTTTGGCTCTAAGGCACAGGCCCGCCCTAGAATTATGATCATCGTCCTATGGAATAGCTCCTGAAAACACATGTGAAAGTAGGTACGTCAGCATAAAAATGCCTGTGAGATACATAGTTTTTGTGAAAATGGGATTCATGACTTG
This sequence comes from Helianthus annuus, assembly GCF_002127325.2. Taxonomy (NCBI): domain Eukaryota; kingdom Viridiplantae; phylum Streptophyta; class Magnoliopsida; order Asterales; family Asteraceae; genus Helianthus; species Helianthus annuus. The sequence goes on along the minus strand of NC_035442.2, from coordinate 112,776,663 downwards.
AGCTTAAAGAAATGTTCAATAACAGTCAGTCATGAACCTTGTAATTTGTTTTGCTTTGTAAGCTATTTGAAAAAACGATAACATCAAACGATATGTTTAGATAAGTGCAAGGTTAAACGAATAACCAAGTAAAATGAGTTGAATAAGATAAGTTGTTTGTGAAAATAATGTATTGTGAAGAATATGTTATTTATGTAAACTGTAATGTGTCTAAACTGAAATGACTTCGATAACGCCACGATATGTAACATTATACAAACATTTATATATAGGAAGTACCAGCGGCGTATCCACCATGTTTGTATCATATTACATACGCCACGTTACTTAAATCATTTACCCAAACCAATCCACCATGTAAATTGTTCATGTGTAAACCAAATGTCATGTGTTATTGTGTAAACCATGTCAAATGTTTATGTTCAAATGTAAACCACCACTGTGTATGTCAATGTCAACGTGTTTATGTCCAATGTAAATCATGTAATGTGTATCCCAAAATGAATTATGTATGGTAAGCGAAATGTATCAATTTAAACCATATGTAAACTGCACAAAACAGGTCGTTGAAGTAACACGTGGTTTAAATCAACGTTATGTTCTGTGGAAAAATGCATGCTCTGTTGATATTAACATTTATGTGGTATTGTAAACTATGCATACATCCAAGCCTTGAGACTGCGGCGATAAACCCTTAAACAAATTAAAGGTTTATCTAAGTTATGTATATCGAATTCGGTCATTCCTTCCAGTCCTATCAAACCCAGGACTTCAGGAATGGAAGTTGTCAATTCCTATGGTACCACTACCTACTAACGAACGGCGTGATCAATGTTAATGAATGTATTGTCCCATGTTAAACAAACCAAATGTCATAACAAAATGAAGGCATGTGATGTAAACAATTGTACTAAGTATGCTAAGTAAACATACGAAGCAGAAATGTTCATGTGAATCAATGTGTCCATATGCTGAGTAAACATATGCAACAGAAACGTTTATGTAAATCAGTGTGTCCATATGCTGAGTAAACATATGCAACAGAAATGTAATGTAAATCAAATGTACTAAGTACGCACACAATGGGCATACGTAGCATAAAATGTAATGAAATCATGTACTATAATGTACTAATGAGCATAGCAGATATACGATGTGAAAACATGGAAAGCATGAAAGTAACAGATAGGCACATGTGTTTCACCCCAAAACAGTTTGGAAAACAGTAAAAGATGGGGTTCTATGTACTCACCTGAGATTGCTTTGAGTTCCTTGTATAATAACCAGATAATGCTAAACATCACAGAATATCAACGGCACCTAATAGGTAGCTTATGTTAATATACCGGACCAAATCGGAAGAATCGGACAGTACGCGGGTTCGAAAACCAAACGAGTATCGAGACTCGTGTAATATGGTTTAACAAAGCCTACATACTAAAATGAAACTTAACCTAAGTGCTTACGGTCCATCACGACCCGTTGAGGTAGCTTATGCCACCCTAACGCATCATTCGCGTAGAACGCGTATGGAACGCCTAACATCGTGACCACAAGGTATAACCTCGGAAGGTTATAGCTATGGTCACCTAATGTGTTTGGTCGGATCCTAAAGATCGACCAAATGGGTCGGGTTCGAAAGTATAAGCGATGGTTTAGATCGCTTACCTTACGACCCTATATAAGCACTATACTAAACGTGACGAGCTAAGCATGTTAGAACATGCTTAACTAAGTTTAGAAAACAGGTTTGACATCAAAACAAATGGCTTTGATGCCCACGAGTAGTTTGGTTACAAAATATGCAAGAATGCACATTTTGGCCGAAACTACGACTCGTCACTGAACCTAGATAACGTGGTGATCAGTAGGTATGGTCACCATGGACCATGACCATCGTGATCACGCTCACGTTATGAAGTTCCATGAACTTCGCATCGACCATGAGCTGGTCAATGTAGAAAGTCAACAAAACGTTGACTTTCGGACTCGAAAAGCGAATAAAAGAGCGAAAGAAGACTTACGGAGGGTCCCCGAGTGCTAATCTAGATCAAATAGCTCAGGTATGAAACAATGGTTTCAACTTAGAGCTTCAAGATCAGATTGTTGTGATTTTTACACAAAGGGGGGGGGTATTTATAGGAAAAGTGGAACCGTTAGGATCGTTTTATCGAATATCGTGCCTTGATCTCGTGCGTACATGTGTCCAATGGTTAAATTCACTGAACTTGGCTCTTGGCCCTTCATTGGGTGAAAAGGCATCACCTCTTGATCGAACGAAAGGCCAGATTTTGCATTAAATGCAAAATCTTTCTGTCAGACATCCTCACGCGGCCCGCGTGAAAGTGTGTGCAGATCTTACGCGGGTCGCCTGGCCCCGTCTGATCTGCACCACTTGCAGAATTTACATATTTGGCCCCTGTTGCGTTTTTAAGCTATTTCCAGCCCTTTTAAGACCTGTAAAGCCATCTTTAAGGCCCTAAAATGATGCCTAAACATTGTGGACATGAAACATGCCCAAAAATGTTCCGGATGTTGGCTCGTTTGGCCATATGATCGCGATGTTCGCTTAATTACGACGGAATGTGCATAAGCGCGAAAGACGATCCAAATGACGCGACGAATGGATTTTTCTCATGCCAAACACTAAGGCATATTATAAGGATGCTTACATAAATTTTTGGATGTCCGGATGTATTCAGAACGTAAGTTATGCGCAAAAGTGCAAACTTGTGCACTTTTTGACACTTTTAGTCCCTGAATGACCCAAAAGTTTATTTTAGCATACCAAACCCCTCAAAGCCTATTTCTAAGCTATGTAAAGGATATTTATGGTATGTTTAACTTATGGACATGTTCCGGAATGTTCGTTACAGTTCAAATTGGCATACTTTTATAGTTTGTCAAGTTTAGTCCCTGTAAGCGAATTTACTTGTTTTTGCCATACCAAAGCCTTCAAAACTTATTTCTAAGTTATGTAAAGGTTATTTAAGGTATGTTGAGTATATGTTGATGTTCCAGAGTATTTGTCGCATTAAACTAAGTACGTTTACGCACTAGTTTGCGTATAATTCTCTAGAAATCGATGTAGAGTTTGAATTTGAACAAAAGTCAAAACATGAAAAAAATGAAAAACACAACCAAACAAACATTGGGATCAAATAACATTATTTTATTGATAATTGAACTGTTCACAATGATTACAAGCACAAATGTTACACAGCTCAAGCCTTCGCTGCACCATCACCACCAGCTCCACTTGCCTCTCCACCCTGATCCTTGCCAATATCACCACCCTCAAGCATCGGGACCTCCTCAGCCTCTTCATCATCCTCCAACTCTGCCAGCCTCGCCTTCCAGCCTTCCACGTCACAGGTGCTTTTGTCAAAGGCAAGATCCTGAGCTTCCGCAGCCATCTGCAACTGGATCTTATACATGGTTATTGCAGCAGAGACCTTGGCTTCCTGGGTGATATCATGCTTCTCATAATCAAATTTGATCAGCATTTTGGCAGCATCATCCTTGGTAGCCCGGAGCTCCTTCTCAAGATCAGCAATCTTGAGATCCTTTAGCATACCCATTTGTTGGAGGTCAGCGATTTGGCGGTCTTGATCCTCAACGTGGCAAACATAAGTCTCTATTTCAGCAAATTTCTGTAAGGAAGACAAGGCATAACATCAGAAACAAGTGATCCTCAAAACTGTCAGGATACACAAACAGGGGCAGTGATCCTTACCTCGTTGAAGTAGTCCAGAAACTGTTGGCGGAGCAGGGGCAGGCCTTGTAAGTCCTCAGAGGCCTTTCTCTTCTTTCCTTTACCTCTAACAGGTGCCTTGGGGACGGAAGCACTTGGGCTAGCAGGAGTCTTCTTCCTTGAGGATTTAACATTAGTAAGATCATCGATGCCGAACTTCGAAGCAGACTTAGAGGATTTTCCAGCACCTACACAACCAAAATAAGATAAGTATTCTAACTAAATTTGAAATCCTACATAGAATTACTTTTCAAATAAGGATACTTACTTGACATTGTGACAGAGGCAGAGGATACTTCTTGAGAATCCTGGATGGCAACCTGGAAAGTTCTTATCTCCGGATCAAGCTTCTTAAAGGCCAAGAGTCTCTCTTTTGCAGCAGGTGTCAACTTCAGTTGTGAAAGGGATATAGCTGCACAATAAACAAGAGAATATCAGTGATCCTTATCCTAAGGAACAAGTTCTATGGTGATCCTTCCAGGATCCTCTATCCTACCATGGGTAGCCCACTCCTTGGGCAAATCCTTCCCATTAGGGATGGAATCTCTCCTAACAAAAAAGAACTGTCGCTTCCAGTTCGTGTCATTCTTGGTAACTTTGAAAACAGGATGGTCCTCTCCAGCTTTTCGTTTGAACAAATATCGGTGGGATCCAAAAGTGGTAAGATCATACATCTCAGCCAACTCTGCCATGCCGAGGTCAATCCCTTCTTGTTCAATGATCCTCTCAAGGGTGTATAACACCCTCCAGATCATCGGCATCGCCTGGATATAGCAGATGCCGGTAAGGGAGAAAAAGGATTGAGTGAACTGAGGAAAAGGATACGAATATCCTATCAAGAAAGGAGTGACCGGGAAAGCTACCCAAGTCTCAGAGATGAAATCACTCAAAGCGGTAGGACTGAAGGACTTGAAGAGGGTGTTCGCCGGAAAGTAATGACGGATTTTGTCGATTTGAGGGTTGGTAAAACAACACCTCTCGGTGGGAGAATCCTTGATGATCCCTTGACCCTTCAAGGGGCTGTTCTTTTTGGGATCCTTGCATGGAGAATTCCGAAGCAACATACTGAACGAGATATGAAAAACAGAGCAAGAGAGAAGAAGATGAAAAGGAGAATACCTGGTTGACCTTCTGAATACGGTTATAAAGGGAGTTGCTTTGAATTTAAATACATTCGATCCTATCCCTATTTCTATTTATGATGATGATTTGTGCAGGGCTGTTACTTCCATGACGTCAGATCACAACGGATAGTTCCATCTTAACGGCTATATATCCGTTGAGTTAGTTATGGATAAGACCGACAAAATATAACTCGTCTATATTAGATAAATACTCCTTATATTTTGGGGGCAATTGTTAGGGCTGGATTTTTAATGACATATGATCCTTACATGATATCCTAACAAGTGATCCTTGTTTCTTTGGCAGATAGTGATCCTCAGAAGAGCTTCAGGATCAGGATCATAGATCATCCTAAGGATCCTCATACTAACGATTGTTCTCTTTATATTTAATGTTGTTTTGCAGGAATTACGAGTTGGACCTGGTCTTGGCAACGTAATTAAGGAATCCTCCACGCTAATCTCGCACACATATTACCAGAAATAGACGTTGTGGAGAATATGGAAACTTAGCACAATTCAAGGGCAATTATTCAGGCTAAATTTACTTCTATTTCTAAAGGGGTAACGAGCTAGTAGTTAGGTAATTTACCTAAAATACGACCCCACACACTTATATAAAAGGCACTCTTCGCCATTTGGAAGACACAACACATTTCTTACACACTCTAGCATACCACACCATAGCGATCTTTGTACCTAGCTCGTTACCATCCGAAGTTGTAAACATTGTTTCTTATATTGGAGTATGGTGATCGGTAGTTTCCATCACCCGAGGTTTTTTATGCCAGAGATCATTCATTGATCAAGGGCTTTTTCCTCGTATAAATCTTTGTGTCACTTGTGCAATCTACATTTAAGTGATCCTTTACTTTGTTTATCATACCAAGCATCATTCCCCGTTTACAAAGAGTTTGGTTGCATTATCCTTGTGTGATTTTTGACCAAAACATTGATGAAGCCAGAAAAAGGAGATGTGTTATCCTTATACCTTGCGGTATCCTCAAAAGCAGTAAGTGCAGTCCTTGTTAAGGATCATGAAGGTACACAATATCCTGTCTATTATGTAAGTAAGAGTTTACTTGATGCTGAATCCAGGTATTCACACCTTGAAAAACTTATCCTTGCACTGATTATGGCATCCACCAAACTAAGACATTATTTTGAAACCCATGTTATTGTTGTTAGAACTAATTTCCCAATTAAGAATGTCCTCAGGAAACCAGAGATGTCCGGAAGAATGGCTAAGTGGACAGTAAAGCTTAGTGCCCATGATATAAGATATGAACCCAGAACAGCCATCAAATCCCAAGCATTAGCAGACTTTGTGGCTGATTTCAGTAGTGATTTACAAAAGGAAGCCGAATTGGAAGTCCAGCAGCTGGATGAAACCAAGGATCCTTGGATACTACATACTGACGGATCATCAAATGTTAATGGGACAGGGCTTGGTATACTACTTAAATCGCCACAGGGGGACATAATACCCCATTCCATAGCTTGTGAATTCCAAGCCACTAATAATGAGGCTGAATACGAAGCCTTAATCGCTGGTTTACAAATTGCTAAACATATGGGGATCAGGTATCTTGAGGTATACGTGGATTCATTGTTAATCACTAATCACTTTAATGGATCCTATGCTGTGAAAGATGAAAAACTAACCAAATATTTAAAGATAGTCAAAGAATTGGCACTCTCCTTTGTTTCTTTCAGTTTGACACAGGTACCAAGGGAGGAAAATACAGAAGCTGATGCATTGGCCAATCTAGGATCATCTTTGAAGATCTCAGAGGATATAAGTATCCCCATCATCCATATCCTGGCTCCTGCTATTGAAAATCAGGCGGCCATGGAAATAGAAGAGGATACTGCAATGATCCCTAGTGAGGATACTCAATCTTATTCAGGATTATGGATCTCACCAATCATAAGATACTTACAACACGGGGAAATTCCTATGGGAGAAAATCCTAGGGCTTTCAGGATTAAGGTATCTCAATTCACAATCCTAAATAATGTGCTATATAAGCGATCTCTTGCAGGACCATATTTAAGATGTATCGAGGATCCTGAAGTTCAAGAAGTGTTAAAAGACTTCCATGAAGGAGATTGTGGAAACCACACTGGGGGCAGGGCATTGTTCTCAAAGATCTTAAGGACAGGATACTACTGGCCAACTATGAAAAGGGATGCTATGGAGTATGCTAAGAAGTGTGATCCTTGTCAAAGACACAGCAATATCCTTCATCAGCCGGCTGAATTTCTACATCCTATCCCATCCTCTTGGCCATTTATGAGATGGGGGATGGATATAGTTGGCAAGCTCCCTAAGGCACCTGGTGGAAAAGTATTCATGCTTGCTATGACTGACTACTTCTCCAAATGGATAGAGGCTGAAGCTTTTGCCCAAGTCAGAGAAAAGGAAGTTATATCCTTTATTAAAAGAAACATCATAACTAGATTTGGCATTCCTTCTGAAATTGTATGTGATAATGGTTCCCAATTTATTGGGAGAAGGACTACTAACTTTTATGACAGCTGGGGGATTAAGATGATAACATCAACACCAGTCCACCCACAAGCCAATGGTCAAGCAGAATCATCCAACAAGATCATCATCAATAATCTGAAGAAGAAACTTGGATCCAAGAAGGGGAAATGGGCAGAGGAATTGCCTTATGTGCTTTGGGCTGATAGGACAACTCCCAAGAATGCTACTGGTCAAACACCCTTCTCTTTAGTGTTTGGGGCAGAAGCAGTGATCCCAACAGAAATGGTGGTTCCAACTGCTAGAACAAGTACTCGTGATCCTGAAGGAAATGCTGCAAACTTGGCTCAGGACTTGGATACTATTGAGGAAATCAGGGATCTGGCTAGGATAAGGATGGCGAGCTACCAACAAAGAATGGCTGGTGCTTACAACAAAAATGTCAGAATAAGGAAATTCCAAGTGGGGGATATGGTATTGAGAAAGCATTCCAAAATACCATCAATCCTGCTGACGGGAAATTAGCACCAAAGTGGGAAGGCCCTTACTTGATTGAAGCTGAAGCAGGAAATGGGGCATATAGATTGCTAACCATGGAAGGAAATTTGTTACCTAGAGCCTGGAATGCTGTTCACTTAAAGAAATATGTCATGTGAACAGGATCCTCCTGGCACATATGATCCTTACATTGAAAGCATCCTCGAAGGATCCCGATGATGTCGATGATCCTTACTCTGGTAATATCCTAATCCTAAACTATTCCATTTTCTTATTTTTACCTAAGGATAAGGATCATGTATCCTTCATCCTCCTCTCACGAGAATTTGAGTTCTGATAGTCCAGGTATCCTCAGCATATTATTGATAGTCTTCAACAGCATCTCGGATCCTTGGGTTCAACCCTAGTTATCCTTGGGCTTGTCCCCAGTTTTCGCCTGTAACGCACGATGATCCTGGTATAGTTCATGTCTTTGGGACCAGTACCCACTCCAAGGGCTGATAACCTCATCGTACTGGCTATGCCTAGGATCCTACGTATAATGGTAGACGTACCATACATCCGTTCCTAAGGTTTCTAACGTTTTCACGTTAGCTAAGGTTTTGGCATTTTCATGTCACTAAGTATGGATAGTCGCCAGTAAGGGCCATACTCCAGTTTACATACGATCCTTGGGCTTGTCCCCAGTTATCATTCGGGCTTGTCCCCAGTTATCCTTCGGGCTTGTCCCCAGTTATCCTTGGGCTTGTCCCCAGTTATCCTTCGGGCTTGTCCCCAGTTATCCTTGGGCTTGTCCCTAGTTATCCTTTGGGCTTGTCCCCAGTTACTAACTTATCTTTTATATTGGCTTAGTCCCAAGTTATATTCCATTTTTTCAGGTTTTCGAAGTTAAACAATTAAGGATCCTTAATCCTTATTATCCATTAAAGTTTTACTTATGGTTATCCTGATTAAAGGTTAGGATCCTAACTTGGATCCTCAGGTATGATCCTTAACTATTTTTAATTTCATTCATTATTCATTTGAATAACCCTTAGACCTTGACAACTGAACCTATGATCCTTAAAATAAACTACTTTGAAAATTTTCGATTATAGGATATTTGATCCAGGATCATATCCTAAATTTCTTAAACATAATTTTCTCAACTTTTCTTACTCAAACAAACATGTATCAAAACAATTGGAAATTAAAAGGATAACAATACGAGATAAGCCAAAAAGATTAGAGTTATTTTATTAACAAAGGTTTGAAACCCTTCAAAGTTGTCAAAATTGCCAACCCACGTTTCTACCAGCAAAACGTGGCCCGTCCACATGGGTTGGCAAAGGGTGTCCATTGTTTGCGCGGTCATAGCATGCAGGTAAATAAAAGGCGGCAGGATCACAATGGCTTCATCCCCCAAACAGAGGATCCCTCCACCATTTGCAATCCTACCTGTTGTCTGAAGGATCCTGGATCCTTAATCCTAAAACTATTGTTCAAAGTTACAGACCATAATTGTTTAAAAACATCAACAACCACAAAAAAATTGGGCTCCGGCTATGTCTAGAAGTTTCCTTCATCGCCCAATCCTGCAGCTCAAGCCTTCGCTGCACCATCACCACCAGCTCCACTTGCCTCTCCACCCTGATCCTTGCCAGCATCACCACCTTCAAGCATCGGGATCTCCTCAGCCTCCTCATCATCCTCCAACTCTGCCAGCCTCGCATTCCAGCCCTCAACGTCCCATGTGCTCTTGTCGAAGGCAGGATCCTGAGCCTCCGCAGCCATCTGCAGCTAGATCTTATACATGGTTATCGCAGCAGAGACCTTGGCATCCTGGGTGATATCATGCTTCTCATAATCAAAGTTGATCAGCATTTTGGCAGCTTCATCCTTGGTAGCCCGGAGCTCCTTCTCAAGATCAGCAATCTTGAGATCCTTTAGCACACCCATTTGTCATCAATTTGGCGATCTTGATCCTCGACGTGGCCAACATAAGTCTCTATTTCAGCAAATTTCTGCAAGGAAAACAAGGCATAACGTCAGAAACAAGTGATCCTCAAAACTGTCAGGATAACAAACAGGGGCAGTGATCCTTACCTCGTTGAAGTAGTCCAGAAACTGTTGGCGGAGCAGGGGCAGGCCTTGTAAATCCTCAGAGGCCTTTCTCTTCTTTCCTTTACCCCTAATAGGTGCTTTAGAGGCTGAAGCAGTTGGGCTAGCAGCAGGAGTCTTCTTCCTTGCAGATTTGACATTAGCAAGATCATCAATGCCAAACTTTGAGGCAGACTTAGAAGATTTTCCAGCACCTACACAACCAAAATAAGATAAGTATTCTAATTAAATTTGAAATCCTACACAGAATTACTTTATAAATATGAATACTTACTTGACATTGTGGCAGAGGCAGAAGATACTTCTTGAGAATCCTGGGTGGCAACCTGGAAAGTCCTTATCTCCGGATCAAGTTTCTTAAAAGCCAAGAATCTCTCTTTTGCAGCAGGAGTCAACTTAAGATGAGCAACGGATATAGCTGCACAACAAACAAGAAAATATCAGTGATCCTCATCCTAAGGAACAGGTCTTATGATGATCCTTCCAGGATCCTCTATCCTACCATGAGTAGCCCACTCTTTGGGCAGATCCTTCCCATCAGGGATGGTATCTCTCCTAACAAAAAAGAACCGTCGCTTCCAGTTCGTGTCGTTCTTGGTAACTTTGAAGACAGGGTGATCCTCCCCAGCTTTTCGCTTAAACAAATAGCGATGGGATCCGAAAGTGGTAAGATCATACATCTCAGCCAGCTCCGCCATACCAAGGTCTATCCCCTCTTGTTCAATGATCCTCTCAAGGGTGTATAACACCCTCCGGATCATGGGCATAGCCTGGATATAGCAGATGCCGGTAAGAGAGAAAAATGATTGAGTGAACTGCGGGAAAGGATACGAATATCCTATCAAGAACGGAGTAACCGGGAAAGCTACCCAAGTATCAGAAATAAAATCACTCAAAGCAGTGGGGGTAAAAGATTTGAAAAGGGTGTTCGCCGGAAAGCAATAACGAATTTTGTCGATCTGAGGGTCGGTAAAACAACACCTCTCAGTGGGAGAATCCTTGATGATCCCTTGACCCTTCAAGGGACTGTTCTTAGGATCCTTGTGCGGGGAGTTCCGGAGCAACATCTTTTCGAGACGATAGAAAGAAAAAGAAAAACAGAGCAAGCAAGGTAGAAGGAGAAGTGGAATACCTGTTCAATTCTCTGATCGCGGTTATAAAGGGAAGAGTTCTCGAATTTAAATGCAAACGATCCTATCCCTATTTCTACTTATAATGATGATTTGTGCAGGGCTGTCATCTCCATGACGTCAGATCACAATGGATAGTTCCATTGTAACGGCTATATATCCGTTAAGTCAGTTAGAGATAAGACCGGCAAAATATAACTCGTTTATATTAGATAAATACTCCTTATATTTTGGGGGCAATTGTTAGGACTGGATTTTTATGACTTATGATCCTTACATGTGATCCTTACATGTGATCCTAACCAGTGATCCTTGTTTCTTTGGCAGATAGTGATCCTCAGAAGAGTTCCAGGATCAGGATCACGGAGCATCCTAGGGATCCTCATACTAACGATTGTTCTCTTTGAATTTAATGTTGTTTTGCAGGAATTTCGAGTAGGATCCGCTCTTAACAACGTAAACAAGGAACCTGTCATGCTACTTTGGCATATGCATAATCAAAGATGGACGTTGTGGATAATATGGAAACTCAGCACAATTTAAGGGCGATAATTTAGGCTAAATTTACTTCTATTCTTAAAGGGGTAACGAGCTAATAGTTAGGTTATTTACCTAAAATACGACCACACACACTTGTATAAGTAGCACTCTTCCACATTCGGAAGACACAACACATTTCTCACACGCTTTGACACACGATACTATAGTGATCCTTGTACTTAGCTCGTTACCATCCGAAGTTGTAAAAATATTGTTTGTTATATTGAAGCTTGGTGATCGGTAGTTGCCATCACCCGAGGTTTTTTATGCCGGAGATCATTCATTGATCAAGGGCTTTTTCCTCGTATAAATCCTTGTGTCACTTGTGCATTTTACATTTAAGTGATCCTTCACTTTGTTCATCATACCAAGCATCATTCCCCGTTTACATAAAGTTTGGTTGCATTATCTTTAAGTGATTTTTGACCAAAACAATGAGGATTATCCTCTGATTTCTGAATCTGTTTTTCCGTTGATAACCATGAACTAATCCTTGCAATGCAGAATCTAGGAGAAATAGCCAGATGTCCAAGAAAAAATGACAAACCAGCCGCAGCTAAAGACAAATCAAAATGGTGTGCATACCACGAGGATTTTGGGCATTTAACAGAAGAATCCATCACATTAAGAAAGGAAATTGGATATCTGTTGAGCAAGGGGCATTTAAAAGAGTTGTTGGGAAGAAAAAAGCAAAGGACTCAGGATCCTGAAAGGATCTGTGAAAAAGCTCCAGCCCCTCCGGCAGATGCACAAGTGATAAACTTTATTTCCGGAGGATCAGACATTTGTGGTACATCCTTTTCAGCAGCTAAAAGGCATGCAAAGGAAGCTAAAATGGATAATGGAGAAAGACCTATTCGAACATCAAGTGTCTCAGAAGGAAAAATCATAACCTTTGATGAGGATGATAGAATTAACATCCAGGATCCTCATCATGATAGTTTAGTTATTACTCTCTTTATTTCTAACCATTTTGTCCGCAGGATCCTTATTGACGGAGGAAGTTCGGTAAACATTATCCAACTTGATGTTCTGAAGAAAATGGGTATTCCTGAATCAGACATCACACCAAGATCCTCCGTGCTTGTGGGATTTAGTGGTGAAACTAAGAAAACCCTGGGGGACATCAAACTCCCAATTTACGTGGAAGGATTACATAATTATCAGAAATTTTGTGTTACTGACTGTTTATCTTGTTGTAATGTTATCCTTGGCAGGCCCTGGATACACGATATGAAGGCAGTCCCATCCACCTACCATCAATGTGTAAAGCTCCCTAGCCCTTGGGGAATAATCAAGACTGATAGTCATCAGCAGGAGGCTAAGGATTGTTACACCTCATCAATGAAACCAGCCTCGAAATCAAGGGAACAATAGCAATTAAAGTATCCTCCAAGGGATGTCTTGGAGGCAAGAGAGCAGGATGTGGACGAAATCCTCCTGGATCCTGATGATCCTGAATCCAAAATCTATATCGGATCAGGGATCCTTGGACAAATGAAAGAAGACATTGTATCCTTCCTCAAAAGAAGAAAATCTACCTTTGCATGGAAACATGAGGATATGACAGGTATATCTAAAGATATTATCACTCATAAACTTGGCATTGACAGGTCAGTTAAACCAATTCATCAAAAAAGGAGGAAATTTGCACCAGAAAGAAATGCCATTATCCAGGAAGAGGTAGAAAGATTACTACGAGCAGGTATGATTAGAGAAGTGAAGTATCCAAAATGGCTGGCCAATGTGGTTGTTGTTCAAAAGAAAAATGGAAAGTGGAGGGTATGTGTCGATTTCACTGATTTGAATAAGGCATGTCCCAAGGATCCTTTCCCATTACCCCACATTGACTCCATGGTGGATGCAACGGCGGGTCATGAACTGTTAACCTTTATGGATGCATCATCTGGATTCCAACAAATTCAGATGGAACCATCTGACCAAGAGGATACGGCTTTTATGACCCCAACCAGCTTATATTGTTATATTGCTATGCCATTTGGATTAAGGAATGCAGGTGCAACATATCAAAGGCTGGTGAACATGATGTTCAAAGATCAGATTGGACAAACTATGGAAGTATACATAGACGATATGGTAGTAAAATCCAAGAAAGCTGAGGATCACCTAAGGGACTTGGAGGAAGCATTTGATATCCTTGATAGTTATAACATGAAGCTTAATCCTTCAAAATGTCACTTTGGTGTTAAAGCAGGCAAATTCTTAGGATATATGGTAACCCAGAGGGGGCATCGAAGCAAGCCCGGAACAAATCAAAGCATTGGTGAATATCAAATCCCCTGCCAACGCTAAGGATGTGCAGAGGCTAACAGGCAGGATAGCAGCCTTAAACAGATTTATATCCAAATCCTCAGAAAAATGTAAAGAATTCTACGATATCCTAAGAAAGAACAAGAAATTCGAATGGACTGAAAAGCATGAGAATGCTTTACAAGCCCTCAAAGAATACATGTCCTCAGCTCCAGCATTGATGGAACCAGAAAAAGGAGATGTGTTATCCTTATATCTTGCGGTATCCTCAGAAGCAGTAAGTGCAGTCCTTGTTAAGGATCATGAAGGTACACAATATCCTGTCTATTATGTAAGTAAGAGTTTACTTGATGATGAATCCAGGTATTCACACCTTAAAAAACTTATTCTTGCACTAATTATGGCATCTACTAAACTAAGACATTATTTTGAAACCCATGTTATTGTTGTTAGAACTAATTTTCCAATTAAGAATGTCCTCAGGAAACCAGAGATGTCCGGAAGGATGGCTAAGTGGGCAGTAAAGCTTAGTGCCCATGATATAAGATATGAGCCTAGAACAGCCATCAAATCTCAAGCATTAGCAGACTTTGTGGCTAATTTCAGTAGTGATTTACAAAAGGAAGCCGAATTGGAAGTCCAGCAGCTGGATGAAACCAAGGACCCTTGGATACTACATACTGATGGATCCTCAAATGTTAAAGGCACGGGGCTTGGTATACTACTAAAATCGCCACAGGGGGACATAATACCCCACTCCATAGCTTGTGAGTTCCAAGGCACCAATAATGAGGCTGAGTATGAAGCCTTAATCGCTGGTTTGCAAATTGCTAAGCATATGGGGATCAGGTATCTTGAGGTATACGTGCATTCATTGTTAATCACTAATCACTTTAATGGATCCTATGCTGTTAAAGGTGAAAAACTAACCAAATATTTAGAGATAGTCAAAGAATTGGCACTCTCCTTTGCTTTCTTCAGTTTGACACAGGTACCAAAGGAAGAAAATACAGAAGCTGATGCACTGGGCAATCTAGGATCATCTTTGAAGATCCCAGAGGATATAAGTATCCCCATCATCCATATCCTGGCTCCTGCCATTGAAAATCAGGTGGCCATGGAAATAGAAGAGGATTCTGCAATGATCCCTAGTGAGGATACTCAATCTTGTTCAGGATCATGGATCTCACCAATCATGAGATACTTACAACACGGAGAGATTCCCATGGGAGAAAACCCTATGGCTTTCAGAATTAAGGTATCTCAATTCACAATCTTAAATAATATGCTGTATAAGCGATCTCTTACAGGACCATATTTAAGATGTACCGAGGATCCTGAAGTTCAAGAAGTTTTAAAAGATTTCCATTAAGGAGATTGTGGAAACCACACTGGGGGCAGGGCATTGTTCTCAAGGATCTTAAGGACAGGATACTACTGGCCAACTATGAAGAGGGATGCTGTGGAGTATGCTAAGAAGTGTGATCCTTGTCAAAGACACAACAATATCCTTCATCAGCCGGCTGAATTTCTACATCCTATACCATCCTCTTGGCCATTTATGAGATGGGGGATGGATATAGTTGGCAAGCTCCCTAAGGCACCTGGTGGAAAAGTGTTCATGCTTGCTATGACTGACTACTTCTCCAAGTGGATAGAGGCTGAAGCTTTTGCCCAAGTCAGAGAAAAGGAAGTTATATCCTTTATTAAGAGAAATATTATAACTAGATTTGGCATTCCTTCTGAAATTGTATGTGATAATGGTTCCCAATTTATTGGGAGCAGAACTACTGACTTTTGTGACAGCTGGGGGATTAAGATGATAACATCAACACCAGTCCACCCACAAGCTAATGGTCAAGCAGAATCATCCAACAAGATCATCATCAACAATCTGAAGAAGAAACTTGGATCCAAGAAGGGGAAATGGGCAGAGGAATTGCCTTATGTGCTTTGGGCTGATAGGACAACTCCCAAGAATGCTACTGGTTAAACACCCTTCTCTTTGGTGTTTGGGGCAGAATCAGTGATCCCAACAGAAATGGTGGTTCCAACTTAGAACAAGTACCCGTGATCCTGAGGAAAATGATCAGAACTTGGTTCAAGACTTGGATACTATTGAGGAAATCAGGGACTTGGCTAGGATAAGGATGGCTAGCTACCAACAAAGAATGGCTGGTGCTTATAACAAAAATGTCAGGATAAGGAAATTCCAAGTTGGGGATATGGTATTGAGAAAAGCATTCCAGAATACCACCAATCCTGCTGATGGGAAATTGGCACCAAAATGGGAAGGCCCTTATTTGATCGAAGCCGAAGTAGGAAAGGGGGCATATAGACTGCTGACCATGGAGGGTAATTTGTTACCAAGAGCCTGGAATGCTGTCCACTTGAAGAAATATTTCATGTGAGCAGGATCCTTCTGGCACATATGATCCTTACATTAGAAGTATCCTTCAAGGATCCCTGAAGTATCGATGATCCTTACTCTGGTAATGTCCTAAGCTTGAACTCTTATTTACATATTTTCTTATTTAAGGATAAGGATCATGTATCCTTCATCCTTCTCTCATGAGATTTTGAGTTCTGATAGTCCAGGTATACTTAGCATATTGTCGACAATCTTCAGAAGCAACTCAGATCCTTGGGTTCAACCCCAGTTGTTTGGGCTTGTCCCCAGTTATCCTTGGGCTTGTCCCCAGTTTTCGCCTGTAGCGCACGATGATCCTGGTATAGTTCACGTCTTTGGGACCAGTACTCGCTTTAGGGGCTGATAATTCCATCGTACTGGCTATACCTAGGATCCTACGTATAATGGTAGACGTACCATACATCCGTTCCTAAGGTTTCTAACGTTTTCACGTTAGCTAAGGTTTTGGCATTTTCATGTCACTAAGTTTGGATAGTCGCCAGTGAGGGCCATACTCCAGTTTACATACGATCCTTGGGCTTGTCCCCAGTTATCCTTCAGGCTTCTCCCCAGTGATCCTTTGGGCTTGTCCCCAGTTATCCTTCGGGCTTGTCCCCGGTGATCCTTTGGGCTTGTCCCCAGTTATCCTTCGGGCTTGTCCCCGGTGATCCTTTGGGCTTGTCCCCAGTTATCCTTTGGGCATGTCCCCAGTTACTAACTTATCTATGATATTGGCTTAGTCCCAAGTTATATTCTATTTTCAGGTTTTCAAAGATAAACAATTAAGGATCCTCAATCCTTATTACCCATTAAAGTTCTTCCTATGGTTATCCTGGTTAAAGGTTAGGATCCTAACTTGGATTCTCGGGTATGATCCTTAACTGTTTTGATTACATTCATTATTTTGAATAACCCTTACACTTTGACAACTGAACCTATGATCCTTAAAATTAACTACTTTTTGGAAGTTTTCGACTATAGGATATTTGATCGTGGATCATATCCTAAATTTCTTAAACATAATTTGCTTAACCTTTCTTACTTAGACAAGTATAAATCAAAACAATTGAAAGTTCAAAAGATATACAAGGATAACATCACAGGATAAGTCAAAAGTTAAAAGTTTTATTCATTAAATATTTAACCCCTTTTTAAAGTTGTCAAAACTGCCAACCCACGTTTCTACCAGCAAAACGTGGCCCGTCCACATGGGTTGGCAAAGGGTGTCCATTGTTCATGCGGTCATAGCAAGCGCAGGAAATTAAAGGCGGCAGGATCACAATGGCTTCATCCCCCAAACAGAGGATCCCTCCACCATATGTAATCCTACCTATTGTTCACAGGATCCTAGATCCTCAACCCTAACCCTATTGTTCAAATACAGACCATAATTGTTTTAAAACATCACAACCACCAAACAAAAAAAATTGGGCTCCGGCTAAGTCTCGAAATTTCCATCATTGCCCAATCCTGCAGCTCAATCCTTCGCTGCACCATCACCACCGGCTCCACTTGCCTCTCCACCATGATCCTTGCCAGCGCCTCCACCCTTAAGCATCGGGATCTCCTCAGCCTCTTCATCATCCTCCAGCTGTGCCAGCCTCGCCTTCCAGCCATCCACGTCCCATGTGCTCCTGTCGAAAGCAGGATCCTGAGCCTCCATAGCCATTTGCAGCTGGATCTTGTACATAGCTATTGCAGCAGAGACCTTGGCATCTTGGGTGATCTCATGCTTCTCATAGTCAAAGTTGATCAGCATCTTGGCAGCATCATCCTTGGTGGCTCGAAGCTCCTTCTCAAGATCAGCTATCTTGAGATCCTTCAACACCCCAACCTGTTGAAGGTCAGCAATCTGGCGATCCTGATCCTCAACGTGGCCAACATATGTCTCTACCTCAGCAAATTTTTGCAAGGAAGACAAGGAATGATCTCAAAAATCAAGTGATCCTTAGACTAGCAGGATACACAAGCAGGACAGTGATCCTTACCTCGTTGATGTAATCCAGACACTGTTGGCGGAGCAGGGGCAGACCTTGCAAATCCTCAGAGGCCTTTCTCTTCTTGCTTCCTTTTCCTCTGATAGGTGCTTTAGGGGCTGAAGCAGTTGGGCTAGCAGCAGGAGTCTTCTTCCTTGAGGATTTGACATTAGCAAGATCATCGATGCCGAACTTCGAAGCAGACTTAGAGGATTTTCCAGCGCCTGCACAACCAAAACAAGATAAGTATCTTAATTTTATTTGACTCCCATTATATAAATACTCCTTAAAAGAGGATACTTACTTGACATTGTGACAGAAGCAGAGGATACTTCCTGAGAATCCTGGCTGGTGACCTGGAAAGTTCTTATTTCAGGATCAAGCTTCCTAAATGCCAAGAGTCTCTCTTTTGCAGCAGGAGTCAACTTAAGATGAGAAACGGATATAGCTGCACAATAAGGAAACAAAAGAATGTCAGTGATCCTTATGCTAAATGATAAGTTCTATGGTGATCCTTCCAGGATCCTCTATCCTACCATGGGTAGCCCACTTCTTGGGCAGATCCCTCCCATCAGGGATGGTATCTCTCCTCACAAAAAAGAACCGCCGCTTCCAGTTCATGTCATTTTTGGTAACTTTGAGAACAGGGTGCTCTTCTCCAGCCTTTCGTTTGAACAAATATCGGTGGGATCCAAAAATTGTGAGATCATACATCTCAGCCAGCTCCGCCATACCCAGATCAATTCCTTCTTGTTCGATGATCCTTTCAAGGGTGTATAAAACCCTCCAAATCATCGGCATAGCCTGGATATAGCAGATGCCGGTAAGAAAGAAAAAGGACTCGGTGAACTAAGGGAAAGGATATGAGTATCCTATCATGAAAGGAGTGACCCGGAAAGCAACCCAAGTCTCAGAGATGTAATCGCTCAGAGCGGTAGGGCTAAAAGATTTAAAGAGGGTGTTCGCCGGAAAACAATGACGAATTTTGTCAACTTGAGAATCAGTAAAACAACACCTCTCGGTGGGAATATCCTTGATGATCCCTTGACCCTTCAAGGGGCTGTTATTCTTAGGATCCTTGCTGGGAGAGTTCCGGAGCAACATATTGAACGAAATAAGAAAAACAGAGCAAGCAAGAGAGAAGGTGAAGGGGAATACCTGTTCAATCCTCTGGTCGTGGTTTTAAAGGGAAGAGTCCTTGAATTTAAATGCAAACGATCATATCCCTATTTCTATTTATAATGATGATTTGTGCAGGGCTGTCACCTCCATGACGTCAGATCGCAACGAATAGTTCATTCTTAACGGCTATATATCCGTTGAGTTAGTTATTGATAAGATCCGGCAAAATATAACTCGTTAATATTATATAATTACTCCTTATATTTTGGGGGCAATTGTTAGGGCAGGATTTTAATGACCTGTGATCCTTACATGATATCCTAACAAGTGATCCTTGTTTCTTTGGCAGATAGTGATCCTCAGAAGAGCTTCAGGATCAGGATCATGGATCATCCTAAGGATCCTCATACTAACGATTGCTCTCTTTGAATTTAATGTTGTTTTGCAGGGATTACGAGTTGGACCTGGTCTTGGCAACGTTATTAAGGAATCTTTCACGTAAATCTCGCACATACATCACCGGAAATAGACGTTGTGGAGAATATGGAAACTTAGCACAAATAACGGGCAATTAGTTAGGCTAAATTTATTCTATTTCTAAAGGGGTAACGAGCTAGTAGTTAGGTGACTTGCCTAAAATTCAACCACACACGCTTATATAAATGGCACTCTACAGCATTCGGAAGACACAACACATTTCTCACACGCTCTAGCATACGATACTATAGTGATCCTTGTACCTAGCTCGTTACCATCCAAAGTTGTAAACATTGTTTGTTATATTGAAGTTTGGTGATCGGTAGTTTCCATCACCCGAGGTTTTTTATGCCGGAGATCATTCATTGATCAAGGGCTTTTTCCTCGTATAAATCCTTGTGTCACTTGTGCAATTTTCATTTAAGTGATCCTTATCTTTGTTCATCATATCAAGCATCATTCCCCATTTACAAAGAGTTTGGTTGCATAATCCTGGTGTGATTTTTGACCAAAACACCCCTAAACCCTGCATAGCATACATTAACTTAGGTATATTAACAGAAAAGCAGTATTCAGATAAGTCAGGATATTCTTCAGGATCCTCATCTTCAACAGCATTCACTTTCTTGTTATCATTTCTGCCATATGGCTTGGAGCGATATGGCTTATATGAGGTTTCTGATTTCCTGTTAGTTGATTCATAGGTTGAGGTAGAATTCATCCTCTCCTACATCTTCTTGTCATCTTCCAAACGGATATATCTCAAAGCCCTGTTACGAGCTTCGTCCAGATTCCTGCAGGGATTCATTACAAGATCTTGATAAAACTGAGAATCCTTTTGTAACCCCATCTTAAAAGCTTGCACAGCTGTTGCAACATCAAGATGTGGGATATCCAAGGATTCTCGACTAAATTTGTTCACATAATCCCTCAAGGATTCCTGAGGCCCTTGAGTTATCCTGTAAAGATCACTGGTTAGTTTCTCAAAACTCCGACTACAAGAAAATTGACTGTTAAATAAATTACCCAAATGAGCAAACGAAGTAATTGAGTGAGGAGGAACGTTTAACAGGCATTTTAAGGCTGATCCTGTCAGAGTAGAACCAAATCCCTTGCATAAGCATGCTTCCTTGAGCTCCGGAGGGATAGGGTTAATCTCCATTCTTTCCCTATACTGGGCAATATGCTCTTCAGGATCCGTAGTCCCATCATATAGCTTCATGTTGGGAGTTTGAAATCTTTTTGGGATTTCAGCATCACAGATAGGATATGCAAAGCGGGATATCCTGTGGCTGTCTTGGGATACTTCCGAAATTGGCTGGACCACTCCAGGTACACTGGATATCATGTCCTTCAAATTCTGGAGCTCCCTGGTAAATGTTGACGTCATACCTGCATCCTGCAAAGAGCCATTGTTGTTAGTAGCAAGAGTATTATTATTTGACACATTACCGTTCTGAGGATTTTGGCCATATCCTGAAGCATATCCTGAACTTCTCACAGTCGATATCCTGACCGAAGAGGGTATCTCAGGGGTATGATTCTGAGAATGGCTTGAGACGATATTCCCCCTATAATCCTCAGTGTAAACTGCGGAACTGAAGTTCAAAGCCCTGGGCTGTATAGGAGTGACAGTTTCCTCAACAGGTCTGCTCGAGCTAGCTTTTAAGAGTTGTATTTCTCTTAACAGCATTTGATTAGTCTCCTGTTGCTGCCTCATTTGTTCCTGCACATTTCCAAATAAAGTCAAAATTTCATCGTTAGAGGCTAAAATGGGAGCAGATCCCTGGACACTCCGAGTAGGGATAACATCTTGAGATTGTGAAGAAAACGGCATCCTTGGAGGAGGTGGTGGAAGCACCGAACCAGTAGTAGCAGAGGTCGTAGCAGACATAGTGGAAGAGCTCATGTTTGAACTGGAGGCCATTGTAAACAATGTGGCAAAAAATTTTGAAAATAGAAAACCGATTAATGGTTTTACAAAGATTTTTAGTAAAAGTAGCACCACTTGCCCCACGTTGGGCGCCAAATTGTTTTGGTCAAAAATTACCTAAGCAATTAAGTGATCAAATTAGTTAGGTGAGGTAGTGTGCTAAAATTATATGTGAAAAATGTATTGGCCAAATTAGATATGAAAACAGTTTCAGGATACAGCCCGGGATATAGAGCTGTATCAATGATCAAACAATGAGCAAAAAAGTAAAGGTTGACACGTGATGTACGAGGAAAGCCCTTGATCAATCTAGATCGCCGGCATAAAACCTCGAGAACTGACAATCGCAGCTGCCTTGTTCTTCTTATTGCTTCAAATATCAGGATACAGTGCAGGATGTGGTGCGGATCGACTATGTGTTACAATGTAATTTGAATACAAGTGTTTGAGTGTGGTGTTTGCGGTGAGCTAGAGAGTAAAAGTGTTCGAGAGTGTAAATGTAAAATTGCGTGCCTTAAACTGATCCGCCCCCATCTATTTATAGTAAAGATAATGTAACAAACTATCCTAAACTTCCGGGATCCAGCGAATATTCCCACTCGAACGTTGAGGACCAAGTCTTTCGGGTTCAACGGCTTCCTTATAACAAATACGCCCGAGTCTTGAGGAGAAGAAGTCCTGATGACCGTTAGTAACTTATAGCCATTAACCTGCACGTGTTTAATTCACTCAACTTTAGGATATCGCCCAGGATGTTAACAATATCCCCGTCCAGTATCCTGATCACAAATAAACAATTAAAAGCGGGATATTAGTCAAGATATGTATACTCAGAAAATGACCCATAACAATTACTACACTAGTAGGGAGTGTAGGGAGGTGAGGATCATAAAACTGCGTCACTAGGTGATAGTTATAGTGACCGGAAGTGCCTAAAATACACTTTAATTACAAAATTCTGCACTACATACAAAAATTCAGCTTTTAGCATAACTAGTAAAGTGCAAAAATTTGGTAAAATAGTCCTAGACACTTTCCAAAGTGTCGGGAATTTAATGTGTCAATAAAAATAATATAAATGAAACTTTGTAGCTTTACTTAGCACTTTAACGGATCAACATCCAACCGAACAACCGAACTTTACCCGGAACATAAAAAAATATTGCCAAAGACATTGTTTTTACTTTTCTGAGCTAGTTAGGTTCCCCGAACACCCTAACAGTCTTTATATTAAATAACACACTTAACATACTAACTAAACCATTTGATTTCAACTAGATCCTAACTTAACCATTACACCCCAACCCTTACCCCCCTCATTGGCGACGGTCACAAGGGTGGGACACACCCTTGTGTTTTCCTTGATTATTTTATTGTTTTTTGTTGAATATCTAGTGAACATTATACATGTTGGGTAATATGAGAACTTGGATTATATATACACCCACACGATAATCCATCTCTCACTTCAACACCCACACAACATCAACTTTCTCTCCTCCATAACCCCCCTCACGGCCGCCACCTTCAACCACCATCTCACCACCATCAACCTCTGTAAGGACCTTCAAAAAAATGTCCCTAACCAACCTATAGATGTAAACCCGGACCCCTAAAACCCTACTGTACATGAAAAACCAAGAAAAACAAGAAAATAGGGTTTAGGCGGGCCGCGTAAAGGATAGCTTAACCTTACGCGGGCCGCTACAACTTAATGAACAATCCGGATAAGTTTTAGGGTTCTAGGCGGGCCGCGTAAAACTTAAAGGATGTTTACGCGGGCCGCGTCAACTTGAAATTCATCTGGATAAGCATTCGGGCCACGTATAACCCCACTGTCCAACCTAAGCCCATGACCCATCAACCCTACGCCTAGGCTAGGTGGCTCGCGGGCCGCGTAAGTGATACCCTTAGGTTTACGCGGGCCGCGTAAAACCAAAATTCAGGCTATAAATAGCCTAGCTCAGGGGCTTTCATTCTGTTGTCGAAACACTTTCAATTATAACGAATTCTCACTGATTAAAGCTATAATTTCATAATAGCGAGGCGCTGCTACGATACCGGGCATAACTCGATCGCTATTACGATTCAACGTCCGATCGATTGAAACTATCCAACGAATGTTTAAGTGCTGCTCAAATTGGGTTTATACTTTGTTATTCGTCGTTAATTCGATGGATGTTTAAGTATCACACTTTGTCATTTGTTGTAAGGGTTTAATCTCGTGAATTGTCGTAAATGCTGTATTAGTTACTAACCCAGTTCGTGTGCATTGTTATTTAAATTAGGTTAAACAGGCTAATCAGTAGATTAAACTCTGCCCGTATAAATCTGCAAGGTGAGTCATTCTCTTTTTTATCAAATTATTTCGAAAACTCTATTTTCAAAGTTATAATTACAGGGATTAAGTCTTTGTAATCACCAAGTTACAACCGGTATGTGGGGTTTTGTATACATTACTTGATAACCGTCACCATTGGACAACGGGTTAGCCAAGGGGTGATATGACCATAGTTACAGACACCAAATTGGACAACGAGATAGCCAATAGGTGGTCGAGTGACAAATACCGTGGGTATGTGGTTGATAAACAGAAACATTGTAATCGCTCTTAATACTGTAAATTATAACAAAATGCCGTTTTAACAAAAGAGTGATTCACTCAGTATTTCCCGCGGACAAAACCTTTTTCAAACATGTTTCAGGTGATCTGATGTGATCCAAGAAAAGTGCCGTGAAGCACTACAAGCTTAAGGAAGTAGCTCAATATAAATAAATAAAGAAACATGTTTTGTGAAATAAAGATTTCCCAGTGAAATCACTTTATTGTAAATTACGGGGTTCTATCCCTAAATTATGTAATAAAGTAAACGGGCATTTTAGTATTAAAAGATCCTGTATTAAAGATTTCCGCTGTCGCCTAAATTAAATACCACTGGGTTCCTGTCCCGCGGCTCTGGACCGGGTCAAACTGGGGCTAGGGCCGTGACAGGAAAAGGTGGTATCAAAGCCACTGATTTAAGCTAATTAATTCAGCAAAATACTTAATTTTACTGATTGCCATTCTGTGATTATGTGTTTTATTAACTGACTATTTGTTAGTTACAGTATGGGTAAAAAAAGACTTTCGGCTATCTATCATAAATTAGATACTTCACCTAAAGAAAAAGGAACTTCCTCAAAATACCCAGCAGATATGGATGAATGAATATTTATCTGTAAAGCCTAGTTTGAAAAGCCACTTTCTCCCAATAAAAGAAGTTTGATTATTAGGAAAAGTCAGGAGAAAGGAAAGAAATCACAACCAAAGGAAGTAAGGTTTAATCTAGAAACCCAGGAAATAGGCAATAATCCACCTTGGGAAGACAAATGATGAAAAATTGGCAGATCTTTATATGTTAGCAACGGTAGCAGTAAATACCAACCTTTAAAAACTATCAGGATCTTGAATCAGTATTAGCACCTATATTATCTACAAGCCAGAAGCTCTAAAGAAAAGTTATCCCGTAAATAAATAAATCACGATAAAGCCTAGTGTGTTTCAAATTTCAGTTGTCCTTTGTATTAAATTAATCACCCGGTATGTAATAATACTTAAATGTTTATTTGTGAAATTTTGTTATAAAATTTTAACTTAGCATTTTTGTGCATTTTGCATATATGCTAAACAGCATGAATTAGTTATCTGAAGCCCTTCAGAATCTCAATCTCTATCCTGTACCAATAGAAGTTTCCAACTACTTCACTGGTTACATTGCTGATTTGGAGGAACCTATGGAATTTCAAGCTCCACCTCCGGAGAAAGCAAAGCCTAAGAAAAGAAGAAGATATGTAGGATGGAGGAAAGTGCGCAGAAGGAAACCAGCAACTAGGAAAATTCCCAAAATAGAAAATCCTATGGATAAAGAAAAAGGGATCGAGATCGGAGAGAGTTCTAGGCCAGCAGAGATAGAAATCGGGGAAAATGTTAGGCAAACAAAAATAGAAATCGGGGAAAGTTCTAAGCAAACTGAAGAATTTCCATTTCAGGTGGAATTAGATCATCTACTGGCAAGCTGTGATATCATTAGTGTTAGTGCACCTACGTCTGTCGACTACGTCTTCCATCGAGTCTTGAAGCTGAACAGATCGGAAATGGCACGGAATCCTAGAAATAGTGATTTGTATAGGATCGCTTATGTTTACATGATCTAGGACCGCTTATGTGTCAAGTCTAGTCTACGACCGCTCATATGAACGTTGTGTATGGACCGCTTTTCTGTCAATGTAGGACCGCTCATACGTACATGTACGTATGAGCGGACCAGAAGTCTATATATAGGTCCTAGGGGCGATCCAAAACAGTTAGTTGATGGTGTTTTGTTCCGGTACTCTGCCGAAGTGCTGTCAGATCGTGTAATTGTGTTCAATATCAATAAAATAGCAAGATTAAAGTGAATACAACTTGAATAGCACCGAATTATTAGTTTCCGCCTCTTAATTCGGATACGAACTTCTCTGAACGACTCAAACTGGTCCGAGAACGATCCTACAAGTGGTATCAGAGCTCAGGAGGAGGAGTTCTTGCCATTTTAGCTGCAATTCTTCTGATTTTCTACTCTTTCTTCACTTTTTCAAAATTTTTCACGGTAAAAACGGCTCAAAATCACACAGTGCACTCGGAATCATGATTTAACAAACCCTTGAAGTTTTCAGATCTAAAATCGACGTAGAAACTAAGGTTTTAGGTGGTTCGTTCTTTCGGATTCGCTCAAAAAGTGACGTAAGCATCAGGACCACTCCAAATTACGTGTCAGGACCGCTCCAAGGAACAGTTTTAGTGGGACCGCTCGAAAATTTCAACCTGGTCCGCTCATTTGACAGTTTTCTGGACCGCTCGAAAATACAAAGTCTGAACCGCTCGAAAGTACAACGTCAGAACCGCTCGAACTTACACTGTTGGTCCGCTCGAACGGACATTGTGCTTGGTCCGCTCCAAAAACAAAAAGTTGAACCGCTTATTCGGACAATTCATTAATTAGTCAGTTCGCTCGAACGGATACTGTCTGGTCCGCTTATTTGGTAAATTGGTTGGATCGCTTATTTGAACACATTATTCAAGTCCACTCGATCGGTTCGCCTTTTAGTCAGATCATTGGATTCGCTTGTTTGATCAATTAGTTGGGTCGCTCATTAAGACAGTGTATTCAGTTTGCTTATTTGGACTTTTGTGAACAGGGTGTTAAACTTTGGAAATTGTTGTGAATTTGTGAACAATTGTGAACAATGGATACTGAATTTTATAATGCTTTTGCAACCCCGACCTCGATTACTCAGAGTGCTTTGATTGAAAATGAAACCGGAACGTCTCAGAAACCACCGAAACTCATGGATATTGATGATTACAACGTGTGGTCGGAAAGATTCGGAAATTGGGTAGAAGCCTATCATCTTGATGCGTGGGAACACACCGAGGAACCATATGTTAAACCCACAAAGGACGATGTTGTGAATGGTACTGCGCTAACACTTAGAGAGATGAGTACTGCAGATAAAAAGAAATATCGAGATGAGAAATTGATGGTGAGTTTGCTTCAGCAAGCTATAACATGACGGAACTGCATATTCAATTTGGACAGAATTGGAAGCAAAGTTTATGGGAAGTGACGATATGTTAAAGAACAAAATGTCTCTCATGAAGAAGGAATTTGATTTTTTTCGGGGATTGAAAAATGAAACCACCAAACAAATTATTGATAGATATTGTAACTTGGTGAGAAATATGACAAAGTTAGGTATTAAGAAAGATACTGATGAATTAATTGAAAAACTTGCAGATGCGCTTTCATATGAAATCTGGGGAACATTTTTGATGATGTTGAAGTCCAACAAAGTGGAATATAAAAAGATGAAACTCGGAGACTTCATAAAGCATTTAGAAGCCCAAGAGATGGAACAGAGAAAGATCGCTAGGATGAAGAACTACGATGGAGAGCAGGATATCAGTCTATACTACAAGCATGGTGCTACTGATTCAACAAAGTTTTCTCCTAAGATCGAAACTGCTTACAGCGTTAAAGATTCTCCTAAAAAGAAGACATCTCAAGGATCAAGCAACAGCACAAGATTCTCATCTTTCGATCCTAATATCTCTGTAACAAAGAATGGTAGAAAACTTCAGTGTAACATTGTGTTAAGTCTTGAAAATGATCAAGACTACACTGAAGATATTGCAAAAAATCAAATGTCTTTGTTAGGGATGATTTTAGAGTCTTATAGTTGTTTTGTTGCAGGAAAGATCGGTAATCCAATGCTCACGAAAGAGGATTACGATCAAATTGATGCTGAGGAAATGGAATTGATGGATATAAAATGGTGTATGGCGAGTGTGATGAGACGCGCTGAGAAGTTTAAACAAATTACCGGCCGTGATGATTTTCGTGATGCAAACGTTTCAGCTTTAGGTTTTGATAAATCTAAAGTTACATGTTTTCGTTGTAGGGAGAAGGGGCATTTCAAGAGGGAATGCAAAAACCGTGAAGCTACCGGTGCCCAGAATCCTTTCGGAAACAATGATTATCACAAGAAGGCCATCTATCATCAAATCACTCAGCCAGCACAGCAGCATGCACAAACCGCTCATGGAAGAGATGTGGTTGATAAAAAGGCATGTGTTGTTAGTCAAGGAAAATATGATAATTTTACCTGGGAAAAGTATCTTCCGAAAGAAAGCAAAGTGTGTTTAGCTGAACAAGATGACGAGAAGATGGCTGAAGGATTTACTTGGGATGATTTTTGTCCAGATCAAGACTTTATGGCCAAAAATACTTCTCATGCTTTCTATGCTAATGCTTATGATTTGAAATGTGCAGAAAGATGCAGAAAAGTCATGGAAGCTGCTGAAGAGAGACAAAGAAAGAACAGAGAGGAGGCAGAAGAGGTAGAGAGATTGAAGGAAGAAGCGAAAGCTGAAAAACTGAGAAGAGCTAAAATTTTAAATTCAAGCAGGACAGTGAAAGAAGTTCCTGAATTTGAGATTAAAATGGATGCTGAACCGGTCATGGTCCAAGAAAAGTTCGTGAACTGTGATTCGCTGATTAAGCAGAACAATGAGTTGCTGCACAATATTCATCAGTTGAAAGAATCGTATGATACTATGAACAGAGAAATCAACAAATATACAGATTCTGATGGTGAACAAGCTGAAGCTATGAATACTTTGAAGATAGCTTATCTGAGACAGCTTGATACAGCGAACTATAACATAAAGAAATGTGCAGATCTCGAACTGGAATTGGCAACACAAAAGATAGAAACTGAGAAAGTCAAGAAATTATTAGATAGTTACTCATGTTCTACTTTTGTGGTTGACAGGATTTATCCGGTGGTAAAAGATTTGAAGACATTTAAAGAAAAGGAGACATCGGATGAAGAAAAGTGTGTGACAAATGAAGAAGAAAAATTGAAAGCTTCTAGTAAGAAACCAAGTGTATCCTACAATAGATGTCCGCCTCCGGTCGAAAATGGATATTCACCTCGAAATCCAAATTCAGAAAGAGTCAATAAAGCGATCAATTTGAAATGGGAGTCTGGGTCGTCGGATAACTTACCAGAAAGTATTGATGTCACATATACGTCATCAGACACTGATCATGAGTCAAAGTTGATAAAAAGTATGGTCGATCAGGTGTTAGACACAGATGACAATGAGAAATCAAAACCGAAGTCTAAACCCGAGTCAAAGTCTGGGTCCAGTGCGTCAAAGCCAACAGTCAAAAAGGACAAACGGGTTTATGATAAAGAGTTTTTACTTTCGAAATCTAATTTGAATGATGAATCAGTCAAAGTAGCATATACTTTGAAAGGTTCTGACAAATTATATTCAGATGAAAGTTTTCCAATAAGAAGTGTCAGACTTGAAATGATTCAAAAGGTTTTCAAAATAACAGAAATTAATATTTCTGAAATAAAAGATTTCAATCTTAATGGAAAACCTAAACAATACACTTCAAGAGATCAACAGAGAATCAACAAGAAAATGGGTTACAATTGTGGTTATAGTTTCCAAAAGAAACCAAACCATAATCGTAATTATAAAAAGAAAGGTCTTGGTTTTGTTCCACAGAAAAACTATAAAAATGAAAAAGTTTATAAACCAAAAACAATGTTTGTTGCAGGAAAAACAACAGAAGCTGAAAAAGAAAAATCATTCAGAAATCAGACGAATCAAGAATTCCTTGCCAAGAAGCAAGAGGATATGAAGAAGAAGGAAGATCCGAAGAAGGTTGAAAAGAGATCTTGTTTTCAGTGTAAAGTTGTGGGTCATGTTGCGAAAGATTGTCCGAAGACATTTCGACCAAAACAAGAAGGCTCAAGAAAAATGAAAGAAAAAGTTGTTGAAAAGACTGAACTGTCAACCCGGAAGTTTACTGGCTTTGAAAATTCGATTTTTGAAAAAGGAGAATGTTCAAAGAATGCTTCAAAAAGGAAAGAAAATGTGCCAAATCAGAAATGGGTTGTGAAAGGTTCAGGTAATTGTTCTGGTGATGAATCTGATTCCATAAAATCAGAGGAGCCACGTGTTGAGAAAAAGATTGAAAAGAAAGTTCCGAAAGTGGACGATGTGAATTTTCCGCCACTAAATGCTAAAAATTACAAATCTAAAATCGGAAAAGTTGAAATTTCAAATCAGTTTTATTCTGACAAAAAGAAAATTGATGTTGAAAAAACTTTTAACGGAAATGTAAAACGTATCTTTGGAAAAATGGTCAGTGGTAAGGCCCAAAGCATTCAGGATTTTTATGCTTCCAAAGGATGGGTTTACAGGTCGGTTGAAAGAAACAATGAAAACGATGAGGTTACACCCAAGGAAGGTCAGGCTTGGGTGGATATATTTTTTCAAGAATAAAATCCTGACTTGCCGGAGATCCCAAGATGGTATTGTGGATCATGAATCGGCATCTTTCTAAATATGTTTGTGAGGTTTTTGCAGGACTTGCCGGAACTCCCAGGTTTGTAAGCAAGGAGTATGAATCGGCACCTTGAGAATTCAACCAAAAGATGGTAATTGGTTGAAAAACAGGTTTGAAAAGCTTAATTGCTAAATCTACAAGTGGTTGTATGTTTGTGATTGTTATAAATGGTTCAGAATGAGAACTAGTTGTTCGTACAAGTGGTTAAATCAAGGTCATTAATTTGAACTTGATTTAATTATCATTCATAAAATTGGTAAACAATATGAAACAACTAAACTTATTTTACGAAAAAAACCATTCTGATTAAAACAAACTTAAGTGTTTTGAAATCATTATGGGAAAATAGTTTGTTGTGAGGGGGAGTTCTGATTGTTTAAGCCAAATGGATGGAGAATTGAGGTGTTTCGATATCAGTTGTCTTGTTCTGTACAGTTTGTTTTCAATTTTCTTTAGATATATTTGAATTTTAGGGGGAGTAAGAATTTTTAGAAAATCCAAAAACATCAGAAAATTTGAAAAAGACAAAAACATGATAAAATTGAAAAATGAGTTTTTGTTGCATAAAAGAGGAAATGATAGTACATCAGTGGACTATCACAGCACGCTAAAGAATTGTAAAGTCAAAATGGTATAAACAATCTTACTGCGGATGTGTCAGTAGATTTTCGCACATTTAGTAAATTGAAACGAGATATAAACCTAAATCAAACTTACTTAATTCGTGGGTAACTATTCTTGGATATATGGGTAACCCCCGAAATCTTGTTTGAAAGGTCCTGTATTCTGAGATACTAGGTCTTTATGCTCAGTGATATCTGGGGTATTATCCCGGGACTTCTGCTGTATGGAAATACTGACCTAGTCCCCGAATAGTACTTTCTGCTAAAAGCTTTGAAACACAAGCTCGCCCTCAGCAATCTGATTAAACAATAAAATTGATAATCTTTGCCGTTGTAATAAAAGATCCTCTAAAGGGGACCCACCAAAAAATCGAGCCGTCATCTCTCTGCTGAACGGAAGTTCTGACCTGAGCTCTCACGGTTTCGCATCTACCCCTTTACAGATATCATCTGTGGTATACTCACCTGTAAGACTGAATATTTGGGATCTGGATACGGGAGTATATTCAAGTGGAGTGATACACAATTAAGTTTAAGTCTTTAAAACATTAATTTCGCATCTCGAATCAGTTGAAATTTGTGTGAAAATTTAAGTGGACAATCATACTGACAATCTAGGTAAATTGTTTAGAACATAATATGTAATCAAGCTTAACGGTGTTTGTGATATGTTTCATAACTGATATGATCCTCCTGCACAAACTCACAAAAATATTGTTTGTAAATATTTAAATTTCTGCATTTACTTTTATTCAAAAATCCAAAAACATTTTTGGTGTGTTTTAGCATAAATTTTGAAAAAATCAAAAAGATCTGGAACCTGATGGGAGCCTGTTAACGATCTTAGAACCAGTGAAAGTTTGAATTCCAGACTACGATCCCAGTTGTGTGATAGGGGGAGTCTGAAAACACCGAGTCAATATTCAAGAGAGAAGAGTTTGTTGATGATGAAGATAGAGAATGAGGATTCTTGGAACGACAGATATTTCAGAGGCAGATTGTCGACTGATGAAGACTGTAGAGTGACATGTGCGAAGACTCTATAAACACTCCGTCAACATCCAAGGGGGAGTCTGTTAGTGCACCTACGTCTGTCGACTACGTCTTCCTTCGAGTCTTGAAGCTGAACAGATCGGAAATGGCACGGAATCCTAGAAATAGTGATTTGTATAGGATCGCTTATGTTTACATGATCTAGGACCGCTTATGTGTCAAGTCTAGTCTAGGACCGCTCATATGAACATTGTGTATGGACCGCTTTTCTGTCAATGTAGGACCGCTCATACGTACATGTACGTATGAGCGGACCAGAAAGTCTATATACAGGTCCTAGGGGCGATCCAAAACAGTTAGTTGATGGTGTTTTGTTCCGGTACTCTGCCGAAGTGCTGTCAGATCGTGTAATTGTGTTCAATATCAATAAAACAGCAAGATTAAAGTGAATACAGCTTGAATAGCACCGAATTATTAGTTTCCGCCTCTTAATTCGGATACGAACTTCTCTAAACGACTCAAACAGGTCCGAGAACGATCCTACAATTAGACCTATCACCAACAATCTTTACCCTTATCCTGCTGAAACCCAATTTCCAATGAACTCGGAACCAGCTATTCCAGACCCTCTAATCCACACCCAACCTTTAGGAGAAATGGACGAGTGGTGGACTAACGACTGGCAATTTCAAAACCTTCTTAATAACCCTTATGATTTTTTCCCTCAGTTCGACCCAGAACCTATACCAAACCCACCGATGAGTAATGAAAATTTAGCTGAACTCCGCCATTTTGGCGAAGAGCTGATAGGTACAGGGAATAGGATCCGGGAAATGGGAGAAAAAATCTCCTGGAAATACGACGAGAGGGAACGTCGCTACTAAAAATGCGAGCTGACAAAAGAATAGTGGGGATGGGAGGCTTTGTTTGTATAATAACAGTAGTAACAAATATATATATATATATATATATATATATATATATATATATATATATATAACTCTGTAAAATAAAAATAAAACTTCTGTAAAATAACAGTGTGTACGGATGCCTAATATAATCTATAAAAATGGAAGTCGAGAAATCGATAATTTTGGCTATACGTGTGTTGTAAAAATTTGTGTGCTTATGTGCAATTATTTTGTTATATTTAATTATTGATTATTTGACACTAATAATACTTATAATAATTACCAGATGGAAAATGCTGGTAATGAACCAGTTAATGAAGTAAATCAATCTGAGCAAAATCAGGAAAATCAATTTATGACTAGACAAGATATCGAGAATATCGTTGCTCAAGGGATAGCCAATGCTATTCCAGCAATTCTGGCTACTGCCCAGAAACCTGCTGAACCTCAACAAATCATTCCTAGTAAACGTACTCAGGAAGATAATTTCAGTAATAGCATAAACGGAGGCGCCAATCATGATAATCATAACAATGAACCACGACAAGCCCCACTCCTTAAGAAAATGAAAGCTGCAACGCCTGGTTGCACTTACAAAGAATTTCTTGCCTGTAAACCAGCTGAATTTGCAGGCAATGAAGGGGCAAATGCGGCACTGCGTTGGTTGGAGAAAACCAAAGTAGTAATTATGATAAGTAAATGTGCTGAAGATGACAAAGTTATGTATGCTTCGCATCTTTTCAAAGAAGGGGCACTAGAATGGTGGAATATAGTACTTCAAGCCAAAGGAAGAAATATGGCCTACTCCATGAATTGGGAAGAATTTAAGCAGCTAATGGAAAGAAAATTATGTCCAGAATATGAAAAGGAACAAATGGAAAATAAAATCCTGAGCCATCGTATGGTGGGTGTAGATTGTCGAGGATATACTTCAACATTCTTCGAATATGCGAGAGTGGTACCAACCCTGGCTTCGCCAGAACCGGTACTCATTGTTATATATGGGGATTAATTGGAGAGATCCGTAATATCGTTAAAGCTGCGAGATATTGACGATGCGGTAAAATTAGCTAACACCCTAACTGACAAACTGGTACGTACAAGGGAAGAAAACTGGAAGAAAGAGTTAGCTCAGAAAATTACCCAAGGATTTCGTATGGGTAATAATAACAAGTTTAGGAAAAGAGGAACCGGGCAATCTTCCACTCCGCCTTTCTGCAGAAATTGCAGAAAGAAACATTTTGGAAAATGTAATGAAGCCTGCAACTTTTGCAAAGTTGTAGGACATCGTGAGGAAGAGTATAGAAAGAAAACATGGTTCTGCTATAACTGTGGAGAAATTGGACATTTCAAATCAGAATGCCCTAAGTTAGCCAAACCAGTAGACAATAAAGTGAAGACGGCCGACGGAGCTACTAAAAAGAATGCCAGAGCATTCCAGCTGACCACTCAAGAAGCAGAACTCATTCCAGATGTGATAGCTGGTACGTTCCTGGTTCACAATGTGTATGCAAAAGTATTATTTGACTCTGGTGCAAACCAAAGTTTTATCAATACTTCATTCTGCCAAGCTCTTAATTTACCATTGACCAATCTTAGGCAGATTTTTACAGTCGAAACGGTAGACGGAAATTCTGTTAACATAGATAAAGTTTTGCAAGAAGGAAAGATAGAACCTTTAGGCCATAAATTTTCTGCAAACCTGTTACCTATGAAATTAGCCGGATTCGATGTAGTATTAGGAATAGATTGGTTAGTAGCCAACCATGCTCGAATCCTTTGTGATAAGAATTCCGTAGAAATTCGTACCCTCATAGGAAAAGTAATTTTAATTACAGGAGATAGACCTCGAAAGTCACTGAAATTCATTTCAGTAATGAAGTTGGCTAGTTATTCAAGAAAACAAGAAGTAGTGTACATGATTTCAGTAATCATTAACACAAAAAGTAAGGAACTTCAGGAAATCCCAGTAGTCTCAGAATATTCCGATGTATTCCCAGAAGAACTACCTGGATTACCACCTGACAGGGAGGTAGAATTTAGGATTCATCTAATTCCTGGAACTACACCGATTGCTAAAGCACCTTATCGGTTAGCACCTACAGAAATGCTAGAATTGAAAAAGCAATTAGATGAATTACTAAGTAAAAGATTCATACAACCTAGTTCATCCCCTTGGGGAGCACCAGTGTTGTTTGTGAAGAAGAAAGATGGATCGATGAGAATGTGTATCGCTTATAGGGAACTGAATAAGGTTACAATTAAGAATCGATATCCATTACCTAGGATTGACGATCTTTTTGATCAACTCCAGGGAGCTAGGTATTTTTCTAAGATAGACTTACGATCCGGATATCACCAATTGAAAGTACATGAAGAAGACATACCTAAAACTGCTTTTAGAACTAGGTATGGTCATTACGAGTTTACAGTTATGCCCTTCGGACTAACGAATGCACCTGCAGCATTCATGGACATGATGAATAGATTCTGTAAACCATACTTGGATAAATTCATAATTATCTTTATTGATGATATACTTATTTATTCCAAAAGTCAGGAAGAACATTGTGAGCACTTGCATGCACTCTTAACTTTGTTAAGAAAAGAAAAGCTTTATGCCAAATTCTCGAAGTGTGAATTCTGGCTGCAAGAAGTGCAATTTTTAGGTCATATGGTGAATCACGAAGGTATTCATGTAGATCCTTTTAAAATAGAAGCAATCACCAAATGTAAGGTTCCGCAAACAGCTATGGAAATTAGAAGCTTTCTAGGTTTAGCTGGATACTATAGACTATTTATTAAGGATTTTTCTAAGATAGTTGTACCCTTGACTAAGCTAACCTGTAAAGCAGTTAAGTTTGAATGGGGACCTAGGCAAGAAGAAGCTTTTAAGATTTTAAAGCAAAGATTGACAAATGCTCCAATTTTAGCCTTACCAGAAGGAACTGAAGATTTTGTATATTGTGATGCTTCAAAGTTTGGATTAGGATGTGTGCTAATGCAACGTAAAAGGGTAATTGTGTATGCTTCAAGACAATTGAAGATGCACGAGGAAAACTATACAACTCATGATCTAGAGTTAGGAGCCGTAATATTTTCCCTTAAAATTTGGAGACATTATCTGTATGGAAGTAAGTTTACTGTTTATACAGATCATAAAAGTTTAAGGTACATATTTGGGCAAAAAGAATTGAACATGAGGCAAAGAAGATGGATGGAAATCCTAAGTGACTACGACTGTGATATTCAATATCACAAAGGGAAAGCAAATGTAGTCGCAGATGCTTTAAGTCGTAAGTATCATGAAAAACAAAAGCAAGTTCGTGCTCTTAGGTTAAATCTACAATTAGATTTAAGGGAACAATTGAAGGAAGTTCAAGAAACAGCAATCAAAGACGATGCTGAAGGAATGAAAGGATATATAAAAGAACTAGAGCAAGGAAAGGATGGAATTTGGAAATTCCATAAGAAAAGAATTTTGGTACCTAAGCAAGGAGAATTAAGGGATAAGATTTTAGAAGAAGCTCATAAATCTAGGTATACCATGCACCCAGGAAACAATAAGATGTACCATGATTTAAGAAATAATTTCTGGTGGATAGGAATGAAAAAGGACATAGCTAAATATGTATCTAAGTGTCTTATTTGTTCGCAAGTAAAAGCAGAACATCAGAAACCTTCAGGACTACTACAACAGTTAGAAATGCCTGTATGGAAGTGGGAACTCATAACAATGGATTTTGTTACTAAGTTACCCAAAACTAGAAAAGGTAATGATGCGATTTGGGTAATTGTGGATCAATTAACCAAATCGGCTCATTTTCTACCCATGAAAGAAACCTTTAGCATGCAAAGGTTAGCCAAGTTATATGTAGACAAAGTAGTATCTTTACATGGAGTTCCGATCTCCATTGTATCGGATCGAGATAGTCGCTTCACTTCTCATTTCTGGACTAGTTTTCAGAAAGCAATGGGAACCCGACTAAATTTAAGTACTACATATCATCCACAAACAGACGGACAAAGTGAAATAACGATACAAACTTTGGAAGATATGCTCCGGGCATGTGTGATAGATTTCGGTGGAAACTGGGATGATCACCTACCCCTAATTGAATTCTCCTATAACAATAGTTATCATTCAAGCATCGAAGCTGCCCCATTTGAAGCACTATATGGACGTAAATGTAGAACTCTAGTGTGTTGGGCAGAAATAGGAGAAAGTCAATTATCAGGTACTGAAATTGTGTAAGAAACCACTGACAAGATAACTCAAATCAAAGAAAGACTGAAAACGGCTCGAGATCGTCAGAAAAGCTATGCAGACAATCGCCGCAAGCCACTCGAGTTTCAAGTCGGAGACAAGGTACTTTTAAAAGTTTCTCCTTGGAAAGGAATCGTACGATTCGGTAAGAAAGGAAAGCTGAGTCCAAGGTACGTAGGACCATTTCCAGTAATTCAACGAATAGGACCAGTTGCTTATCGTTTACAACTACCAGAAGAACTAGCCGGAATACATGATGTGTTTCATGTATCCAATCTCAAGAAATGTCTATCAGACGAATCCCTGGTAGTACCTCTTCAAGAAGTAGAGGTAAATGAAAAGTTAAAATTTGTAGAGAAACCACTGCAGATAGAAGATAGAAAGATCAAGTTTCTTAAGCATAAACGGCTGGTGCTGGTCAAAGTTAAGTGGAATTTGAAAAGAGGACCCGAATACACCTGTGAGCTGGAATCAGAGATGAAGCGCAAATATCCACACTTATTTCAATAAATCTCGAGGACGAGATTTTAATTAAGGTGGGGAGGATGTAAGGACCTTCAAAAAATGTCCTTAACCAACCTATAGATGTAAACCCGGACCCCTAAAACCCTACTGTACATGAAAAACCAAGAAAAACAAGAAAATGGGGTTTAGGCGGGCCGCGTAAAGGATAGCTTAACCTTACGCGGGCTGCTACAACTTAATGAACAATCCGGATAAGTTTTAGGGTTGTAGGCAGGCCGCGTAAAGCTTAAAGGATGTTTACGTGGGCCGCGTCAACTTGAAATTCATCCGGATAAGCATCCAGGCCACGTATAACCCAACTGTCCAACCTAAGCCCATGAGCCATCAACCCTACGCCTAGACTAGGCGGCCTCGCGGGCCGCGTAAGTGATACCCTTAGGTTTACGCGGGCTGCGTAAAACCTAAATTCAGGCTATAAATAGCCTAGCTCAGGGGCTTTCATTCTGTTGTCGAAAAACTTTCAATTATAATGAATTCTCACTGATTAAAGCTATAATTTCATAATAGCGAGGCGCTGCTACGTTACCGGGTATAACTCAATCGCTATTACGATTCGACGTCCGATCAATTGAAACTATCTAACAAATGTTTAAGTGCTGCTCAAATTCGGTTTATACTTTGTCATTCGTCGTTAATTCGATGGATGTTTAAGTATCGCACTTTGTCATTTGTTGTGAGGGTTTAATCTCGTGAATTGTCGTAAATGCTATATTAGTTACTAACCCAGTTCGTGTGCATTGTTATTTAAGTTAGGTTAAACAGGCTAATCAGTAGATTAAACTCTGCCCGTATAAATCTGCAAGGTGAGTCATTCTCTTTTTATCAAATTATTTCCAAAACTCCATTTTCAAAGTTATAATTAAAGGGATTAAGTCTTTGTAATCACCAAGTTACAGCCGGTATGTGGGGTTTTGTATACATTACTTGATAACCGTCACCATTGGACAACGGGTTAGCCAAGGGGTGATATGACCATTGTCACAGACACCAAATTGGACAACGAGATAGCCAATAGGTGGTCGAGTGACAAATACCGTGGGTATATGGTTGATAAACAGAAACATTGTAATCGCTCTTAATACTGTAAATTATAATAAAATGCCGTTTTAACAAAAGGGTGATTCACTCAGTATTTCCCACTGACAAAACCTTTTTCAAACATGTTTCAGCTGATCTGATGTGATCCAAGAAAAGTGCCGTGAAGCACTACAAGCTTAAGGAAGTGGCTCAATATAAATAAATAAAGAAACATGTTTTGTGAAATAAAGATTTCCCAGTGAAATCACTTTATTGTAAATTACAGGGTTCTATCCCTAAATTATGTAATAAAGTAAACGGGCATTTTAGTATTAAAAGATCCTGTATTAAAGACTTTCGTTGTTGCCTAAATTAAATACCACGGGGTTCCTGTCCTGCGGCTCTGGACAGGGTCAAACCGGGGCTAGGGCCGTGACAACCTCCATTCCAACCATTTTTCATACATCCATAGAAGCAAGAGATCATACAAACAAGCTCGGAGCTTTCGGAAGTTCAAGAACCGCTCTAGATTTCTTTTATCCATCACATTTACATCTTGTTTCTTCCTTAGCCTTGTGCTAGTAGTAAGTGCTTCCAATCATCATCTTGATCTTGTTTATGGTGGTTAATAGATGATTTAATGGTTAAAAATTAAGAAACACTAATGAACATAACTTAAAATCTTGAACATAAGATGAATAAGGTGGATAAAGAGAAGATATGTGTGTAAATCATATAAATCTTGTATAGTTGTGATTATTTGATGTTGTTTATTACTAAAAGTGGGATTGATCATCATCTAGACATACTAGATCATGTTCAAGAACATGAACTAGTAGTATGTTAATGTTAGAAATGTGAAAGATGATGAAACCATCCACCATGAACTTGAAACTTGAGTAAACATAATTTTTCTTGTAAAATGAAGTTATAAACTTGTGGATCTAAAGATCTACAAGTGGTTTTTCGGAAGAACCAAGCGGAAGATACTAGTTTTGTTAAAACCCAGATATTTTATGAACTAGAAGCATTTATAGTAACTAAACAAGTGTGTAAACACTTGTGTAGCAATGAAATTTCAAAAAGAAATATTTTTGTAAATCTTGACTAGAAGTTGTGAAACTTCAAGTTCTTTAAAAATAAAGTTTTTAAGAAACTAAACATGTTTTTAAAGATAACAAGACCCACTAAATGTGTCGGTGATTTACTACATATTTTTACAAAACTCTCAAGTTCATGAGTTATGGTTTAGTCTTATTTTTGTCAAGTTTGATGAATAAATATTGTATGTTGTTGATTGGTAAATTGTTTGGTTGATTTTTACAAAAAGAAAATGATATGCTAAAAGCATGGACACCTCCATTTACAGAGGAAACTCTGGCGAAATTTTTCTAAAAATATAACACTTAGAAATATTTTTATAACAAATGGTTACAAATGTATTTTTTTTACTTGTTTTTCAAAAATAAACTTCGCCATGATTTTTATTGTACCGGAGGTGGATTTTCGTAAATAAAATTTGTTAAATATATATTTAGAATATATATTTTATAATAAGACGCTTGTGTGACTATGTGATTATTTTGTGAACTAGATATATATTATTTTTAGGGTAAAAATAATATAACTTGGAAATACCGTGAAAATACTACTCCAAAATAATACCAACGCGCTCACAAAAAAATATTTAAGTTATATAAGTATCGTAATACAACGCGAACTTTAAAAATGTAACTTATGTATTTTTCGAAAAAATACTCATATTAGTATATTTTTGGTGAAATATTATTTTGGGAAAACCTATGAAATAAAATATAATATTTTTGGGAAAAATATATATATATATTTTGGGATTAAAACATTTTAGACAAAGTAATTAAAAATATAGTTTTCAAGTGAGACTTAAAAATATATTTTCGGAGTTATAAAACACACATGTACTAATACCGCCATCCTTGGGAAGGAATATGCTTATTTAATAATTAAGAAGTGTAAATATTAAACCTTAAGCCATGACCCAGCCGTTCGTCTAATAGGAATTAGTACGTGTAGGTCGTCACGCAGCAGGTTGATTTGGGACCGACTATTTCGAGGCGCACTTCTGTGAGTTCATGTCCCCCTTTTCTCTTTACTGTTTTTAGTTTTATACTTCAGGGGTGAAATACATGCGACAACTATTACAAACATTTATTACATGGTATGGTTAGTGTAGGGAGGGTTTATACTACTAGATCATGTGAGGGGTGGGTACGACACTCGAGGCCATTAATCCTCTTTGTAGGACCGAGGGACACAAGCGTGATAGATCTATTTGGGTGTAGCGAGCCCACACCCGTGACGCCGGGGAGGCCCATAGAGGTGACTGTGTCTTACAGCCGGAAACCCGGTACAAATTTGCTAGGTTTGAGTTTCCCTGCACTTTCTCACACATACTAGTGGCTTTGCAACCCATTGGTGATCTCTTTTTCCTTATTGCTACCTACCAGGGACTTTTATACATACTTTAAAGGTTTATTCATGCTCACTTTTACATGAACTCGCTCAACTTTTGTTGATTTTTCAAATTACATGTATTTCAGGAAATTAGGGATCTGGCAAGGTATGCTATGTCGTCAAGCTACGTAGGAGAAATGATGTCATCCGAGTTTAGGGATTGTGACTTTTGCCTGGACGAGTCACAAGTCTTAAACTGTGTTTATT
Organism: Helianthus annuus; assembly: GCF_002127325.2. Lineage (NCBI taxonomy): Eukaryota > Viridiplantae > Streptophyta > Magnoliopsida > Asterales > Asteraceae > Helianthus > Helianthus annuus. Next base: position 112,734,850 of record NC_035442.2, on the reverse strand, counting down.
TCATGTCTTATGGTTGTGTCGTATGAACAATATTTTTATTATGTCATGTTGTAATTCGTTGCATGTGTCGACTTTTGAAAACAATGTTGTCATATTTTATTTTTAAAACTTGAATTAATGGATGATCATCATGGTTTTACTTTCATATAGCTTTGTTGTGATTAAGCTATGGTATTAAGAAGTCACACCAAATAAACCCACGCTTCCGCAAAGCCAGGGTGTGACAGCTTGGTATCAGAGCATTGATCATAGCAAACTAGGATTCCTTCTCGAGTCTAGACTATGATCACTAGGGCTCTCACGAAAACATTTTTACATTGCATACATTACGTCCAGATCCAGGATACAAAACATTTTCACAAACAAAAGTACGAGCACTTTTCCAAATTTATGGTTCAGTCGTCACGACTGAGGGAGTTCAGCCCTAAAGGCTGGGGAGGTTCAGTCATGTAGACTGAGGGGCCAATCTTTGAGATTGGGGAGGTTTTGGTCTGTGAGGCCAGGGAGTTAGTCTGAGAGACTAGGAGGGTCAGTCTGAGAGGCTGGGAGGGTAGTCTAGTGAGACTAGGATGAATACTTGTTTGCTTATTGGTGACTAACATGTTTATTTGATTATATGTTGATTGTTTATGCATATGTGTGGTTGTGTTACAGACATCGTGCCTTCTTCATCAGACACTGGAGTTTCAGACACTTTAGATCCTATGGCTATCGTATCAGATGACAAAGTTTCGTCGGAGCGAGAGGTCTACACTTCCGACACCACCAGTACCGATGATGACGATTTCCAGCCCTTTGCGCTGCCTGACGCCAGAGCTGAGCCTGCTGATGGCTTTCCTGTCGGGGACTTACCACTTGTGGTGATCCCTACTCCTATACTGCTTGCTGCTTATCCAGTCATAGATATGGCCATCGATGTCGTTTCTGACGACGATGTCGATCTGTTTGAGGAGGACTCACGACGCCGACCCTAACATGGCGTCATCAGCGGCACCTGCTCCCGCACATGATCTTGAGTTTGATCACGAGGTTGACGATGATTTTGATCCTGTCTTTCCCCCTGGTTTTGATCCTGACCAGGATATCGAGTTCATTCACTTAGACCAGCCCCTAGAGGAGCCTGTAGCCCCTATCGATCCCTTGTTTGATGATCCAGCTGATTTTGATATGGATTTTATTGACCCGGAGCCTGTCGTGGCCCCTGAGCCAGTCGTTGCTCCTGATCCTGCATTAGAGCATAGCCCTGTTCATGATGATGCACCAGCCATTGCACCCTTTGTTGCTGATCATCCTGTTGTTGCTCCACCGTTGGTAGATGATCATGTTGTTGACGCTCCTGTTGACGCTCCACTCTTGATAGAGGATCCTGTTGTTGCACCATTTCCTGATCCTATGCCGGTGCTATTCGACCGTGCACCTTTTGCTACCCATATGGATCCACGTTACGCCGACACCCGTAACAGGTGGATGGATGACGATGACGATTACCCACCATTCGAGTTACCTGTTACACCTCCAGCAGCCCCCGTTTTAGCCCCCGTTTCAGCACCCATTTCAGCATCCACTGATATCCCACTGATTCCCCCACACACCACAGATGCTCATCGCACAGATATTCCTGATACGTTTCTTCAGGACAAACCGCCACCGCGTCCTGGAGAGGGGTCATCTAGGCAGCCGCCTGTTCCTGTTCCACCCATGTTGTCATCCCCTTTTCCATTCATGTCTCAGTTTCCCACTGTTGCACCACTTACTGCACCATCCTTCACCCCATCTAGCGAGCCATTTCTATGGACTACGCCCCCTATCATGCCACTGTCTGATCCGTATTACCCATACCATGTTGGGTACTCTACGGAGGACATCCTTACTTCCTTGATGATACAGCAGGAGGCACTGACCCATCGTATACAGGAGTTGGAGATAGCTCAGCGACCACCTTGCCATTGTCAGACCCCGTTTGCAGCATCACACCCTCCGCGTCCACTTTCCCCCGACTCAGACGCTCGCTTTTGGACTTCCGAGCAGCAGATAGCATATTTGCTGCGCGTCTGTCGCGCTTTAGAGCAGGATTGGTTATATATGCGTCGCCTGTATTACTCTCATTTTCCCCCTCCTCCTCCGCCATCAGCATAGGCAGTTTGATTCGACGCAGGTAGACTTTTGGTGAGAGGACCGCGATTGTGCCGACTATACAACTTTTGAAGACCGCATTTTGATATCATGACTTTTGATGTTTAGTTCTTGATTGTTGTTGTAGTTGATTAGACAGATCAGACAAGGGCGATGTGGTCCTTAGTCACTTTTGATGTATGATGCAGTCACAAACTTGTAAACGTTGTACTGTGGTCTTGATTTATGATAGTGCAATCGCAGTATTCTCATCATATGTGATGTTGGATTGATTGTTTATATTCTATAACATTTGATGTTATGTGTTTGATTAATTTGTAACATGAGAGGTTATGTGCTTGATATTGTTGTTGCGTACGTATACTATTTACTTACTATGACCTGACCACGTGAAAAATATTTTAGAAGATGCCACCAAGACGTGATCCGCGCATGCCCACTAATGAGGCAGAACTTCAAGGAATCATTGCTGCCGCTATCGCGCAGTATGCTGCTTCGCATGCAGAAACAAGTGGAAATATCTCTCAGAACCACGGCAATAACAATCCACCTAATGGTAATGTTAAGTCGTTTGAGATATACTATGATACATTTGGATATTTTTAGCACGTTTGCTAACACCAATTGTAAATTCAAACGTATGTCCAGGGTGCACTTACAAGCAATTTCTCGATTACAAGCCCGTGAACTTCGACGGCACATGAGGTGCTGTTGCATTTGTTAGATGGGCTGAGAAGACAGAGTCTATTCTTAGAATGAGCAAGTGTGCTCCCGAGCAACAAGTGACCTACATCTCAGGGCTATTTCTGGATGGAGCGCTATCTTGGTGGAACCTGCAAGTGCAAACTCGTGGTGAAGCTGCTGCTTATGCGATGTCATGGAATGAGCTGAAGGAGCTCATGAGAAGGAAGTACTACTCACGTGCTGAAATTCAGAAGCTAGAGACTAAATTTTGGCACCTAAAAATGGAAGGTCCCAAGATTGCGGAGTATGTTCATAGATTCCACGATTTATCCCACGTAGTGCCATACATGGTTACACCGGAGTTCAAACGTATCGAACGCTTTATCTGGGGATTGGCACCTCAGATCATGAGTATGGTTACTACTTCCAAGCCCGCAACCATCACAGAAGCCATTGATCTCAGTGTGGCTCTTACTAAGGAGGCCATTTGCTTGAACAAATTCTCGAATACTGAGCAGAAGAAGAAAGAGACTCATGTGGAGTCGTCTGGGGATAACAAAAGGAAATTCTCGAACTTCAAACAGGGTACAAGCAATGCGAACAAGAAAGGTGAATCAAGCACACCGGCAAAAGCTGCAACCAGTGTTGAAAATAAAGGGAAGGGTTATATGGGTACTATGCCCAAGTGCAATACGCGCCAGCGCCATCATCATGGCCAATGCAGATTGAGGAAGTGTGAATCATGTGGAAGGAATGACCACACGAAGGATACGTGTTGGGCCGGAACTGGTGCAGGGCGTACTGGGAATCGAGGTTATGGGAATGGTAATGGAAACCGCCAGTAGGGAGGAAACGACAGAAATGGAAACCGGGGAAACGTTGCAAATCAAGCTGGTAATGGGAATCGCAACCAAAACAACACTCAAGCTGGAAACGGAGGTGGTAATGGCCACGGGCCGGGCTGTTTTAATTGTGGAGAAGTTGGGCACTTGAAGAAGGAATGCCCAAAGCTGAATCAAGCCCGTGGAAGAGTGTTTAACATTGGAGCAAGGGAAGCGCGCCAGGATCCCAACGTTGTCACTGGTACGTTCCCTATAAATCAATGCTTTGCATCTGTCCTATTTGATACTGGTGCCGACTATAGCTTTGTGTCGTTAGAATTTAAGAGTATGCTTGGGTTAGCTGCTAGTAAGTTAGATATTCCGTACTCAATTTAACCGGCTAATGGAAAGCTAGTTGAAGCGAATGAAGTCGTCAGAGGTTGTGTAATCGAGCTGGGAGAGCGTGAGTTCACTTTGGATCTACTACTAGTCAGGCTGGGAAGTTTTGACGTGGTAGTAGGGATGGATTGGTTGTCGAGCAACAAGGCTGAGATTATTTGTCAGGAAAAGATCATTCGCATCCCAACAAAAGATGGAGAAACGATCGTGGTTCACGGAGAGAAGCACGATACGCCTCTGAGAATCATCAGCTGTCTGAAAGCTTGAAAGTGTTTACAGAAGGGATGTGTTGCCTTCTTGGCACACATCGTGGATAAGAAAGCTGCTGAGCCGAAGATCGAAGACATCCCTGTAGTAAAAGAATATCCTTAGGTCTTTCCAGAAGACTTGCCAGGATTGCCACCTCAAAGTCAAGTGGAGTTCCACATTGACTTAGTTCCAGGCGTCGCGCCTGTGGCTAAGGCACCTTATCGACTTGCCCCTTCAGAGATGCAGGAGTTGTCGACACAACTTCAAGAGTTGCTAGACAAAGGATTCACCAGACCAAGCTTCTCACCTTGGGGAGCTCCAGTTTTGTTTGTCAAGAAGAAAGACAGTAGTTTTCGTATGTGCATTGACTACCGAGAGTTGAACAAGTTGACAATCAAGAATAGATATCCTCTGCCGAGAATTGATGATCTATTCGATCAGCTTCAAGGTTCAAGCTACTACTCGAAGATCGATTTGCGATCAGGTTATCATCAGCTGAGAATACAAGAGGAAAGTATTCCCAAGACTGCTTTTAGAACTCGATATGGACATTACGAGTTCTTGGTTATGCCGTTTCGGTTGACAAACGTGCCAGCTGTTTTTATGGAGTCGATGAACAGAGATTGTAAACCGTACCTCGACAAGTTCGTGATTGTGTTCATAGACGATATCTTGATCTACTCGAAGATGAAGGACGAGCACGAACAACATTTAAGAGCTATTTTGGAGCTACGTAAAAAGGAAAAGCTGTATGCCAAGTTCTCGAAGTGCGAGTTTTGGCTACGCGAAGTCCAATTCCTTGGACATGTGGTGAATGAGATGGAATCCATGTGGATCCCACCAAGATTAAAGCGATAAAGAATTGGGAGACGCCAAAGACGCCAACCGAGATTCGACAATTCTTAGGTTTGGCTGGTTACTATCGAAGGTTCATTGAGTATTTCTCAAAGATCGCTCAACCCTTGACTTCCCTCACGCAGAAAGATAAGAAATTTGATTGGGGAATCAAACAAGAAGAAGCGTTTCAGTTGTTGAAGGACAAGCTTTGTAATGCACTGATCTTATCACTACCCGAAGGAACGGATGATTTTGTGGTATATTGTGACGCCTCGCGTCAAGGTTTGGGTTGCGTGTTGATGTAACGCCAGAAAGTCATAGCTTACGCGTCACGCCAGTTGAAGGTCCATGAAAAGAATTATACCACGCATGATTTGGAGCTAGGCGCAGTGGTATTTGCATTGAAGATTTGGAGACATTATTTATATGGTACAAAGTGTACAATCTTCATGGATCATAAGAGTCTACAGCACATATTTGACCAGAAGGAGCTTAACATGAAGCAAAGACGCTGGGTAGAGCTATTGAACGACTACGACTGTGAGATCAAGTATCATCCAGGGAAGGCGAATGTGGTCGCCGATGCCCTAAGTCAAAAGGAAAGAATCAAGCCCATAAGGGTTAGGGCTCTAGAGATGATTATCCAGACAGATCCTTCATTGTGCATCCGTGCCGCACAGAAAGAAGCCCTTAAAGAAAGGAACATTGAAGAGGAATATCTCCGTGGAATGGAAAGGCAGTTAATACCAAATGAGGAAGGAACGTTATGTTTCATGAAACGGATTTGGGTTCCTCTGTTTGGTGGTTTAAGAAAGGTTATTTTCGATGAAGCTTACAAGTCACGGTACTCTATTCATCCCGGAGCGGATAAGATGTACCAAGATCTTAAGGACTTCTACTGGTGGCCTAGGATGAAAGGCGATGTAGCAGTTTATGTTAGCAAGTGTTTAACGTGCACCAAGGTGAAAGTCGAATACCAGAAGCCTTCAGGTCTACTGCAACAAACTGAAATACCCAAATGGAAATGGGAACAGATTTCAATGGATTTCATAAGAAAGTTGCCCAGAACGCCAAAAGGTCACGACACTATTTGGGTAATAGTAGACCGGTTGACGAAATCTGCACACTTCTTGCCATTCAGAGAGAATTACAACACGAGCAAATTAGCTGAGATATACATGAGAGAGATCGTTGCACGTCATGGAGTGCCTCTCTCAATCATCTCTGATAGAGACGAAAGGTTTGTGTCAAGGATTTGGCAGTCCTTCCAGGAAGCATTCGGATCTCAGTTAAATCTGAGCACCACTTTTCACCCACAAACAGATGGACAGAGAGAACGAACGATCCAGACATTAGAAGATATGCTGCGAGCTTGCGTTATGGATTTAGGTGGGAGTTGGGATACTCACCTACCATTGGTCGAATTTTCATACAACAACAGTTATCACGCAAGTATTCAAGCCGCACTGTTCGAAGCTCTTTATGGACGCAAATGTCGATCACCGATTTGTTGGTCTGATGCAGGTAATAGACAGTTAGTTGGTCCTGAAGTGGTCCAGGAAACCACAGACAAGATTGCACAGATCCGAGATCGCATCAAGGCGGCTCGCGATCGACAAAAGTGATATGCGGATAGAAGAAGGAAACCTCTGGAGTTTGAGGTAGGAGACATGGTATTCTTGAAGGTATCACCCTGGAAGGGTGTGGCACGCTTCGGAAAGCGTGGAAAGTTGAATCCGCGCTATATTGGTCCATTCAAGATTCTAAAGAGGATTGGTTTAGTAGCATACAAGCTGGACTTACCTGCCGAACTTAATGGTGTTCGCGATACATTCCATGTATCAAACTTGAAGAAAAGTCCAACACAAGAAACTGTTGTCATTCCGGCAGACGAGATTCATATTGACGACACGCTCCACCTTGTCGAAGAACCCGTTGAGGTTACTGATTGGAAGATAAACAAAACACGCAAGAGTAGTGTCAAGCTCGTCAAAGGTCGTTGGAATGCAAGACATGGTCCAAAATACACCTGGGAACGTGAGGATCGAATGAAAGAGAAATACCCCCATTTATTTCCCAAGACCCCTACAACCAGAAGCAGAACTTAAAATTTCGGGATGAAATTTTCTTAACGGGGGGAGAATGTGACAACCCTCACAAATCCAGGTATCCGTACAAATTAATTAATATTTAATTAGTGCTTAATTACTATGCTAAATTACAATTATGACTAAACTGCTTTCTGTTTTCTGATACTTACATACTCATGCATCATACTTTATTACTGTCACTTCATTTATTACACACAAAACATTAGTGACAAACTTGATGCACGAAAGCACAGTTAACACAGTGAGCGGATAACCCAGTAAACATGCTGACATTGCCAGCACCAGACAGACATTGTTTCTGAGGCCAGTATGAGCCGGGAATAGATTACTGTTGGTGCACTTGTGTCTGTACTTTGTCTGTATTTTGTTATGTATAAAACGATGTCTTTTGTTTGTCGTGTTTACGTCATTTGGTGTATTGTTTAAGTGTTGAGATGTAATGTTTGACCAAGTCAACCATCCTCCTGGTTTGACTTGGCCAAACAGTCAACACCTTTGTGTTTATTATGTATGCTTCGAAGGATGTCATCGAAGGATGGATTGTATCCTTCGATGACCTCGAAAGATGATCCTTCGTGGGATACTTATGGACCTCGAAGGATATATCATCCTTCGAGGTACATATGGATCCTTCGATATCTTTCGATGGATATTCTGGTCGATAGATGATCCTTCGACCAGAATGCCTTATCCTTCGTGCATGTAAACTGTTATGGGTATATATATCCCATGTGGGTTTCACTTCAAGGAGTGGTTCTAAGTTCTTGGCAGACACTTAGAAAGATATAGAGAGCATTTGTGAGTGAACCCAAGGTCTTGTAAGAGAGCATTTCAGTTTGGTCAAGGGCTGTAACCGTGTCCACTGAAATACAAGAGAAAACTTTGATATATTGCTTGTCTACTCTTTCTCTTTGTAATCTTTGCTTTCATCTAAACTACGGTTTGCACTCTAGCTTGGATTCTGCACTTGCTAGAGTGTTAAACATAACAAGGAATAGGTTTAACCTCAACCTCCGAGGGACCTACAAGTGGTATCAGAGCCGTGGCTCTTTTCCTTGCTAAAACCGGGTTTGTGCAAGACTTTGGTTGTGTTTGGACAAAAACTTTCTTGGTTTAGCACCCGTTTTTAGTGTGTTTCTTGCATTTCTAACCATAAAAACGTGTTCTAAACTAACCGGGTGTGTTACGGGAAGGTTTGGGTAATTTAAAATCTTGTTTGGAAAGGGTTGCTATTTTTCCGGCCAAAATTCCGGCTGAATTCCGGTACTGGTTGTGGATAAGAAGCTTCCTTTTTGGGCAACTTTTTCAAAGTTGGTGAAAAGTTGGTGCAGAAACATCCCTTCTGCCGAAAGTTGGTTCACCAACCACATCAACCTGTCACCAACTTGTCAATGTCTGTGTCAGTGTGTCAGACGTAGTCGAAAGATACCTTTCGTACTCGAAAGATCATCCTTCGATCAAGGAGGTTCGACAGATAACCATCCTTCGAGCATCCTTCGAAGTCAGTGAGTTGTCTTTCGAGCCAAGGAATCTTTTCGAAAGATATATCCTTCGAGTTACTGTTTTCCTTCGAAAGATAAGGATCCTTCGTGTAGGAGAATCTTTCGAAGTGATTGTTCGAAACTCAACAGTGATCCTTCGAACACTGTTGATCCTTCGAACAAGTGTCATCTTTCGAGCATCTTTCGAATCTTATCTGTTTAAACTTAACAACTTGTGATTTTCAGGTCTTTCGATCCAAGATCCTTCGACAGTTTGTTATCCTTCAAATTTTTAACATAGTTTGTGAAATTCAATTTTTCTAAATTAATTTTCACCTAATATATTAAATATAAAATGGGAACAAACGGTCAATGGGATCCATCTGCATGGACTACAACAACTTTGACTCCACAGTCATCATCTACGCAATCATCAACCACGCAATCTGCGCCAGAGTTCAACAAAACTGCATGGATGCAGGCTATTGCCCCAACTCAAGCTGCAATGATAACTGCAAATCAATGGGCATTGGTCACAAATCAAAGCAGCAGCATTCAAGCAATGATGCAGAACGATAGTGAAACTGGTACAAGCACGAAACCGTCAAAGCTTAATCACATCAATGATTGGGGATGGTGGAAAGAAAGGCTGAGAACTTATGTTCAGGGGCAAGGTCAAGATCTATGGATGTGTTTCTTTACTCCATTTGAAAACGAGTTGGAAGTTGCAGGATCAAATCCAGAAACTTACAGCACAATGTCTGACGAAGATAAGAAGAAGTTTGAATTGGAAAAGAAAGCATTTATGATTCTCACGCAGGCTCTTCACAGAGATATATACCACCAGTTCGTCTACTGTACGACTACCAAAAGTTTGTGGGATATGCTCACGTTAAGGTGTGAAGGAAATGCTCAATCAAGGAAGATCAAGCAGGAGCTGCTAAAGAAAGAGTTTGAAGGTTTTACCTGCATGGAGAATGAAGGTCTAGCTGAATTATCTACAAGATTCCATCATCTGTTGAGTGAAATGTTCGCCTTCAGAGTCACTGCCACTCCACAAGAAATGGTGAAAAGATTTGCTGATGGCTTACCAGCAAAATGGAGCGGTTATCTTGAGATTCTAAAGGAAAACGGTGTTCTGGACACAATCACCGTTTATGAGCTAATACAGAAATTGGAAAACAAAGATGTGGAAGAAAAGCTCAAGGCGAAAAGAACAATCACTCCTCAGAATCCAGAGATGTATTTTGGGATTGCAGGTGGTATTACTGGAGAAAAGCCAGCTTCTCAGCATGCTAAGCTTCAAACAGCGTTCATCTCCAACACCGGACCTTCAACAGCAAATCAATTTGATCCTTCAGCATACACAATGATGTATTCAAGACCAGATTCTTCTTCTCAACAACAACAACAGACAACTCAACAATTCACTCCACCGCCTTTCCTGGATCCTAACCGAGCTCAACAACAACAACCACAACAGCAGGGATTTTATGGAAGTTCTTCAAGCTTTCAAGCTACTTCCAATCCGAACACTGTCAGAGTGGATACTTCCAATTTTTCAAAAGTCAGTGTTGAGATAGCCAAGGAACATATGGAGATGTTGAACACCTTGGTTAGCGCCTACTGTGGGTTGGTTGCGGGTCAGATTGGAAATATCAACCTAACCAACGAAGATTATCAGCAGGTTGATAAAGAAGAGTTTGAGATGATGGATATAAAGTGGGCTCTTGCTAGTGCTATCCGTAGAGCTAAAGAGTTTATGGAGAGAACAGGGAGAACCAACTTGGAAAGCAACAACAACAACAAGTATGGTTTTGATAAGAATGCTGTCACCTGCTTTAACTGTGGTGAAAAGGGTCATTTCAAGCGGGAATGTCAGAAGCCACCCAAGCAAGGCAATCAGAATCCTTTCAGGAATCAGAGACAGCCTCAGCAGCAACAGAACAATTCTGACAGACAAATAGTTCCCGTGGGAGGAAATACATCTGGAACCACAAACTCTAATCCCCACAGAGGATTAGTTGTTCAAGCTGATGAGATTTGCAACTGGAATCTTCAGCTTGGTGAAGGAGGAAATGGTGGAACAGCATGTTATGCCAAGGTGGTTGAAAAGGTTGAAGAACCCGTGTCTGCTGGTGAATCTTCAGAAGATGAAGATAGCTCGGGTTATAGCGGAAGTATGGATGGGGAATCACTTGATGCTGGTGATTTATCAAGTGAGGCTTTAGATCTGGAGGTTGATGAGCTATTGGCTGATGCTGAAGCTTATGCAAGAGAAGATCTATTCTTTGCCAGAAAGCTGCTGGAACTTCTGAGAAGCTTTCTCAATTTTTCTCTGAAGATGGATCTTTTTCTTTTCATACAGCCTTTATGGCTCATGTTGAAGGACAAACCTCTCAGGTATGTGATTCTAAACCTGACTCTATTTCTGCTGCTGTTGAATGTGCTAAATGTCTAGAATATGCAAAAAAGGAAAGTCTTTTTGAAATCACACACAAACACAATCAAGAATTGATTGTTGATCTTTCTAAAGCAACTGAGGCTAACTTGTTTTTAACAAGAAATGAAAAAGAGTTTAAAGCAACAATTGCGTCATTAAAACATGATGTTTCTGAACTTCAAAAGGCTGTTTTGAGAAAACAACATGCTAATAATAATTTAATTGACACAATTGAAAAACAAATGGTAGAGTTAGCTACAGCTCGATGCGAATGTGAAACAATCAAGCAGAAATTGGAAAACTATTCCAATTCCCGCTATGTTTTGGATCACATTATTGATGTTCAAAGGAAAAAGGGGGACGCAAAATGTATTGGTTACAAATCATGTCCTCCCCCGATGAATCACAATTATTCCAAGTTGCCTAATGACGAGGATATGCCCCGTTTTGAACCTACTGTGCCACTCGGTCTAGATGACTTTGCAGCAGGCCTCGGGTTCACAACTGGTACATCATCCTCAGGGCAATCTGAATCTGAGAATGTAAAAAATTCATCGTCTGTTAAGGAACAGAGTTCTCCGATTATTGAGGATGCTGATTCTTCGGACGATGAATCTGAAGAAAATGAGAAACCACAGCCTAACTCGGTTACACCAGACATTCCAATTGAGAATCACATCTTGTGTGATCCACCAGTGAAACCGAGTAAGGCTGAAACACCAAAGGCAATGAAGCCCAGTGTACCTAGCATTGAAAAGAATAACTTGTTGTATACGCTCAAGGGAGACAGCAAAATTTATTCTGACAGAGATTTTCCAATCAAAAATGTAAATCAAGATTTAATTGAGAAAATTTTTGAAGGACGAACTGATAAGTTTTTGGGAAACAAAGGTAACAAAGTGACGGTCACTCAATGTGAACCAATTCCGTGTGAGCTAATTAGAAAACAATACGGAAACCAAAAACTGCCAGTTGAGCGAAAACAACAAGTGAATTCTGGAAAGGGTAAGGGCCAGGTACAGGAAAAGAGGGCTCAAAACAAGAATACTCAAGCACCAAAAGTTCAGCAGCCTAAGACTGAACAACCAAGGGTTCAACAACCTAAAGTTGAGCAGTCTAAGGCTCCTCAACCTAAGGCTGCACAACCTAAAATTCAACAATCTAAGGTTGAGCAACCCAAGGTTCAAAGGGTGCAAAACAAAAGAGCTCCAGCTAAGAAAAGAGAACAGAAAGTGAACTTTGTTGGATCAAAGGGTACGGACAAACTTGAAACATTTCAAAATAAATCTAACATTGATTTTGTAAAACAAGTTAGAATTTTAAAACGAAATGATCAGAACAATTATACCCAACACACCAATGGATGTGACTTAGGTCCAAGCACATCTAGATCACAAAGTTCAGTATCTGGTTCTTCGTCTGGTCATCAACACGTTTCTCCGAGGTTTGTAGAGCGGAAAATGTGTTTTGAATGTGGAACAGTTGGGCACATTGTAAGATACTGCCCATACTTGCAAAAATTGAAAGGAAAAACAAGTGCTCCCCAAGAAACCAATTACCAAAAACAACCGGTTTCCCCGAAACAAGACCCACGTGTCTTGAAAGAAAGGGAAAAGAAGGTAAAACAAAAGAACAAAAGGGTAATTGAGAAGGCCTTAAAATCAGAGGTCAAGGATGAAAAACCTGTTCAAGCTAAATCTACAAATGTAAAACCAGTAAATACAAAAACAATTAAAACAAATACTGGTACAGGACAACAAACTTGGAAACAAAAACAGGTCACTAAATCAGGGGGAGCACCAGAGGTTTTATTTCCTAATCATCAAGTGATTGAGATCACTTTCCTTGATGATCAAGGACGACCCAAGTCAACAAAGGCTTGGGTCCCCCTCTCAAACTGATGTGTTAATTGCATGTGCAGGCGGCTCCAGGAGGAACTATTAATAGTCTCTAGATTGTTGATAGTGGGGCTTCCAGGCACATGACTGGCGACTATCGTCTTCTTTTCGATGTGCGAAGTATAAGAGGAGGATATGTTGCGTTTGCTGGAGACAAAGGAGGGTATATCACCGGCGAGGGAATGATCTCAAATGGAATTGTGAGTTTCGACAAAATCAATTATGTGCAACAGTTGGATCACAATCTCCTGAGTGTTTCTCAAATCTGCGACAAGAAGTTCACCGTGCATTTTGATGATGCCGGTTGTTATGTGCTGAAGCCAGGATTCAAGATTCCCGCTGAATGGATTCTCTTATCAGCACCAAGAGTTAATGATTTGTATGTCCTTGATATGAGCCAAGCAATAACTCAGTCAAAACAAGTTACTTGCTTTGTTTCAAAAGCCACTGAAAAGGAGACGATCTCTTGGCACAGACGGATGGGTCATATTCACCTCAGAAAAATGAATCACCTTGTCAAAAACAATTTGGTGAGAGGTGTCAATGTGAAGAACTTTCAACTTCAAGATGTCTGTGTGCCATGTCAAAAAGGAAAGCAGACCAAGAAATCTCATCCATTGAAGAAGGTTAACACTGTCAACATGCCACTCGAGCGTTTGCATATGGACCTTTTCGGCCCAGTCAAACACAAGAGTGTGCACGGAGAAGTTTTCTGCTTGGTAGTTACTGATGACTACTCAAGATTTTCATGGGTTGACTTCATGGTCCACAAGAGCGAGACTCCAGAAATTCTGAAGAATTTGATCACCTTGTTGGAAAATCTGTATAATCTAAAGGTGAGGCGAATTCGAAGCGACAACGGTACCGAGTTCAAAAACAGGGTTATGGATGAGTTTTGCACTGCAAAAGGAATCCTTCATGAATACAGCTCTCGGTACACGCCACAACAAAATGGAGTCGCTGAAAGAAAGAACAGAACCTTAATTGAGACTGCAAGAACCATGTTGGTTGAGTCTCAGCTTCCAGTTCGATTCTGGACTGAAGCTGTTGCCTCGGCTTGCTACACGTTAAACAGGGTTCTCACAGTGAAAAGACATGGAAAAACGTGCTTCGAACTCCTACACAAGAAGACTCCTGACTTGGAATATCTAGAACCTTTTGGTGCACCATGTACCATGATTGAACCTGATGGAAAATTTGGTGCCAAAGCTATCGAAGGTTACTTCCTTGGGTATGCTACTCCTAATCTGCGAGTATGGAACCTGACTACCAAAAGGATTGAAGAATGGGGTGAAGTAAGAGTTCAAAGATATTCTAATCCTCCGAAGCCTTCTGGAGATCCATGGATGTTCGATTATGATGGTCTTTTCGACTTATTTAATCTGCCGACATTTGATGATGATAATGCAATTGCTCAAATGTTGTCTGAAAGCGAGAATGCGACTGGCTCTCAGTTAGCTCGTCCAATCATTGTTGACTCACAAGCGTCTTCTTCTGTCAACAATCTCGTTTCAAATGAGGTGTTTAATGATGCTGTCGATTACAATTTGTCATCGGAAGATGAGGAGTATGTTGATGCAAATGATGGTGAAGCACTGCGTCCAGTTCAAGGTACTTCAGAAGCAACGGATCCAGTGTCTGCGCCAATTATCCAAGAAGAAAATGCATCATCTTCTACAACTCACCAGCTTCAGAATGATATCGGGAATTTAAATATAAATAACTTGAGGTCAAATGTTGAAATTCCTCCAGTTACTGAAACCCGAATTCATAACATTCATCCTCATCAGAATATTATAGGTGATGTTCTCAGTGGTGTAAGGACAAGGAATCAAATCAGAAATAACGAAAATGCTGGCTTGTATGCTGAGATACGAGAATCGGGACAACAAAATGATTGGTCTTTCGCCTGCTATGTTAGCCAAGAAGAGCCTAAATCTTGGAAGGAGGCATTGAAAGATGATTCCTGGGTGGAAGCCATGCAAGAAGAACTTCAGCAGTTCGAGAAGTTGGGCGTATGGAAGTTGGTTGATAGGCCCGACAACTACAAAAAGATCGGAACTCGCTGGGTGTTTAAGTGCAAAAAGGACGACCGTGGGATTGTTGTCCGAAACAAAGCAAGGTTAGTGGTACAAGGCTTCAGTCAGATCGAAGGTATTGACTACAATGAAGTGTATGCACCTGTTGCTCGTCTGGAGGCTATCAGAATCTTTCTAGCCTACGCATCCTTCAAGAAATTCAAGGTGTACCAGATGGATGTTAAAAGTGCTTTTCTACACGGAGTAGTCGAAGAGGAAGTATATGTCGAGCAACCGCCGGGGTTTGAAGATCCATTACATCCTGACAGGGTTTTACTACTTAACAAGGCGTTATATGGTCTTCATCAAGCACCTCGGGCTTGGTATGAAACGTTGTCTACCTACCTGCTGAGCAATGGTTTTAGACGGGGTTTGATCGACTGTACCCTCTTCATTAAAGAAAAAGGTGAAGATCTTCTGTTGGTACAAGTGTATGTCGATGACATTATCTTTGGTTCTACCGATGATATGCTGTGCAAGGAATTTGAAAAGGTAATGCAAGATCGATTCGAGATGAGTGCGATGGGTGAAATGACGTTCTTCTTGGGTT
This sequence comes from Helianthus annuus, assembly GCF_002127325.2. Classification (NCBI taxonomy): domain Eukaryota; kingdom Viridiplantae; phylum Streptophyta; class Magnoliopsida; order Asterales; family Asteraceae; genus Helianthus; species Helianthus annuus. The sequence goes on along the minus strand of NC_035442.2, from coordinate 112,719,166 downwards.
TGCAAGTTAATCAATCCGAATCTGGAATTTTTATTCATCAAACCAAGTACGTCGGAGACATCTTGAGCCGGTTCCAGATGTCCGATACGAAGCCAATTTCTACTCCTCTTCCGCAGAATCACGGGATTACTCCGGATGAAGAAGGGGATGTGTGGATTCTTCACTTTATCGTGCTATGATTGGATCCTTAATGTATCTCACCGCATCAAGACCCGACATTATGTATCCAACTTGTCTTCTCGCTAGGTATCAAGCGAATCCGAAGGTCTCTCACTATGTTGCTGTCAAAAGGATCTTTCGTTATCTGAAGAGTTACCCTGACACCGGGTTATGGTACCCTAAGGATGATAACTTCGATCTCAAAGCTTTCAGTGATTCTGATTTCGGCGGCTGCAAGAAAGATGGAAAATCAACTACAGCAGGATGTCAGTTCTTAGGCAATCGCCTAGTCACTTGGCAATGCAAGAAGCAGACATGTGTGGCTACGTCTACATGTGAAGCAGAATACATTGCTGCGTCTAGTTGCTGCTCCCAGGTTCTATGGATCCAACAACAGATGCGGGACTACGGTTTTGAATTCCTAACTACTCCTATTTATGTTGATAATGAGGCTGCCTTACAGATCACTAGAAATCCTGTACAGCACTCGAAAACGAAGCACATCGATATTAAATATCACTTCATACGTGATTGCTTTGAAAAGAGACTTATCGATGTGGTTCATATTCATACCGACCACCAACGTGCCGACCTTTTTACCAAAGCATTTGATAAATCAAGATTTGATTATTTACTTTTGGTAAACGGCATTAAGGTGAAGCAAGAGTAACCGACATCAGTAAATCGTTTTTGTAAATATTTTTCTAAAAAAAAAACCAAAAATCCAAAAATATTTTTCATTTTCTTTATTTTTGAATTTTAGGGGGAGAAAGTTTCAAGAAAAATACAAAAAAAAACATTGAAAAACCACAAAAATACAAAAATATGTCTTTAATTTATTTACGTTCTGCATTTAAGGGGGAGAAAATTCAGAAAAACACAAAAACAATAGAAAAACAAAAATGAGTTTCTTGGTAATATAAGAGAAAGTGATATTACATCAGAGGTCGGTTGAAACATGCTTCTAGAAATCAAAAGAAAAAGAAAATGATAAGTAGCTCTACTAATGATGTACCGGTAGACTCACGATCATTTTAAAGTATGCAGGAGATATAAACATAACAGACTGAAAACCGCGTGGGAACCGTTCATTGGCATATGGTCTTGGTACCGAAATTTCGTTTGATAGATTGCCGAGGTTCTGAGATATTCGGGGTTTATGCTTTTTATCATCTGGGTATCATGGTTGTTTCTATAAAAGACAAAGTCTAAGTTCTTCCATGATACCATACATACGTGTACATATCTCATACTGCATTCGACCTCAATAAGTGATAAACAATCACATGTCCATCAAAATAAGTGATAAAATATCACATTTATCCGGGAGTCAAGTTCGTCTCTCTGCTGTACGGAAGTACTGACCTGTTCACGGACTTGCTCCTGTGCCCTCATGCATCGAAAATCAAGTTCCTCATCAATAAGTGATTCTATCACATAGGGCTTGTTTTCAACTCAAATAAGTGACTTGTTCACATTGTATATATATATATACGTTAAAAACGGATGATAAATGGTATACTCCCCAGTAAGATGAACTCTCGTGCATACCTTGATACGGGAATGTGTCGTGAGTGGATGAACACCGGTCGGTAAGTATAAAGCATACCTTAAACGTATCTCATTGTATTATGATTACACTTGATTGTTGAGTTTAAGTGGATAACAATATCGGTAATTGTGGTAGAATACTTATCAACTTCTGCAAAAGAATTTTAAAAGGAAGTGTGTTTTGACAAAAGACCGCAAGCTGATATGATTCTCTTCGCCAGAAACTCGCAAAAATATTGTTGTGTTTGTACATATTTACTTACTGCTTTATTTACTGCTTTAATTTTAAACAGTTTTTGTCGTTTGGTGCATATCAGCACGACATTAGCGGTGATGTCGTTTGATAACATTCAAAGGATATTAAAATTGTTGCCTTTTATTTTTATCAAACCACAAAATCCAAAAAGATTTTTCATTTAATATTATTTTTGATTAACTGATGTTGGTACTCGATCCGATACCTGACAAGCCGAGATACTTCATAAAACTAACCTTGCAGAACTTCATAACGGACAACTTTACAAAATGGTCATTTCTGAAAAACCTCCAAAATGTGAAGAGTTTAAATTGAAATTCCCAAAAATCCAAAGTGTTGGTGGGAAATCTGATCCTTCGAGGAAGCAATGGCCCTCGAAAGATCAGATGGTCAAGAAAGTCAATGAAAGTCAACTTTCTCAGTCGAAAGATGCTTTGGTCAACGAAGGATTTGACAAATTGATCCTTCGAGTTGACCAGACCCTTTGAAAGATGGTTTAGATCGAAAGATATCTTTCGAAGGATTCCAAAATATCTGGTATCCTTCGATCCAGATCTTTCAAATATCTGGATCCTTCGAGCCAAACAGGGATCTTTCGAATCAAAGATTATCTTTCGAGTCAGTTGTACATCTTTCGAATGGTCTTGTGTCCTTCGAGGCGGTTGGACTTTCGAGGTCAGGGTATATAAAGGGTCTTCTTCTTCATTCATCATTATCAGTTTCAAAAATTCATCTCAAAACCTTTCATCCTTCCGAAACTCTGCCGAAATTTTCTAAAAATTGTTGATTTCAGGATTTGTAAGCATCACTCGGTAGGATGATCATGTCTTAATCCCTTAACAAACATTAAAACAAACAACTTCATGAAGATTTCATTGATCATGTTATTTAATGTTCTTACTTTCAGTTTGTGAAAATCTAAATGATGTATGATGAATGTAGTCAACAGATGTTATAAACATGATAGTTATAAGATTCTTATGATTGTAATGGTTATAACAGGTTTGTGTTTGAATGTTGTTGTCGGAATGTTTGGTTTGGGTTAAACAGGGGAAGTTTAGGGTTTATGGTAAAATTTGATGTATGTGTCTGGTTTCATGTCCGGGTTGGGTTAAAATGTTGATGGTGTGAAATGGTTATTAGTGTTGTGTTTGTGTGATATAACATACACTTGAATCCAGTTTAAACAATCACCGGAATTTCATTTAAAATCCACCGGAAAATTCGCCGATGAACAGTGCCTCCGGTAATCAAAACGAAAGATGATGACTCATCATCTCGATAGATGTGCAGAACAACATCCTTCGAGGTGATTCTCGAAAGATGTTAGATTTCACGCAGGATCATCCTTCGATTTGATCAACCTTCGAAGGATCAAGACATCTTTCAAATTTCTTGATTCTTCGAAAGATGATCTTTCGATATGGTTGTTATCCTTCGGGGAAAGTGACATCCTTCGAACCATCTGTCATCTTTCAAACAGATTGCCATCTTTCGTGCTTTGATTAAATCCTTCGATGGATAATTGGATCCTTCGAAGAGTTCAACACTTAGAATTTTTCAAGAAATTGAAAATTTTCTAAGTGTGGAATTCCAATGTTGACCGTTTGACCTTTTTCTTATTACGTATCAATGTGATGTGCAGAAATGGCACCGAAAGTGAAAAAGGAGCGGGCAAAGCCAACAAAGAAGGAGAAATCGGAAGTTGAGGCCATGTCTGAATCTAGACATAATATGGCTGCATATTTACAACCGGAAGGCAGTATCAGTCCGGAGTTTGCTGGCATCATGGAGTACCTTCACCGCTCGCGCATCAATTATGCTATCACAACGCAATACATTGCCTATCAGTCGCACATCAAGGCATTCTGGAGTTCTGCTGGGATTGAAACGGTAGATAATAAGGAAGTGATCAGGGCTACTGTTGCTGAAAAACCTGTGGTTATTACTGAAAACACTATCAGAGAACGTCTACGACTTGGAGATCAACCGGAAGATCCTACTTCTATAGATCTACAATGTCAACGGGGGTTACTGATGAGGATTAAGTACAGCGAAAATGTTTTGGCTAATCAAATCAACAAGAAGTATATGCCACTTCGGTATAAGTTCTTGCTGCATATTCTTATTCATTGCCTGAGCAACAAGCGTTCTGGGTATGACTTGTCACCGATCGATTTGACTGGATTGTTTACGGCGTTGATTCTGAACAAGCCGTTTAACATATCTCGCTATATCTTCGACAACCTAAAGGAAAACGCTCGAAGGCCACTTCCGTCTGCAACACAGCGAACATCCACCAAGTTCTGGTTATATCCCAGGTTTCTGCAGATGATGATAGATGATCAGATTCCTGATCTTGCTAAAGCCGAGGCAGATGTTCTTCCTGTGAATCCGATGATCGAACGTACTCTGCTGATATTCAAGTCTATGGCCGCCTATAAGGAATCGGACCCAATTAGGAAGCTGATTGGTCATCTTAATATTCCTAACTATGAGGCACCGCAGCACAACAAATGGCGACATGACGCAAGTGATTCTGACGATGAAGAACCAAGGTTGATTGCTTTGGCTGACACGCAGCTTGGGGCTAAACATGGAATCAAGGCAACTAGAAGGTCTGCTGGCAGTTCTAGTGCTGCAGCACATGTTGAGGTTGACGTAAATGTTGCTGCTGAAGAGGTTCAGGAAATGTCTGTGGATCCTGATGTTCGTGCTGGTACTGGTGGTGCTGTGGTTGTTGAAACAGGTGGTAGTGCTGGTGGTGCTGGTGGTGTTGCTGGTCAGTCTGGTACTGTTGCGACTGACAAGGGTAAAGGTAAAGTAGATCAGCCGAGGAAGATAGTTGATGAAAGCAGCTCGTCTTCTGAAGAGGAAGGAGGTTCTGATGGCAATGATTCTTCGTCTGAGGATGATAATCCTCCTCCTCCAGGGATGATGAAAGTCTTTGATAAACGCGGGAACCCCCGATTTGTACGTATCAAGAAGACGGGTGATACTGGAAACTCTGACACGGATGAAGATTATACGCTTACTTCTCCGGGTTTTCTTAAGAAGAGGAAGGCAAAACGACAGGGTGTTCGTTCATCGAAGAAAACTGCTGATGACACCTTTGTTCCTGTCTCTGTCCAGCCTTCATCTGCTCCTGAGCAGCAGTTTCCTCCCTCTGGTGATCAATTTACTGAAAAAGAGACGTTGGAGCTAATGTCTTCTCCTCAGAGGTCTTCTGGGATACGCACGGCGACTGTTGATCAACAGCCGCCTGCAACTCCCACCTCAGGTACACATGCTCGACCCCCTCTCACTATTACTGGTCCTACAGGTGCTTCGGGTCAGGCTGGTCAGTCTGGTTCTTCAAGACCTGAGCCTTCAAGGCCAACTCTGGCAGAAACCTTGTCTGGATTTTCTGAAGCTGACAAGATACAATTCCTGATTGAACAAGTCAGTGAATTGGGATCTATAGTTGGTCGACACACAAGAACTATTGAAGAACATCGTGTCCAGCGTAAACAGGATGCAATGGCACACAATCATCTGTGTAAAATTGTTGAGGCTCAGAATATTAAGATCAAGGAACAAGCTGAGGAAATCGAAAGGTTAAAAGAGGCAAACAGGGCACGAGATAGGGAGGTGGAAATTATGAAGAGGCATAGTACTAACTTGGAGACTCAGGCGAAGGCGTTAAGGGAAAAGGTTAGTAGTCGTGATGACAGACTGATGGAAGCCTTCAAACCCATGTATACAAACTTCAATAAGGTTCATTCGATGGTTGGTACATTGTGGAATGAAAGGTGCAAAACCTTAGGGATAGTTCCCTCAAGGCGTGAGGATGATCAAGATGATGATGCAGCTAATCCAGATCAAACAACTGCCTCAGGCTCCGGTGCAACTGCATCCGGTGCTGCAGGTGGATCTGGTACAGCTCAGGATACTCCTTATGCTCCTCCGACAGCTACCACTGGCCCAACAGAACAGACAGAGACACTGGAAACATCTACAGGGCCTGAACATATTAGTATTGAAGCAGAAACGTTTACAGATCTCCCTGAATCCTCAAGTGCTCAGAAGTTTCATCCAGTTACGGGTGAAATGTTAGAAGAGGGAGAATATATTTCTAAAATGTCGGATGAACAGATACTGGCTCTGAAGGAATTGGATGATATTGCAGTAAGCATGATTGATAACACTCCGTTAGTTCAGGATCAAACCGATTTCTCTTGAATAGATGAAATCTTCATCGGTTCGGATTCTGATCGTCCTGTATATGTTGGAAAGGACAATGCGGAGGTGAATGCCCTTGATGATGATTTTGTGGCTGAAAAGACTGCAGAGTTCGCCAATCTTTCTTCTGATTCGCCATCAGCTCAAGAAAACCGTGAGAAAACCGTGAATGAATGGCGAGCGGATTTCCTTGCTAGGAATCCTCCTCCGCTCGCTCCTTTGGAACAGGTTAACTATATGATGCTGGAGAAGAATCGGGCTCGGGGTCGCATTATTAGTTGGATGTTTGTCAAAGATCTTCACTGCATGGTCGTGAAAAGAGAAACGGGTCTTCAGTACTTCAGAACTCTCCTCAGTATTCTCACACTTCCATATTATGATGTTGCAGTGTTAGCCCAACTAGATGTCATCAATCGGAGCGAAGAAAAGATGGTGGATCTGTTCGCTAAGAAAATCAGGTTGGAAAGGAGATTGGGTTGGAAGGATCCTCTGTACAAGCCACAGTTTCCGAGATACGAGCAGATCAGGTTTACACTTGATCCAGAGACTAACACAGCTGGTTATCGTCTGGTATATGATCCTCCCAAAGTGATGAAGAAGATACCGTTGCTAAAGATGAAGACCGACTTTCTTGGAAACTTCCGCTGCTGGGTCTATGACGCGGATACTGGTGAAGCCGTGATCCTATTCAGAGATAATCAGGAGAACTTCAGGATAATAGATCCGATGTGGATTACAAATATGTCCAGATCGGATATTATTGTTTTGAAGGATCATGAGATAAACTACTTAGTTCAGGATCGAGATCAAGCTATGAAGTTTCAAAGGATGGCCCGATACTGCTTCAATCTGCTGGTCAACGCAGGAAGTGCATGGTCATCACATCATCTGACAGTGGAAAGGACGTCCGAGACTTAAGACACGAAGACCGAGACAAAGCTACAGCCAAGGGGGAGTTTGTTGGTGCACTTGTGTCTGTACTTTGTCTGTATTTTGTTATGTATAAAACGATGTCTTTTGTTTGTCGTGTTTACGTCATTTGGTGTATTGTTTAAGTGTTGAGATGTAATGTTTGACCAAGTCAACCATCCTCCTGGTTTGACTTGGCCAAACAGTCAACACCTTTGTGTTTATTATGTATGCTTCGAAGGATGTCATCGAAGGATGGATTGTATCCTTCGATGACCTCGAAAGATGATCCTTCGTGGGATACTTATGGACCTCGAAGGATATATCATCCTTCGAGGTACATATGGATCCTTCGATATCTTTCGATGGATATTCTGGTCGATAGATGATCCTTCGACCAGAATGCCTTATCCTTCGTGCATGTAAACTGTTATGGGTATATATATCCCATGTGGGTTTCACTTCAAGGAGTGGTTCTAAGTTCTTGGCAGACACTTAGAAAGATATAGAGAGCATTTGTGAGTGAACCCAAGGTCTTGTAAGAGAGCATTTCAGTTTGGTCAAGGGCTGTAACCGTGTCCACTGAAATACAAGAGAAAACTTTGATATATTGCTTGTCTACTCTTTCTCTTTGTAATCTTTGCTTTCATCTAAACTACGGTTTGCACTCTAGCTTGGATTCCGCACTTGCTAGAGTGTTAAACATAACAAGGAATAGGTTTAACCTCAACCTCCGAGGGACCTACAATTACTACACTAGTAGGGAGTGTAGGGAGGTGAGGATCATAAAACTGCGTCACTAGGTGATAGTTATAGTGACCAGATTGCCTAAAATACACTTTAATTACAAAATTCTGCACTACATAAAAAATTCAGCTTTTAGCATAACTAGTAAAGTGCAAAAATTTGGTAAAATAGTCCTAGACACTTTCCAAAGTGTCGGGAATTTAATGTGTCAATAAAAATAATATAAATGACACTTTATAGCTTTACTTAGCACTTTAACGGATCAACATCCAACCGAACAACCGGACTTTACCCGGAACATAAAAAAAATATTGCCAAAGACATTGTTTTTACTTTTCTGAGCTAGTTAGGGTCCCCGAACATCCTAACACTCTTTATATTAAATAACACACTTAACATACTAACTAAACCATTTGATTTCAACTAGATCCTAACTTAACCATTACACCCCAACCCTTACCCCCCCCCCCATTGGCGACAGTCACAAGGGTGGGACACACCCTTGTGTTTTCCTTGATTATTTTATTGTTTTGTTGGATATCTAGTGAACATTATACATGTTGGGTAATATGAGAACTTGGATTATATATACACCCACAAGATAACCCATCTCTCACTTCAACACCCACACAACATCAACTTTCTCTCCTCCATAACCCCCCCTCACGGCCACCACCTTCAACCACCATCTCACCACCATCAACCTCCATTCCAACCATTTTTCATACATCCATAGAAGCAAGAGATCATACAAACAAGCTCGGAGCTTTCGGAAATTCAAGATCCGCTCTAGATTTCTTTTATCCACCACATTTACATCTTGTTTCTTCCCTAGCCTTGTGTTAGTAGTAAGTGCTTCTAATCATCATCTTGATCTTGTTTATGGTGGTTAATAGATGATTTAATGGTTAAAAATTAAGAAACACTAATGAACATAACTTAAAGTCTTGAACATAAGATGAATAAGGTGGATAAAGAGAAGATATGTGTGTAAATCATATAAATCTTGTATAATTGTGATTATTTGATGTTGTTTATTACTAAAAGTGGGATGGATCATCATCTAGACATACTAGATCATGTTTAAGAACATGAACTAGTAGTATGTTAGTGTTAGAAATGTGAAAGATGATGAAACCATCCACCATGAACTTGAAACTTGAATAAACATAATTTTTCTTGTAAAATTAAGTTGTAAACTTGTGGATCTAAAGATCTACAAGTGGTTTTTTGGAAGAACCAAGCGGAAGATACTAGTTTTGTTAAAACCCAGATATTCTATGAACTAGAAGCTTTTATAGTAACTAAACAAGTGTGTAAACACTTGTGTAGCAATGAAATTTCATAAAGAAATATTTTTGTAAATCTTGACTAAAAGTTGTGAGACTTTAAGTTCTTTAAAAATAAAGTTTTTAAGAAACTAAACATGTTTTTAAAGATAACAAGACCCGCTAAATGTGTCGGTGATTTACTACATATTTTTACAAAACTCTCAAGTTCATGAGTTATGGTTTAGTCTTATTTTTGTCAAGTTTGATGAATAAATATTGTATGTTGTTGATTGACAAATTATTTGGTTGATTTTTACAAAAAGAAAATGATATGCTAAAAGCATGGACACCTCCATTTACAGAGGAAACTCTGGCGAAATTTTTCTAAAAATATAACACTTAGAAATATTTTTATAACAAATGGTTACAAATGTATTTTTTTACTTGTTTTTCAAAAATAAACTTCGCCATAACTTTTATTACAAAATACCAAGTACCGGAGGTGGATTTTCTTAAATAAAATTTGTTAAATATATATTTAGAATATATATTTTATAATAAGACGCTTGTGTGACTATGTGATTATTTTGTGAACCAGATATATATTACTTTTAGGGTAAAAATAATATAACTTGGAAATACCGTGAAAATACTACTCCAAAATAATACCAACGCGCTCACAAAGTAAATATTTAAGTTATATAAGTATCGTAATACAACGCGAACTTTAAAAATGTAACTTATGTATTTTTCGGAAAAATACTCATATTAATATATTTTTGGTGAAATATTATTTTGGGAAAACCTATGAAATAAAATATAATATTTTTGGGAAAAATATATATATTTTGGGATTAAAACATTTTAGACAAAGTAATTAAAAATATATTTTTCAAGTGAGACTTAAAAATATATTTTCGGAATTATAAAACACACATGTATTAATACCCCCATCCTTGGGAAGGAATATGCATATTTAATAATTAAGAAGTGTAAATACGAAATAGTTGTTTAACTATTTCCCAAAAACGTTAAACCTTAAGCCAAGGCACGACCGTCCGTCTAATAGGAATTAGTACGTGTAGGTCGTCACGCAGCAGGTTGATTTGGGACCGACTATTTCGAGACGCGCTTCTGTGAGTTCATGTCCCCCTTTTCTCTTTACTGTTTTCAGTTTTATACTTCGGGGGTGAAATACATGCGACAACTATTACAAACATTTATTACATGGTATGGTTAGCGTAGGGAGGGTTTATACTACTAGATCATGTGAGGGGTGGGTACGACACTCGAGGCCATTAATCCTCTTTGTAGGACCGAGGGACACAAGCGTGATAGATCTATTTGGGTGTAGCGAGCCCACACCCGTGACGCCGGGGAGGCCCATAGAGGTGACTGTGTCTTACAGCCGGAAACCCGGTACAAATTTGCTAGGTTTGAGTTTCCCTGCACTTTCTCACACATACTAGTGGCTTTGCAACCCGTTGGTGATCTCTTTTTCCTTATTGCTACATACCAGGGACTTTTATACATACTTTAAAGGTTTATTCATGCTCACTTTTACATGAACTCGCTCAACTTTTGTTGATTTTTCAAATTACATATATTTCAGGAAATTAGGGATCTGGCAAGGTATGCTATGTCGTCAAGCTGTGTAGGAGAAATGATGTCATCCGAGTTTACGGATTGTGACTTTTGCCTGGACGAGTCACAAGTCTTAAACTGTGTTTATTTCATGTCTTATGGTTGTGTCGTATGAACAATATTTTTATTATGTCATGTTGTAATTCGTTGCATGTGTCGACTTTTGAAAACAATGTTGTCATATTTTATTTTTAAAACTTGAATTAATGGATGATCATCATGGTTTTACTTTCATATAGCTTTGTTGTGATTAAGCTATGGTATTAAGAAGTCACACCAAATAAACCAACGCTTCCGCAAAGCCAGGGTGTGACATAAAACGAAGCATGTTAGTTATCGACATGAACCTATCGATACCAATGACTGCGGATTGACTTCCCGAGGCAGTTCGTAATACATGATCACCACTATAATCCATGCAAATAATTGTCCTTAACAACCCCCGAGTGAACGGGCGCTGAGTCCAAACTATAGTACTATCGTTGCTAAGGCAGGTAGACAGCATTCCATGTGTAAACATAACAAACAAGCATTCATTAAGTCACATATAACATGTGGTAACGGTTAGCGTTTAATGTATTGCGTAGTGTGTTCGATTGTGATTTTGTATAAGTAACGTATGTAACACCCAAAAGTGCGAAAGCAAAAAGGGATCGAGTATACTCACAGCGGTTGATGGATTGAAGGGAGCGCTTAAGAGTAGGGTTAGCCTGAATAGTTCGATAGCATAACGATAAGTGACGCGTAAACGAAACAAGTGTTGGTGGGTCGAACAACTGGTCGATTGGATGGTAGTCCGATCGGACAGCTGATCGTGCGATTGATAGTCCGTTCGGACGGCTGTCCGGTCGGATGCCATTCGAGTGGATTGTTTCTTTCTTTAGAAAGGATGTGTGTGTGTATGATGGCTTGACTTTTGAAGTTTTTGTTGTAGTATTTTGAAAACATTGAAGTATCTCTACCTTTCAGGTCGGTCAATCGGACGGTCGTTCGATCGGCCGGCAACCCGATTGGTTGGGCACTTCAGTGAAAACAAGTTCGTAGCAGGTTGTCACTCGATCGGACAGCAGTTCGATCAGGTGGCATTCCTAGTGCATTGAACATGTTGAAAATTGTTTTAAGTGATGAAGTTTAATTGTCACATGTTCGAGTGGTTAACCCGATCGAATGGTAGTCCGATCGGACAACAACTCGTTCAACGATCAGACTTCGAATGTTGATGAATAGTTTAAGTGTGGGACCCATGGTGCAAGTCTTTCGGTTTGGCCAGTCGATCGGATTGGCTGTTCGATCGGCCAGCAGTCCGATCGGATGGCACTCCATCCTGGTCGACCTGTTCGTCTTACACTTGGTTGTTTTGATTGTTTGTCGTTTTTATCGAGGTGTTGTGACAACATGCAAAACAACAGTAACCTCGTCACTACTTGGTACTCCTGATCGGACAGGAATCACCCAAATCTGATTAGTTGAAGGATCGAGACGGTGTTCCATGTTTAACCCGAAATCGGTGAACCTCGTGGATAGAATCCGGATCTCGAGCCACACAACCACAAGAATGAGTAGTAGGTCGGCACAAGCTCCGTTTCTATCGGTTTTGAAGGCATTGAGTGTAAAAGAGTTGAAAGAAAGTTTGAAAACCATCTTTCAATCCTTTTTATTGTGAATATGTTTAGATCTATGAAAGATCTTTGTTAGTTTATGTGGAAATCGGTTAGATCTAAGTTGTTTTGGTGGATTGAGGCCAAAACATGAAGTTCTTCAAGAACACATGCTGACGTCATCCTAGAACACCTTGAATCTTGGTGGTTTCATGGTTAAAAGTTAAGATTCAAAAGATAGAAAGGTGTAGGAGTGCGTGTAGATCAAGGAAGTACAAGATTTAGGACGAGATCTTACCGGAATCTAGAGAAATCTGAAGAAAAGTGAGGAGAATGCGCTGGTCGGATGTCAGTTGCCAAAAGTAGAAAGAATGAGAGTGACATGGGGTATTTATAGGGTTACCCAAAGAGGAAAGGGCTGGTCGATCGGCCAGGCAGCTCGATCGGACAGCCTGTCCGATCGGACGGCAGTCCGGGCGGACGGCTGGTAGATCGGCTGGTAACCTGATCGATCAGTCGCTTGGTTCGAGCGTTTGGTGCGACGAGTTTTGCTGTTTCGATTTCGATTGTGATTGTTACGATGCGATAGAGTTTGCTAGTCAAATTACTTTTAATCCTAACTACTCATATCTCGCACTATCTCTTCTCCACCAATTATCATACTATATTATCATACAAGCATCCCTATTTCGTATTCGTTTAGCGTTTGCGATTCGATTGCGATTGAGTTCGATTGCGTTTCGATTGATTACCACACATAACATAAACAAACATGCACAAGTAACACACAAGGCACACACACATATAACAGTAACCAAAATGCGTAATTCGAGTTGAGAGTGCGATTACGATAGCGATAATGTGATAACATATGCGATAAATAGCGATTACCATGCGATTATTAATAGATACTCCACATAATACAACTAAAGCGAAAATAAAATAGACTAATCTACGAGTCAAAGAAGTCAAAACAGGATTTGAACAAGGAGATCGCAATTAGCAATATTTTCTTCCTTTGACTTAAATCTTGACTTTGACTTTTGACTTCGAAACACGTGGTGTTACAGCCTCCCCTAGTTGAGGGAATTTCGTCCTGAAATTAGGCCGAAGCCGTAACAAACAACTGTGATTACTTTGTCCTCATGTCGCTTTCGAGTTCCCAAGTAAACTCTGCGCCTCGTTTGCCTTCCCATCGGACTTAGGAATGCGCGAGCGTCTAAGCTGCTTGGTTTGGCGATCCATGATTTCAACAGGCTTCTCCACGAAGTGTAGTGTTTCGTTTATTTGGAGGTCGTCGAGAGATACAATTAAATCATGCTCAGCCAGGCACTTTCGGAGGTTTGACACATGGAAAGTCGGGTGGACATTACTAAGTTCCTCCGGTAGTTTGAGTCTGTAGGCGACTTTTTCGATCCTTTCCAGAATCATAAAAGGTCCAACATATCGAGGCACTAGTTTCCCCTTCTTGTCGAATCTGACCACACCCTTCCAAGGTGATACCTTTAAGAGTACGTAGTCGCCAACGTCAAATTCAAGGGGCTTGCGTCGTCTATCGGCGTAACTTTTCTGTCAACTTTGAGCTTTCAACAAGTTGTCTCGAATTTGGAGGACTTTATCAGTCGTTTCTTGTAATAGCTCGGGACCGGTTAATTGCGAGTGACCGATCTCGTGCCATACAATAGGCGATCGACATCTTCTTCCATATAAAGCCTCGAATGGTGCCATTTGAATGCTGGAATGATAACTGTTATTATACGAGAATTCGACTAACGGCAGGTAAGTGTCCCAATTACCACCGAAATCTATGACACACAAACGTAACATGTCTTCAAGAGTACGGATCGTTCTCTCAGTCTGACCGTCGGTTTGAGGGTGGAATGCGGTACTTAGGTTAAGCGTAGTACCGAGAGCTGCTTGAAACGTTTCCCACAGTCGCGAGGTAAATCGTGCATCACAGTCAGAGATGATGTCACGAGGCGTCCCGTGATTACAAATGATCTCATTGGTGTAGATTCGGGCTAATCGTTCCACATTGTAGTCTTCCCGTATTGGCAAAAAGTGAGTTGAATTGGTCAAACGGTCAACAACAACCCAGATGCTGTCGTGACCTGATGACGTGTACGGAAGCTTTATTATGAAGTCCATAGCTATACTCTCCCACTTCCACATAGGGATTGGGGTTGTTCGAGTAAGCCAGAGGGTCTTTGGTGTTCAGCTTTGACCTTTGCGCAGGTCAGGCACCTCCCAATGTAGAGAGCAATATCCCTTTTCATACCAGGCCACCAGTACTTGTAGCGAAGGTCCTTGTACATTTTATCGGTACTGGGATGAATAGAATACCGGGATTTGTGGGCTTCGTCCATCAGAATCTATCGCAAATTGGTCCGTTTGGGGATCCAAATTTGATCCAGATAATGGAATATCCCATTTGACTTATTCAGAAGCTGAGCTCCATCGTGATAGATTCTCTCCTTCTTTAGAGTGCGTTCATTAAAACAGGCATGCTGGGCTTCGCGGATGAGGGTTTCGAGATCGTGTTGGGCTTGGATGTTACGAATGCTGATCAAATAACTCCGTCTGCTGAGAGCGTCGGCAATGACATTTGCCTTGCCTTGGTGATAACGAATCTCACAGTCGTAATCATTGAGAAGTTCTACCCATCAGCGTTGACGCATATTAAGTTCTTCTGATCAAAGATATGTTGTAGGCTCCTATGATCGGTGAAGATCATACACTTGGTACCATACAGGTAGTGTCGCCAAATCTTTAACGCAAAGACAACCGCGCCTAGCTCGAGATCATGGGTTGTATAGTTCTTCTAGTGGATTTTGAGCTGACGAGATGTGTAAGCTATAACCTTGTCCCGCTGCATAAGAACACAACCAAGACCAAGGTTGGAAGCATCACAATAGATAATGAAACCGTCGTTTTCGTCGGGCAATGTGAGAACAGGAGCATTGCAGAGCATGTGCTTGAGGGTTTGGAAGGCAGACTCTTGTTCAGTTCCCCAAACAAAAGACTTGTCTTTATGTGTAAGAGCGGTAAGCGGCACAACGATCTTTGAGAATCCTTAGATAAATCGTCGATAATAGCCCGCTAGTCCGAGAAAAGAACGGACTTCAGACGGGTTCTTAGGTGTAATCCAACTCTTAACTGCTTCAATCTTCACGGGATCGACATGAATACCTTGGCTATTTACGATGTGACCCAGAAACTGAACCTCCTCCAGCCCGAATTCGCACTTGGAGAACTTGGCATAGAGTTGATTCCCCTGGAGTAGCTCGAGAACCAAACGTAGATGTTGCGCGTGTTCGGCCTTCGACTTGGAATAGATCAAGACATCGTCGATGAACACTATGACGAAACGGTCGAGATATGGTTTACACACGCGATTCATCAGATCCATGAAAACCGCGGGTGCGTTTGTTAAACCAAAAGGCATAACAACGAACTCATATTGACCGTATCGAGTGCGGAAAGCTGTTTTGTGTATATTGTAACACCCTAAAAACGGGTTTGGTAATCAAACCACGTTAATAGTAATGACGAGTGAAATACCGTTAGTGGGAAAAATTAACCCGGTAAATATTAGGATTTAAATACATAAACCTAATATTAATTAAAATGAGAATAAATACTTTGAGAAAACAAAGTACATAGAAGGCCCGAACTAACGGACATAAAATAAAACGGGTTATCACTTCTCGAACCCATTGAGTTAACTAGGAATAATTAACCTAGTTAATAATATGTGATTAAGTGATGAATAACGAATTATAGCTTCTTTCGAAACAAAACTAAACATGAGGGGCCAAAAGGGTTAACTTGAAAGTTAACTAAATAAAAAAAAGAAACACACACTTATGTGTGCGCAGGATCGACCAGGGGAGAGAGAGAGAGACCTCCATGGGAGCCTAACCCTAAAATCAACAAAATCTTCAAATTGAAGGATCAAACGAAGGCTAAACTCAAATTTGAATACACATAAACGATCACCTAGTCGTGAGGATCGTAAGGTATTGTAGGATAGTGTCTTGACCCGAACGAGTCGTTCAGAGGACTTTTCGTCAATTACAGGTGCGGAAAACAAGTAATCAACGTAGAAACAGCTTGCAAATCACTTTAAACACCTTTTTGTATTGAATAATGACAGTTTACAACCAAATCTCAATCCGGCAGCACTTCGGTACGAGTTTTCAAGACTGTTACAAATGATTCGCTTATGGGACTATATATAGTTGCTGAGGTTCGCTTGTTTGTACATGTCATACAAGCGAAACCTCCAGCTGACATTCAAGCGAACCTAACATTTGCCGTATAAGCGGAACTATTGTTGACAAGTAAGCGAAACTATCTACCTATGACCATATAAGCGAAACTA
Source organism: Helianthus annuus (assembly GCF_002127325.2). Classification (NCBI taxonomy): domain Eukaryota; kingdom Viridiplantae; phylum Streptophyta; class Magnoliopsida; order Asterales; family Asteraceae; genus Helianthus; species Helianthus annuus. The sequence goes on along the minus strand of NC_035442.2, from coordinate 112,702,426 downwards.
TCTCCTAAGATACATACAATCTCCTATTTTCTCGTAAGTGATCTAACAATCTAAGACTAAGACTCGATACAAGACGAAGTCGACAGATGCATGCACCAACAGACTCCCCCTCAGATGTTGACGAGTCGACTATCGAGTCATGACAATGCTGTGTCTTCACGTCTTCAGTCTTGATCAGTCTCTGGGCTTGACATCTTTTGAGTTCCTCAGCTCCAATATGCACTCCCCCTCAAATATTGACTTTTCCTGAACAAAACTCTACCACAAACATAAGTTTTATGACAAACATTTAAGCATATAAACAATATTTGAAACTTATCACAAATCAATCAATCAGATACTGATGAACCAGTTGAAATTGTATCATTTTATCAAATCATTACAATCTCCCAAACCATATGTTCATCATGTTTAGCATTTAGAATTTTGAAAATCAGCTTTTCAATATCAGTTGTCGAAAATCTTTTTGACTTTTTCAAAATTTATGCTAAAACACACTAAAATCTTTTTGTATTTACTGAAAGATGATAACTACCACTACTTGTAAAACAAAAGAATGCAGAAATGAAATATTTACAGACAATATTTTTGTGAGTTTGTGCAAGAGGATCATATCAGTTTTGAGACAAATCACTAACACCGTTAAGCTTTAAACATTCTCAGTTCTAAACAATTTACCTAGATTGTCAGTATATTGGTCCACTTTAAATTTTCATACAAATTTCAATCGATTCGAGATACGATATTAGTGTTTTAGAAACTTAAACTTAATTGTGTATCACTCCACTCGAATATACTCCTGTATCCAGATCCCAATATTCAGTCTTACAGGTGAGTATACCACATATGATATCTGTAAAGTGGTTATATGCGAGAGCCGTGAGAGCTCAGGTCGATACTTCCGTATACGCAGAGAGATGACGGCTTCGACTTTTAGGTAGGTCCCCTTTAGAGGATCTTTTGATTACAACAGCAGCGACTATCAATTTTATTGTTTCATCAGCTTGCTGAGGGCGAGCTTATATTTCAAAGCATTTTGCAGAAAGTATTATTCGGGGACTAGGCCAGTACTTTCATACAGCAGAAGTCCCGGAATAATACCCCAGATATCACTGAGTATAAAGACCTAGTATCTCAGAATACGGGACCTTTCAAACAAGATTTCGGGGGTTACCCATATATCCAAGAATAGTTACCCACAAATTAAGCAAGTTTGAATTAGGTTTATATCTCGTTTCAATTTACTAAATGTGCGAAAACCTACTGACACATCCGCAGTAAGATTTTTTATCACATTTTTACTTTACATTTCTTTAGCGTGTTGTGATAGTCCACTGATGTACTATTATTTCCTCTTTTTTACAACAAAACTCATTTTTAAATTTTTCATGTTTTTGTATTTTTCAAATTTTCTAATGTTTTTGGATTTTCTGAAATTTTCTACTCCCCCTAAAATGCAAACACATAAAAGAAATTTGAAAAACTATCTAAGTTCTTGACCCACTAGAAACATGAAAGTAAAACCAAACTATGCAGAAATATGACAACTAATATCAAAACACATCAAATCGCCATTCGTTTGGCATAAACAATCAGAACTCCCCCTATCAACAAACTATTTTCCCATTTAGATTTCAAAACACTTAAGTTTGTTTTAATCAAAATGGTTTTTCTGGAAAATAAGTTTGATTGATTTTATCACTTGTAGATTTATCAATAACAAGTTCGGGGTTGTGGTTCATCATATTGTCTTCCAACCAGTTGTAGGAAAATACAAGTACAAATTAATGTCCTTGATTTACCATATGCAATCAATGCACAATCAAATCTTCTAACCACTTGTTCAACAAATACAAACAAACCTCTTTACCATATGTATGATTGACGTTACCGAATCAATCTCAAGAAAGATGCCGATACATGCTCCACGCTTACCAACCTGAGAGCTCCGGCAAGTCCTGAAACTTACTGTTCATAATATGTACCATCCCAGTCACAAACCAGGGATGGTTCAACCTTTTCTTTCTTTGTTTTCTTTTCATAAAATTCTTTAACCCCTTTGACTTTTCGATCAATCATTTTTCCAAATATATGTTTTACCTTGGGGTTAAAGACCTTCTCAGCATCAAATTCCTGTTTATCATTATAAAATTGGTTAGAAATTTCAGTTTTACCAATTTTCTTTTTATAATTCTCAGCCCGGAGTGATGGAAACTCCTCATCATTCACAATCGGAACTGATTTTTCATCTTTTAAAATAGCTTCACATTTTGAAATAACTTGTGGCTCAACTGATTTTATGGAATCAGTTTCATCGCCTGAAGATAGCTCCTCTGATTTTGACCTATCAGAATCATCGCTAGAGCTTTCACCAACCTTCTTAACAACCCATTTCTGATTGTCAAATTTGGCTCTCTTCTTGTAAAACTTGTTCGAACTCTCACCAATTTCAAATGTAGAATCTTGAAACAATTTTGTTCTATCAATTGGTGGTTCGAACTCAACTACTCTTTCCTTGAGTTTACGAAAGACTCCCTGTTTTGATTGTATTGCCTTAGAACAATCTCGGGCAATATGTCCAATAGTGTTGCACCGGAAACAAGTTCTCGTATCTGTATTCTCCTCAGTCATCTTCTTCAATTCATCTTGCTTCTTTGCAAAAAGTTCATTGTTTGACTGCCTCCAGAAATCTTTCTTTTCTTCTTCTTCAGATGACGTTCCTGAAACAAATGTCATTTTTGATTTAAAAACACGAACATATTTTTCATTTTTCTGTCTTTCTGTAGAAGTAAAACCAAGACCTTTCTTTTTGAAATTACCGTTATGGTTTGATTTCTTCTGAAAACCTGAACCAGAACTGTAATTCTTTTTCTTCTTTAATCTTTGTTGTACTCTTGAGGTGTATATTTTAGGTTTTTCATTAAGACATAAGTCTTTTATTTCAGAAATATTAATTTCTGTGAGTTTGAAAACCTTGTTTATCAATTCAGTTTTGACACCTCTTATTGGAAATTCCTCATCAGAATATAATTTGTCAGAATCATTCAAAGTGTAGGCAACTTTGAACAATCCGTCATCCAAATTAGATTTTGATAACAAAAGTTTTTTATCATAAACTATTTTGTCCTGTTTTTCTGTTTGACATGGAGTGCTTGACCCAGACTTTGACTTTGACGCGAACTCCGACTTTGACTCCTCTATTTCATCGTTTTCTAACACATGATCCATGACTTTCTTCATTAATTGAGACTGTTGATCAGTGTCAGACGATGTAAACACAACATCAATACTTTCTGGTAGATTGACTGACGACTCCGACTCCCACTGTAAATTTGTTGCCTTTTTTACTCTTTCATCATTTGGATTTCTAGCCAGATATCCATTTTCCAGCGGGGGTGGACATCTGTTGTAACTGACACCTTGGTTCTTACCAGATGACGTCTTTTCAGTGTCTTTCTTCTTCTTAATCTTCTTCACTGGAGTCTTTTCTTCAACCTTTTCTTCTGAAACTTTCTTTTCTTCAGTTACATCATTGTCCTCAAATGCCTTCAAGCTCTCAGCTGTCGAATAAATCCTGTCAATGACATAAGACGAACATGAGTAACTTTTCAATAAACGCTTAACTCTTTCAGTTTCAATTCTTTGAAGTTCCAATTTCTGTTCAAGTTCAGCACACTTCTCAATATAGTTGTTTACAACTTTTTGTTTGACCATGAAAGCTCCTTGAAGTGTCTTCATCGCAGTTGCTTGTTCTTCACTTGTGTTATTGTACATGTTCATCGCTTTGTTAACCACATCATAAGATTCCTTTAATCTGTTCATATTGTGAATCAAAGAACTATTTTGTTTCTTTATAACTTCACAATTTTCACAAATTATTGGACACTTTTTAGCAACAGCTTCTTCATCAATCTTGAACTCTGGAACTCTCACTTTCTTTCGAATCACCGGAATTGTTTCATCATCACTGCTCACCGGTGTTTTCACTTTCTTCTTTTTCTTCTTGACTTTCTCATCTTCACTATCAGTTTCTGCCATTTGTTTCAAATGTTCAGCCATTCTTTTTGCATAATACTTAGTGCCATCATCACTATCACTGTCTTCTTCAATTCTGGCAACAAAAGCTGTATGAGCTGTAGCTAGATCAGGGATGTAGTTATCCCAAGAGAAATTCTCCCAGCTAAATCCCTCGGGTAGATTTTCATCATCTTGATCAATCAAACAAGCTTTTCCATCGGATGATATGTAATTATCCTAGTTGAATGATTTCTTTTCATTTTGATTAACCACACAAGCTCTTTTTCCAGTATCTTCAATCACATCTCTTCCATGTGCAGTTTGAGCTTGATGTTTATGTTGTTGAGATGATTGTTGACCAACTTGGTGATAGATGGCTTTCCGATAATAATCATTGTTGTTGTTGAAAGGATTCTGAGCTCCACTTGCTTCACGGTTAATGCACTCTCTCTTGAAGTGACCTTTCTCCCTGCATCGAAAACAAGTAACTTTAGATTTGTCAAAACCTAAAGTAGAAACATTAGCCTCACGAAGATCATCTCTCCCCGTGATCTGCTTGAATTTCTCAGCTCTCTGTAATACGCTAGCCAAACACCATTTTATGTCCATCAGCTCCATCTCTTCAGCATCTATCTGGTCGTAATCTTCCTTGGTTAGCATTGGATTTCCGATACGACCTGCAACAAAACAACTATAAGATTCTAAAACCATTCCTAACAAAGACATTTGACTTTTTGCAACTTCCTCAGAATAATCTTGATCACTCTCAAGATTTAAAACAATATTGTACTGAAGTTTTCTCCCATTTTTCGTTGCTGAAATGTTTGGATCAAAAGACGGAAATGATGTGAAACTTGTTTTGCTGTTTGATCCTGATGATGAACCTCCAGGAGAATTCTTGGCATTGAAAGCAGTCTCTATTTTTGGAGATAGATTTGTAGATTTCGCGTTCACCCCTGCTTTGTAATACAATCCAATATCCTGTTCACCATCAAAATCTTTCATTCTAATAATCTTTCTCTGTTCCATTTCCTGAGCTTCTAATTTTTCAATAAATTTGCTCAATGTCAAGTCTTTGAACCCCTTTTTGTTTCTCAACATCATCAAAAACATTCCCCAAGTTTCATAGGGTAATGCATCAGCCAGTTTTTCAATAAGTTCATCATTTGTTTTTGTGATGCTCAATCTTTTCATGCACATTACCAAATTACAATATCGTTCAATGAGCTCTTTTGTAGTTTCATTCTTCAATCCACGAAATAAATCAAACTCTTTCTTTAGAAGTGATTTCTTGTTTTTAACCATCTCTTCACTTCCTTTAAATTATGATTTTAACGCTTTCCAGATCGAATATGAACTCCCATTATGCTGCAATAACACTAAAATATCTTCCTTTATGGCTTGGTGTAGCAAACTTAGCATCATTTTCTCGTTTTTGTATTTCTTCCTATCATCTCCAATCAAATCTTTAATCGCAACCTCTTCATCATCGTCGTTCTTTGGTCTAACATACTTCGTTTCCACACATTCCCAAGCATCTAAGTAGTTTGCTTGTACCCAATTTTCAAACCGTTCTTGCCATCCTTTATATTCCTCAATATTCAATAGTTTGGGCGGTTTTTGCATTGTTCCCGTTTCGTTTTCCAACATCGTGTTTTGAACAATACTCATTGGGGCAACTGGTGTAGCGAATGCATTGAAAAATTCCTCGTCCATTTTCAAATTTTTATCAATTTACACAACAGTACTTATAAACGAAACCAGAACACAAAAGCGAAACTGTTCACACAAGCGAAACTGTTCACACAAGCGAAACTTCCTGGATTGTTCTTTGAAGCGAAACCACTGAGTACACAAGAGCGGAACTGCTTGATCCTTGAAGCGGATCTACTTGGTTCAGATAAGCGAAACTATTAAGTATATATAAGCGAACCACCTAACGTTCAAATGAGCGGACCTTCTTGGTTCAAACAAGCGAAACTATTTGGTCCAAATAAGCGAACCTGCTTTGACACAAGAGAGAATCTAACTGAGAAGTGTACACAAAAGCGAAACTATTTGAACTCTTGAAGCGGAACTCCTGATAACGTGTACCAATAAGCGGAACTAACACATTCTTTGAAGCGGATCTATGAAGTGACCGTAAAAGCGGAACCTATTCACGAGCAGTTTTGACCCATTTTTAATCCGAATTTTAACACCAAACTTTCCAGGGTTTGTCTATATCCAATTACGCACAATCCTTGAAATTTTAAGCTGATTTTAACCGGTGAAAATGTTTGAACAGAAGAAAGAAGGTGTAGAAGTAAGAAATCTTGACAAATTCCAGCTATCCTCTGCAAAACTCCTCCTCCTGAAGCTCTGATACCACTTGTAGGATTGTGTCTTGACCCGAACGAGTCGTTCAGAGGAGTTTTAGTCAATTACAGGTGCGGAAAACAAGTAATCAACGTAGAAACAGCTTGCAAATCACTTTAAACACCTTTTTGTATTGAATAATGACAGTTTACAACCAAATCTCGATCCGGCAGCACTTCAGTACGAGTTTTCAAGACTGTTACAAATGATCCGCTTATGGGACTATATATAGTTGCTGAGGTTCGCTTGTTTGTACATGTCATACAAGCGAAACCTCCAGCTAACATTCAAGCGAACCCAACATTTGCCGTATAAGCGGAACTATTGTTGACAAGTAAGCGAAACTATCTACCTATGACCATATAAGCGAAACTATCTCCTAAGATACATACAATCTCCTATTTTCTCGTAAAACGTGCCCTGATCTAACAATCTAAGACTAAGACTAGATACAAGACGAAGTCGACAGATGCATGCACCAACAGGTATGTCGAATTTTTTATATTTATGAAGTTGAGAATTCTTGATGTACATAAGAAATTCGAAATTGATGTTGCATGATTGTGGTATGGATGATATTGAAGTGAAATAGTATTTAGGAGTAAACCCTAGACAAGAATATATTAAAATCATGCCTAGCTCAAGTAAATTCAGATTTTTGTTGATGCTAAATTCATGTATGAGATGTTTTAAGGGTTTTGATTGCTAAAAATTAGTGTTATGATGTCAAGAACATGCATAAATTGAAAGCTGAATTCAAACAGCTTCTGATCAGAATTTACAGCCGAATTTTATTGGCTGTAACCTGAACAAAACTTGACAAAAACATGTGTTTCTTGAGTCTAAAATGTAATTCCAGGAAGTGTCTTTAAAACCGCACTGGAATCGCATTTTTTCGACGAAAATTGAGCGTTTTATGAATTTTTCCGTATCAAAGGTTGAAGCTGCGTTTTCTGGCAGAATTTGCAGCCCATTACGAATGTCATAACTAAATTTATGAATTTAGTTATGATATCAAATTTTTATTGTGGATAGTTTTAAGCAATTAAAAGAATCGCCCATTGGAATTTCGTCAATCGGATAAACGAGGAATTTTTAATAAATTTTTCCGTAAGCTGCAGTCAGAAGTGACGAATCTGATTGCAGCTTAGTAAATGATTTTTTATGATTTTTTGGTAAAGAGTTAGATCTTGAAATTTTAACACAAGGCCTAGCCCTCCGATGGGTACGCCACATAAAAAAATCATAATTTTTGAAGACATGTAAACAGGTTAAACAAGTCACCAAAAACAGCCCATTTTTCAGTGATATGAAATGCCTAAATGAAATCGTGGTCTACTTGGTTGTGTGTAAAATTTGATTTCATTAAGAGTTCGGATGAAATATGCCTAAGTGAGTTCAATGAACCAAATGTGCATTTAAATATGTTGATAAGTCAATTGACTTTTAAAAAGTCAAACCGACCAATGATTAGATCGAATGATAATTTTGATATGGTCGAATGATAAATTCGACATAAAACCCGTAGGATGGAATAGTCGTAAACGATTATGACTAATCTAATCGTCTTACGAATTGTGATGATGATAGTTTGACTCTAGACAAGCTAGATGAAGACTTGGAAAAGAAGCGGGTCAAACGGATCGAGTACGTGGAAAAAGGACATAACCGGATGCAAGGTAAGTGAAACTTACACCTTTTAGTAAAATAAATGTTCATCCTATAAGTTTCAAATACAATAAGGATAATATTCAAGATATGGTTCTCGACGCGAAATAATACGGGTCGGAACTAATATAAGTGATAAAAACCATGTTTAATGGTAAAAGAGATAGAACGGTAAATTAGCCATGAAAAGCTAATTATAAAAATGGGTTTTTGATCAGTTACTATAAGTAAGCCTAATGAATAAAAAGAGTAAAACCGGTCAAATGGTAATGTGGATACCATTTGACAAATATCGACTAATAAGCACTTGTCGAGTTTTATGCTTACAGGATAAAGCGGCTTATGAATTAGCGTTGCTATGAATTAGCAAATTTTCGAGACAAGGCATTAAAACGGGTCAATGTATTGATCCGAGCCAGGTACGTATAATTATGTTGTAGTTAAAAGTGCTAATTTGGTCAATAATTGGTGAAAGTCTTTCGTCGTAAATAAGAGACTAGAATTGACTAAAAATCCCTTAACGGGCGAACCGGGTAAACGACCGTTAGAGTTGGTTTAGAAACTTGTTTATTGATTTTGAAACCCTTAGATACATATAAAAAGTATAGGCAAAAACGTTTGTGGGTCAAATGTCTAGAAATAGTCAATTGCGAAAAAGGACTAGCCGAAGGGTAAAATTTGAGATTTTGGGTTCCTTATGTTAAATCCACCACAAAAATAGTTGTGGTGGAAGATAAGTAGTTATTTAGCAAGAAAAGACGAGGTGCGAAAAGAAAATAGCGAGTTCGATGCTTAGATGCTTAAAAGTCCGCTAAACGGGTCAAAATAGACTAAGAAGTAAATTGTGGTTAAATGCTTAGATAGATACAAATGAATCAGTGAACGTAAACGCCTACGTAAACTCTAGCATGGCAGCGAAAACGTTAAGGTTTGACAAGCCCGGGATGGGTAAAATGGCAAGGATTAACTATTTTCTTTTCAGAGCATGTAGTGAAATAATAATGCCAAACGGGTCGAATAATCACCTAAAGGATTTATGAGCCAACATTCTATTAATCAGATTTTTATGCAAACCAAGTTGGTAAACGGGTCCGTAATTTAATTACAAACGCGTATGAAAAAGAATCGTGTAAAACGGATAACTAGAACGAAAGTTATGGCACTTTAAAGTTTGATTTTCGATTAATAACCATAGCTGGCAGATATGCAGGTTCCAGGAATGGACCTGCTGGAAAATGGTCTCCCTCGCCCACGCGAGGGAGTGTGGTATATCCGGCGCGCCACGCAACGGATGTCGCGGCATGCGAAAGATCAAGCGGAGTCTGTCGCGACTAAATTTCGAAATTTTATTTTGTTTTTGATTGTTCGATACTAGAACTTGATTATACTAATATTTGAGACATCAAAACTAACTTTTAAGTTGGTTTTGATCACAGATGAATATCAGGAGTATCGGATGAAGATCAAGCGATGAGAAAGAACCGAACACATGAAGAAGAAGCTTCCGCACGTTGTTTCATCGAAATTTTTAAACGACAAACTAAACTACATTATGTTGTTCTAAACTTTAAATTGTAAAAGTTTTAAATAAACCCGTATTTTGTAATGTATATGTGCTCTTAATCGCATGTTTATTTTCGTAAATTATACATAAATCCTAAAATAATAGCAAGGGTGTTACAAGTTGGTAATCAGAGCTCACGGTTAAAAGAATAAAGTGTTCGGTTCGAGGCTTGATCGCAAATTGATGTGCGTGTAGTGTAATATATTTTTGGTATATATTTTAAGCCCTTTTTACACTTTTTAGCCAAGTTATAAATTTATAAAACACGATATTTACTAACACTAAACACACATATGGGCAAGTGCACCCATCGTGGACGTAGTATAGTGTTGATAAGATACCGAGGTCGTCCAAGGACACAAGAGCTTTTAGTACCGGTTTATCCTCAACGTCTAATCAAATCAAAATGTTAGAAAAAGATTTTAAACTAAGAAAATAAAACTAACTAAATGCTGAAAAATAAAATAAAAATAAAAACAGATAGACAAGATGAATCACTTGGATCCGACTCGTGTATTAGTATAACCTTTGATTATATTCGCACTTTTGCACTTGTTTAAGAGATTATCTTAGTTATTGTAGTAGGCCCCTCTTTTGAAGGCGACGTTACCCTCAACCCAATAGTTTGAGTCAGCAAGGATACAATCCTAAAGGGTCGGATTATTGAAAGATAATGAATTAAGTTATTAATTCAAATTATGGTAGGCCCCTCTTTTGGAGGTGACGTTACCTTCGACTAAGTAGTCTGAGTCAGTAGGGATGCAGTCCTAAATAGCCGGGTTATAGTATTAATAGTAGTTAACTTATGAGGGGGTCAAAGAGTTTGGATCCCCGCCATCCAATACCTTTGGGTATTGAAGGAGATCCTACTAAATTTGACCCAGGTCCCTTGCAGGACCTCTAAACGCTGAACAAGGGCAAGACCCTTACCAAACCGTTCCCTTAACCCCCGACCAGGTAGCCAACATACCTCCATATAGACCGTGGAGATATGAACGGTGAAAATCTTTTATTTTATATAGACAGTAAAATAATGCCAAGACACCACGGACAAACGATAAGGAAAAGTCACCTTCAACATAAGCAACTAGTTATTAAAGTCATTAATACAAAACCAAATAAAAAGTGCAAAAGATTAAAAATAAAAAGTATTATACTAAACACTTGTCTTCACCAAGTGATGTAAGAGACTTAGGCAAACATGGCCTTGATTGTCAAGAACTCTTACGATCAATCTTGGATCCCGAGACGACTCACACACTCTATGATGGACAATGGATGATGGTGGTGGATGATGGTGTTGTGATGGTGGTGGGTGGTGGATGAAGTGTGAGAGAGGTGGTGTGCCAAGGGATGAGTTGCAATGAAGCCAAGCACTCCTATTTATAGGCTGAACAGAGGCCTGGGCACGGCCCCGTGTCCGCTGGGCACGGCCCCGTGCCTGTCTGACACTATCTCTCTTCATTAATTGTAACTTGCAATTACAATTAATGCGCCTGCAGTACTTTGGGCACGCCCCCGTGTTCACTGGGCACGGCCCCGTGGTGAGCAATAGAAGCTTCTACAGGTTTGTCTTTTCTGTTGCTTCTTGGGCACGACCCCGTGCTCGCTGAGCACGGGGCGTGTTCAGTCTTCCGCCTTCTCTGTTTTGCTTGGGAGGATGCTGTTGATGGGTCAGGCAATCCACTTTTGTTCCTTTTCTTGTGTTTATGCTAGATTTAGCTGTCTTTTTGCTTCTTTTGTTAATTTGAGCTCATTTAATCCTGAAAATACAAAAGGAAGACAAAAACATACTTTTCCAACATTAGTACTTAAAAAGGGTTAGTTTTATGCCTTATTTGATGTAATTTATATGTTGCATTTTACACACATCACAAATCCGGTAAGTACATGTATGTTAATGGTTTAGTATGATTAAAGTATTGTGAACAACACATAGGTTATCGTGTAATACACGTTACCCTAATGAAAATGATTGGTATAGTTAACGAAATCACGTGCGTTGACACGTATAATAAAAAGCCTTGTATTACTATACGGGCGTTATTAATGTTGAAATTACTAACTTTTGTAAATGTTTTAATTGAAGGACACTCGCATCTGAAGATGACGAGAATTGAATAAATTGCGGGTATGACGGAGGAACGGTCCGAGGTATGACAAGCAGAGCATACAAGTCAAGGACCTAAATCGCGTAGTGATCGCGAGCAAGGTTAACGGCAAGAGAAGCCCGTTAGGGAAAGCATTACCAGGTGCACATTTTAGATTTAATTGCACAAATAGCAATATGCAACAAACATGTAGAGAATGATTGTTGCATATGTAAATTAAAAGCTTGAAAAACCCTGAATAGAATACCTATCCAGGATATTATTTCCAAGAAAGCTAAATAGAGGCGTTACTTACATGGGGTATAATAAGAAAATTATAAAAGGTCATGTATATCGGGTGTTGGTCGCTTACTCTGGCCAAGTAAGTAGTGAACACGTGGTACCATGAATTTTTTATGATGGACATACTTACATCCGATGTCGTAAGGACGGGGTGAATGGGACGAATTAAAAAGGTACCCAAATGAATCAAATAAGTAAGACGTTTGATAGTAAACGTAAACGCAAGTCGGATGACGGAAGTGTATTACGTTAGAACAACGAGCCGAGAGAAGGGACAAATATTAAAGTAAATGAAATTACAAACCAACTAATAAGAATGCTAAGGCATAGAGATAAAAGTTTGACTGTCACAGGTGATGAAATTCACACGGACAAGTCAAATGAATTTAATTAATATATATATATATATATATATATATATATATATATATAAAGGACTTGACAGAATAAAAGCGATGGATTTCGCTAATACGACCAAATAAATTAAATGACGTCTAAAATCATATAAGAATGGTTACTTGATGATGACTTCGGTAAAGATACCCGGTGGATGGGTAGGATTTTGAGCGAACGCTTAAACCAAGAGACGGGAACGCGGATTGAAAGTCAAAAGACTCGGAATGAGAGTTATGACTAAAAGATGACAAGAATTTTCGCAAACATAAATTTTGATAATTACGTTCAACTATTTCAAAGTTGGAGGTAGGGCTGTAAACGAACCGAACGTTCAGTGAACAGTTCGTGAACCGTTCGGCGGGAAGTTCGTTTATGTTCATTCGTTTAATAAACGAACGAACATGAACAAAACTTCTGTTCGATTAGTTAAATGAACGAACATGAACAGAGGTCTCGTTCGTTCGATTGTGTTCATGAACGTTCGGTAAGGTGTTCGTGAACGTGTTCATGAACATTCGTTGATTTGCGTTCGTTTATGTTCGTATGTTTGTGTTTTAATTGAAGATCTTTGCACTTTCTTATATTTCATTTGTACTTTTTATATTATTAAACTTTTATTTATTTTATTACCCTAACAATTAAATTAGGAAACCAACTTTCACCTTGTTTATGTATCATTTCCCTTTCATTCCTTATTATTTACATCGGCGAATATGATCGACCTCCGTTCCACAATAAGGGATTCAAGTTCGAGTGCTATTCTTTGGGCCATCCATCTTTATCCTTCGTGGCGTTCGCCAAATTTACTTGTGTTCGTGAACCATTCGCGAACACGCTCATTTCCTTAATGAACGAACACGAACATAAAATCTCGTTCGGTAAGTGTTCATGAACCGTTCATGAACACATTTATTTCCTTAACGAACGAACACGAACAAGGCCTTGTTCGTGTTCGTTCTGTTCGTTTACAACCCTAGTTGGATGGGTCAAATAAAGAACGAAGTTTGACATTCATAAGTGATAAAAATTCACCCAAAATGTGTCAAACGAGTCAATTAAGGAATAATGCTTAATATAGTAGGAAAACGCAAACCGGTGAAACCGGAAAGCTAAAAACATCAAGATAAAAGAACCCGGGTAATGGGTTGTGAAGAAGTATAAGTATGGATGGAGAAACGGTAAGTGTAAGAACAAACCGACATGTAAACAACGTAAGGAGTCATAAAATCGGAAGGTTAGTCCGAAAGAAAACAAATGTAGCCTTAGACTACGGTAAAGATCCATAGAACTCGAGGAATGAAAATGAATGAATTCTAAACCTAAAAAGGGTACGTCGATACCAAAAGAATATTTTAGAACGACATGAGTAAAAGACGAACTTACGAGGTCGTCATAACCTTCAGGGCTATAAGAAGTGTTAAGGTCTACGGGACCAGAATGACCCTCGGGTCACAAATACAAAAAAAAATAATAATAATAAACTCTAGGGTCTCACCTTAAAATGTGAGGATCTAATAAAATAACCTACAAGGGTAAGTGAAGGAACCTACGGGTCAATAGTGTAAAGCGAAGGGACTGGTTATGACTCCCCACGTAAAATAATAAGGGAAGGATAATATAAAATGTATCGCAGTGTAGCGTGAGCTAGAGCACGGGAATAACAAAAGTTTGTAAGCCTCAAGAAGGCAAAGTGTAGATACCCGAGCGATGGAATATAAGGTAACCGATGACTAATCAGTCTAACCGCCAAGATAAGTAATCAATAAAGAATACGGATACAAGCTGAAAGTAACGGCTCACGAGGCCTTACGCATGAAAGACGTATGCGTCAATATAAATAAGAACTTTTGATCAAAAGAAACGGGTGCCATTAAAGACAAAACTTAGTTCGTTTGATTGAACCAATGAATTACGTAAATAAGGTTTCGGGGACGAAACCTCTTTAAGGGGGGTAGACTTGTAACACCCCAAAAACGGGTTTGGTAATCAAACCACGTTAATAGTAATGACGGGTGAAATACCGTTAGTGGGAAAAATTAACCCGGTAAATATTAGGATTTAAATACATAAACCTAATATTAATTAAAATGAGAATAAATACTTTGAGAAAACAAAGTACATAGAAGGCCCAAATTAACGGGACATAAAATAAAACGGGTTATCACTTCCCGAACCCATTGAGTTAACTAGGAATAATTAACCTAGTTAATAATATGTGATTAAGTGACGAATAACGAATTATAGCTTCTTTCGAAACAAAACTAAACATGAGGGGCCAAAAGGGTTAACTTGAAAGTTAACTAAATAAAAAAAAGAAACACACACTTATGTGTGCGCAGGATCGACCAGGAGAGAGAGAGAGAGCTCCATGGGAGCCTAACCCTAAAATCAACAAAATCTTTAAATTGAAGGATCAAATGAAGGCTAAACTCAGATTTGAATACACATAAACGATCACCTAGTCGTGAGGATCGTAAGGTATGTCGAATTTTTGATATTTATGAAGTTGATAATTCTTGATGTACATAAGAAATTCGAAATTGATGTTGCATGATTGTGGTATGGATGATATTGAAGTGAAATAGTGTTTAGGAGTAAACCCTAGACAAGAATATATTGAAATCATGCTTAGCTCAAGTAAATTCAGATTTTTGTTGATGCTAAATTCATGTATGAGATGTTTTTAGGGTTTTGATTGCTAAAAATTAGTGTTATGATGCCAAGAACATGCTTAAATTGAAAGTTGAATTCAAGCAGATTCCGATCAGAATTTACAGCCAACTTGTATTGACTGTAACCTGAACAAAACATGACAAAAACATGTGTTTCTTCAGTCTAAAATGTAATTCCAGGAAATATCTTTAAAACCCCACTAGAATCGCATTTTTTCGACGAAAATTGAGTGTTTTATGAATTTTTCCGTATCAAAGGTTCAAGTTGCGCTTTCTGGTAGAATTTGCAGCCCATTACAAATGTCATAACTCAATTTAGGAATTTAGTTATGATCTCAAATTTTTACTGTAGATATTTTTAAACGATTAAAAGAATCGCCAATTGGAATTTCGTCAATCGGATAAACGAGGAATTTTTAATAAATTCTTTCGTAAGCTGTAATCAGAAGTGACGAATCTGATTGCAGCTTAGGGGCTGTTTGGTAGCCTCTGAATGATCATTAAGAGGCTACTTCTTAATGGAACCATTAAAAATTTTACCAATGAGAAGGTAGAAGAATGTGACATGTGAGGATTTACCATTCAGAGGTTACCTCTTAACCATTCAGACTTGAGGTTACCTCTTATTCATTCAGAGGTTTTAAACCATTAAGAGGTAGCATCTGAATAGTCATTAAGAGGCTACCAAACAGCCTCTTAGTAAATGAATTTTTCTGAATTTTTGGTAAAGAGTTAGATCTTGAAATTTTAACACAAGGCCTAACCCTCTGAGAGGTACGCCACATAAAAAAATCATAATTTTCGAAGACTTGTAAACAGGTTAAACAAGTCACCAAAAACAGTCCATTTTTCAGTGATATGAAATGCCTGAATGAAATCGTGGTCTACTTGGTTGTGTGTAAAATTTGATTTCATTAAGAGTTCGGATGAAATATGCCTAAGTGAGTTCAATGAATCAAATGTGCATTTGAATATGTTGATAAGTCAATTGACTTTTAAAAAGTCAAACCGACCAATGATTAGATTGAATGATAATTTTGATATGGTCAAATGATAAATTCGACATAATACCCGTAGGATGGAATAGTCGTAAATGATTATGACTAATCTAACCGTCTTACGAATTGTGATGATGGTAGTTTGACTCTAGACAAGCTAGATGAAGACTTGGGAAAGAAGTCGGTCAAACGGATCGAGTACGCGAAAAAAGGACATAACCGGATGCAAGGTAAGTGAAACTTACACCTTTTAGTAAAATAAATGTTCATCCTATAAGTTTCAAATACAATAAGGATAATATTCAAGATATGGTTCTCGACGCGAAATAATACGGGTCGGAACTAATATAAGTGATAAAAACCATGTTTAATGGTAAAAGAGATAGAACGGTAAATTAGCCATGAAAAGCTAATTATAAAAATGGGTTTTTGAATGGTTACTATAAGTAAGCCTAATGAATAAAAAGAGTAAAACGGGTCAAATGGTAATGTGGATACCATTTGACAAATATCGACTAATAAGCACTTGTCGAGTTTTATGCGTACAGGATAAAGCGGCTTATGAATTAGCGTTGCTATGAATTAGCAAATTTTTGAGACAAGGTATTAAAACGGGTCAATGTATTGATCCGAGCCAGGTACGTATAATTATGTTGTAGTTAAAAGTGCTAATTTGGTCAATAATTGGTGAAAGTCTTTCATCATAAAATAAGAGACTAGAATTGACCAAAAAGCCCTTAACGGGCGAACCGGGTAAACGACCGTTAGAGTTTGTTTAGAAACTTGTTTATTGATTTTGAAACCCTTAGATACATATAAAAAGTATAGGCAAAAACGTTTGTGGGTCGAATGTCTAGAAATAGTCAATTGCGTAAAAGGACTAGCCGAAGGGTAAAATTTGGGATTTTGGGTTCCTTATATTAAATCCACCACAAAAATAGTTGTGGTGGAAGATAAGTAGTTATTTAGCAAGAAAACACGAGGTGCGAAAAGAAAATAGCGAGTTCGATGCTTAGATGCTTAAAAGTCCGCTAAACGTGTCAAGATAGACTAAGAAGTAAATTGTGGTTAAATGCTTAGATAGATATAAATGAATCGGTGAACGTAAATGTTAGTGCACGGAATGTCTGTTGACTTCGTCTACATCAAGTCTTTGGTCAATATGGGTCAACATAGGGTTTAGAATGTCGAAATCATGTTTTATGTTGATAGGTCCGCTTTTATGTACATGTTTATAGTAGGTCCGCTTTTAAGTCATCAGGTAGGTCCGCTTTTATGTCAACCTGGTAGGTTCGCTTTTATGTCAGTCCTTATAAGCGAACCTCTAGCACTATATATACCTGATGATGTTGTTCATTAGAGCGGACCTGAATGATTGCTTGTGGAACGGAACTCTGTCAAATTGTAATCAGAAAGCAATAAAAGAGAAGAAATTAGAAAGGACAAGCTGTTGTAACGTCATATGTACTGATTCCGCCTTTATATGTGTTGATGAGCTACCTTGACTGACTTTTCGGGTCAATACAACGGTCCAACAAGTGGTATCAGAGCTTAGGACGAGGAGTTCATACTACTACAGCTTAGATCTACAAAATTTCTGATTTCTACTCTCTTTCTTGCATACTTTTTCGATTTGAAGTGGTTCCTACGGTTGAAATTGTCTGAAATTTGAGTATAACGTGTAAAACATACTAATAACAAACCCTAGAAAGTTTCATGCTAAAACTCAAACTAAAAATGGTTAAAAACTGAGGTTCACTTTTACGGTTAATCGAAGATCCGCTCGTACGACAAGTTCTGGTCCGCTTTTACGGACAAGTTTTGGTCCGCTTTTACGTACAAGCCTAGTCCGCTCGAGCATACAAGCCTGGTCCGCTCGAGCATACAAGCCTGGTACGCTCGAGCATACATTTTTCTGGTCCGCTCGTAAGACACCTTCTGGTCCGCTCGTAAGACACCATCTGGTCCGCTCGAACGAACAAATAACTGGTCCGCTTATACGACACCATCTGGTCCGCTCGAACGACATAAACTGGTCCGCTCGAACGACTTCAATCTGGTCCGCTCGAGTAGTCCATTTAGTTGGACTTTCGCTTATTTGGACTTAGCTTATTCGGACACTGATAGTTTCTTTTGAAAAATCTTGTTTGATTGTACAAAATTTGGTGAAATTGTTTGATGAACAAGAAAACAAGAATCTTGAAAATCTGAATAACTGGAAAAAGGAAGCTTGGAATGAGACGAGATATGATAAAGATGTTTATATAAAAAGATACGAAAACTTCTTGTGTATGAAGAATGAATCAATGGTGATATTGAAAGATAGATTTTGGGAGTTAATCATCAGATTAGAAAAACATAAGGTTTGGTATTCAAATGATGAAAAAAATTAAAATTTGTTGATGCGTTACCTTTGGAATGGAATAAATTTGTGAATAATGAACTGAAACGGGATTCTAGGTTATCACGCATTAATTTAATAAGTCTGTTCAACACAGTTACAAATCATCAGTTTCATGAAAATGCAGATAAAAGGAAGTTATTGGATGAACTAAAAGAAGAATCAGGAAAGATAGATTTGAATATAATCATTGAAATAAGAAAACGAATCGATGTGTGTCTTGCATCAAAGAATAATATGAGATACGATATTAAGAGGGGTTGTTATATTGATAAAAATTCGAATCCTCTTGATTTTGTTAAACTTTTTTGTGCAGGTACATATGAAAAGATGATTGGAGATTGCTTAAAATGCGAAAAATCAGAATCAGACAATGTCAAATTTCTGAAGGATGTAGAGAGTTTGACATTGGAAAACAAAAATTTGAAGATCGAGAAGAAAGCTGATGAAGAACAGATTCTGGGTTTACGTTCAAACTGTGAAAAATTGATATCTGATAATGACAAACTTTTAAAGATTGTTGAGAGTTTGTCATTAGAAAACAACAATTTTAAAAAATTGGAAAATGATTTCAAAAGTCAAATAAAGATTTTACAAGATGAGAGAGATATTTTTGGCAAGAATAATTTGGAAAAACAAAGCGAAATAAACTCTCATCTTGCTAAAATTATTCGACTCGAGCATAAAGCTGAAGATGCTCAAAAGAAAATTGTTGAGTTTGAAAAAGATTATGAAAGCAAAAGAAAATCTTCAGATAATGAAGATTTCTGGATAAAATTGGAAAACAAAAATCTGAAAGAAAATGAAACAAGATTTCAAGAACAGTTAAATGGTTTGGAAAATGAAAAATCTGTTCTTGAAAATCTTAAGGTTGAAAATGAAAATTCAATCAAGTTCTATCTTGAAAGAATATCTCAGCTTGAAAATGAAGCTGAGAATTCAAGAGTCAAGATTGATGAACTAGAAGAGAAGTTGAAATGTTTTGTGACTTCATCAGACAGGTTGAATTTTCCTTGTCCAAAACCAATCAACTCTGTTCCAATAAGTGACAAGGTCACAAATTTTGACAAGGTCAAAATTGAAGATTGTGATGAAATATCTGATGATGAAAAAGAAAAAGAAAAGAAAAGAAAAATATTTTTATATTTACAAGAAAAATTTAAAAATACTGTTTTACATTCTACTGAGAAAGGTGAATGCTCTAGGCAAAAACCTTTGAAGAAGAAAGTGGAACAGAAACAAAAAATTAAAAATGAGAAAAATGTTCAAAAAGAGAATAACAGTTCATCAGATCGATCATCCAATCAAAAACAAAAATTTAAAAATGAAAAATCACAAAATGATGGTAATAAGTGGTGCAGGTTTGACCACAGTGCTTCAAAGCCAAATCCAGTTTTTCGAAGGAGTGATGATTACCACAAAGCCAGACAATGCTATGATCTGAGCGTTTGGGGTAAAGGTGGTACAAGGTATGATAACAGGGTGTGTTACAACTGTGGTTATCAAGGACACATCGCTGTTAACTGCCAAAGATGGAATTATGAGACAAGAAGATGCTTTAACTGTCAAATCAGAGGCCACATTGCTAGAGATTGCCCAAGGAGATCGATGGGAAGATCGAGGGTTGAATCTCAAAGAATGGCAAAGAAGATAGTCAACGTCAAGCCCAAAGAACAGAAGGTTCAAGAACCTAAAGTTCGGGAAGCAAAAGTAAAACTTTCTCAGGGGCAAAAAGACAGACTGCGAAAGAAGAGGAAGAAGGCCAGAGAATATCTAGAAAGGATTTTGTCCTCGGGTTCTTTGGTTGGTAAGAATAAGAGTTCTGATGAATTGACTCCATCGACTACAAAGTCAAGAAAGTTGAATCCATCAGATACAAATCTGAGGACAAAAGAGAAAAAGGAGAAAAAGAAGGGTGTCGGCGATGAATCTGACAGATCAAAGTCAGACAAGCCACACTCAGGCAATGATTCTGGTGTGTCAAAACCAGAAGAGCCTTTTGTTGAGGTAAAAACCGTCAAACCCAAGGCTGGTCAGGCTTGGGTGGATCTTTTCAAATGAAAAATCCTGACTTGCCGGAGTTCCCAGGTTGGTAAGTGTGGAACAGGTATCGGCATCTTTCTTAAGAAATTCAGAGGTTGGTAACTGTGATATTTCGAATTACAAAAGACTAATCAAGGACATTAAGTTGTACTTGATTTCTCTTTCCGACAAGTGATAAAATATGGGGTTCTTTCATTGTAAAAATAAAATAAAAAAAAAGAATGTAACAAAGTGATGATCTTGCCCCTACCCGAATTTGTGCAATGACACACAAAACTAATTTTCCGGAAAAACCATTTTCATTAAAACAAACTTAAGTGTTTTGAAATCTAAATGGGAAAATAGTTTGTTGTCAGGGGGAGTTCTGATTGTTTATGCCAAATGAATGGCGAATTGAAGTGATTCGATATCAGTTTGTCATTTTATTTGTACAGTTTTTAAATTTTCCTTGAAAATCAAAATTGAAACATATTTTGATTTTAGGGGGAGAAAATTTTTAAAAAAATTAGAAAATTTGAAAATTCCAAAAACATTGAAAAAGCAAAAATGAGTTTTGTTGAGAAAAGAGGAAATGACAGTACATCAGTGGACTATCACAGCATGCTAAGGAAATGAATTGTCAAAAGTTATAAACGGTCTCACTGATGATGTGTCAATAGGTTTTCGTACATTTAGTAGATTTATTCGGGATATAAACCTAGAATTTCAAACTTGTGAAATTCATGGGGAACACTACTTGGATATATAGGTAACCCCTGAAAGCTCGTTTGAAAGGTCTCGTATTCTGATATACTAGGTGTTTATACTCTATGATGTCTGGGGTATTATTCCGGGACTTCTGCTGAACGGAAGTTCTGACCTAGTCCTTGGATAATGCTTTGCCTGAAATGCTTGAAACATAGCATTATAGCCCTCAGATTGATTAGACAATAAAATTGATAATCATCTGTTGTAGCTAAAAAGATCCTCTAAAGGGGACATACTGCAAAGTCGAAACTGATATCTCTCTGCTGAACGGAAGTTCTAACCTGAGATCCCTCAGTTCTCGCATTTAACCCCTAATTTATGTACAGACATCATTGTAGTATTCTTGCCTGTAAGACTAAATATTGAGATTCTGGATACGGGAGTATATTCAAGAGGTGGGACACATGAATTGAGCTAAGTTCATAAAACACTTAAATCGTATCCTGGATAGATTAAAAATTGTGTGAAAATTTAAGAGGGCAACTATATCGACAATCGACGTGAATTGTTTAGAACTTAAAATGATAAAAGCTTAACGGTGCTAGTGGTTTGGTTGAAGAGCTGATATGATCCTCTTACAAAAACTCACAAAAATATTATCTGTATATATTTATTTACTGTATTTCATTCAAAAACAAAAATCCAAAAAGATTTTCGGAGTGTTTTAGCATAAAATTTTTGAAAAGTCAAAAGGATTTTCGACAGCTGATATTGAAGAGCTGATATTCAAAATTCAAGTACTAAACATGATGAACAGGATTGGGAGAATATGTTGAAAACTTTGAATGTCATATACAAATGGTTTGAAAGATTGTAAGGTTAGTTAATCAAGGTCATTCATTTGAACTTGATGTAACTAATATAGTTGTTGAAAATGTTGTCTACAAGTAAGTTTACTAAATTCGATTGTTTTGTGAAACTTATGGAAAGGTAGAGATTATGCAGGATAAGCAGGTTTGGACTTCATTATTCCCAACGGAAGTTAACTGTCAAAGTTTGAACCAGATATCTCAGATTCCAGCATATTGAGAGGGGGAGTCTATGAAAGGGGGAGTCTGGATCAACAATCAAAGGGAAGAAAGAAGTCAGAGCTAGGTTGTGATCTGAAAACCTGTGAAGAATGCTTACGAGGAGAAGACAGAGAGTTGGAGAAAAGACCAAGACCGAAGACTCAGGAGCTGAAGATTGTTGAAGACTACGTCAACATCCAAGGGGGAGTCTGTTAGTGCACGGAATGTCTGTTGACTTCGTCTACATCAAGTCTTTGGTCAATATGGGTCAACATAGGGTTTAGAATGTCGAAATCATGTTTTATGTTGATAGGTCCGCTTTTATGTACATGTTTATAGTAGGTCCGCTTTTAAGTCATCAGGTAGGTCCGCTTTTATGTCAACCTGGTAGGTTCGCTTTTATGTCAGTCCTTATAAGCGAACCTCTAGCACTATATATACCTGATGATGTTGTTCATTAGAGTGGACCTGAATGATTGCTTGTGGAATGGAACTCTGTCAAATTGTAATCAGAAAGCAATAAAAGAGAAGAAATTAGAAAGGACAAGCTGTTGTAATGTCATATGTACTGATTCCGCCTTTATATGTGATGATGAGCTACCTTGATGGACTTTTCGGGTCAATACAACAGTCCAATAGTAAATGCCTACGTAAACTCTAGGATGGGAGCGAAAACGTTCAATTTTGACAAGCCCGGGATGGGTAAAATAATAGGGATTAACTATTTTCTTTTTACAGCATGTAGTGAAATAATAATGCCAAACGGGTCGAATAATCACCTAAAGGATTTATGAGCCAACATTAGATAAATCAGATTTTATGCAAACCAACGTGATAAATGGGTCCGTAATTTAATTACGAACGCGTAGGGAAAAGAATCGTGTAAAACGGATAACTAGAACGAAAGTTATGGCACTTTAAAGTTTGATTTTCGATTAAGAGATAGATACAAATGAATTAGTGAACATAAATGCCTACATAAACTCTAGGATGGGAGCGAAAACGTTAAGGTTTGACAAGCCCGGGATGGGTAAAATGACAGGGATTAACTATTTTCTTTTCAGAGCATGTAGTGAAATAATAATGCCAAACGGGTCGAATAATCACCTAAAGGATTTATGAGCCAACATTAGATAAATCAGATTTTTATGCAAACCAAGGTGATAAACGGGTCCGTAATTTAATTACGAACGCGTATGAAAAAAAATCGTGTAAAACGGATAACTAGAACGAAAGTTACGGCACTTTAAATTTTGATTTTCAATTAATAACCATAGCTGGCAGATATGCAGGTTCCAAGAATGGACCTGCTGGAAAATGGTCTCCCTCGCACCACGCGAGGGAGTGTGGTAAATCCGGCGCGCCACGCGACGGATGTCGCGGCACGCGAAAGATCAAGCGGAGTCTGTCGCGTGACGCGACAGACTAAATTTCGAAATTTTATTTTGTTTTTGATTGTTCGATACTAGAACTTGATTATACTATTATTTGAGACATCAAAACTAACTTTTAAGTTGGTTTTGATCACAGATGAATATCAGGAGTACCGGATGAAGATCAAGCAATGAGAAAGAACCGAACACATGAAGAAGAAGCTTCCGCACGTTGTTTCGTCGAAATTTTTAAACGACAAACTAAACTACATTATGTTGTTCTAAACTTTAAATTGTAAAAGTTTTAAATAAACCTGTATTTTGTAATGTATATATGCTCTTAATCACATGTTTATTTTCGTAAATTATACGTAAATCCTAAAATAATAGCAAGGGTGTTACATATATCCTCCTCTTGAATGCGTAGCTGGTGATAGCCTGAGCATAGATCGATCTTTGAGAAACACGTAGCACCTTGTAGCTGATCAAACAAATCGTTAATGCGAGGCAGGGGATAGCAGTTCTTGATGGTTTGCTTATTCAATTCCCGGTAGTCGATGCACATCCTGAACGACCCATCCTTCTTTTTGACGAAAAGGACTGGCGCGCCCCAAGGAGAGGTGCTCGGGCGAATGAAGCCTTTCTCAAGTAATTCCTGGAGTTGATTCGAGAGTTCACGCATTTCGGATGGTGCGAGTCGGTACGGAGCTTTGGCAACAGGGTTGGCTCCAGGAATGAGGTCGATAAGAAAGTCGATATCACGACTTGGCGGAATTCCATGAAGATCATCAGGGAACACCTG